>NC_139939.1:34692557-34720057 GCF_963454915.1 Gymnoscopelus microlampas
ACCAAGGGCTGTTTAATAATCACAGCATTTTATTCAAAAGAACCCACAGAGAGAGAGCAGATTGTAATGTATACATACTGCAGGAATACAACTGTCATCACCTGTCCGCTGCATTAAACTGTCATACCATCTTTGCCTCCTCAGTTCAGACACCCCACCTTAGTCCCATTTACTATACAACATAGGGGAGGGGGTCAAAATGCTGCATGGGCTAGTGGGCTTTTACCATCTCATCTTCTTTAATGACTCTCACCTGTGTGAACACCCACAGAGGGTTACTCCCCATTACTCAGTAGAACTGACGAATGTCTGTGTGTGCATCGACCCTGGGGTCTTCATGCATGTCATAATGTGTAGGTACTGTGGAGTGTGAGGTGTGGCAGGTGTGGCAGGTGTGTGAGCTGAGTGAGTGAGTGAGTGAGTGAGTGAGTGAGTGAGTGAGTGAGTGAGTGAGTGAGTGAGTGAATGAATGAGTTGAGTGGATGATTGAGATTGTAGGAGACGCCCGGGAGATGATTGGTTGCAGCCTACCAGAAAGGGTATAAGAGGCTGGTGGTTACTGGCTCTTGCACTCTCCTCTCCCAGCCAGACTACCAGCAAACACACCATGCTTATTTATTGTATTGTACAAAGAAATTGAACTATCTGCAGACTGCAGCCAGGGTTTGGTAGGGGTGGGTGGAATTTCTTTTGGGTTTCCTTTTTGCTCAAATTTTGATGATTAGGAGTTAGGTTAACGATTGTATTTCGGTTACATTACTTTGGGTAGCTAAGTTAGGGTTATATTGTTTAGTTGTTTGGTTTGTTATTTCATAACAACTAACCCATGCAAAGGAAATATCCGCACATCCACTTCGTTCAGATGCAGGTGCGTTGGATAGTGAAATCAGTGTTGCAATGCTGAATTGGAACGTGGTTGTGCTCTATTTTAATGATGTGACGCGCACGTCGCTTAACTCCTACACTACAGGTCACACAATGGACAATTGATATGCATCTAGGCTCATTCCTATGTTAATCCACCTGGTGTGAGTCGGAGCCTTTGTAAACTGTGTTGAGGTGTGAATTTAAAGTCGTTTTAAATCTATGCGTGTGCCTGTGCGTGCTCCTGGTCAAATAGATTCCTGCACGGCGTGCAAGGCCGTCCCATGAGCAATACAACCCTGCCTGTAATCAAATACAAATGAGATTTCCTGAGGGGGGGCGGGGGTTTACCAGGCTAGTAACAACTAACCCACCCTGAAGAAAATAATAAAAAAAAACATTGTATGGCTGACTTGCTGGTAATTCTTTGGGAGTTAACATACTTTAATGTTGCGCCTCGGTTACCTAGGCTGGGGTCGTAACAATGCATGATAAAAAACAAACATGAACCAAAGGCTGTTTAATAATCACAGCATTTTATTCCAAAGAACCCACACAGAGAGCAGATTGTAATGCATACATACTGAATACAACACAGATGGCACACCTACTCTGTCTCTATTCCAATGAACAAATCCCCACATCTGTCGCATGTATCATTCTCTTGTGCACGCTTGCCTCCCTTAAGTTCCCTTTACTGCACAATATCTGTAGACACGATTCACATGTAGTTTCCCCTCGATGCAGCATGCTGATTCATATCAATGGGGTGTAATAGACCTTGTAGCAGATCTACAAGCTCAAGCCACAAGCTTGTACGTAGATCGGCTATCTTCAGTGAAGAGATTGGTGTACAGCAGTGGTTCTCAAAGTGGGGTCCAGGGACCCTCAGGGAACCTTTATAGACCGGGAGCCAGGCCCAGCCCTCATAATGTTTTCTGCTAATTTTTTTTCACTATGATTTCATGTTAGCATATACCTTGGGCCATCACAAGTTCATACTGACCACCCCAAACTCGGGGCCGTTTGGTCTCAGGGGCCCCAAAACCCCCTTTTCTGGGGCGAAATTATGTTAATGGCAATATTAATTTACTAAAATTACATAAATTGTCTTACACATATGAAATTCGGCATGGAGTATCCTGACACATAGGGGTAAGTAGCAAAATAGGATTCTAGTGCTTGCTACCATTGTACTTTTAAATATGACCACAACATCCCCATAAAAACAAAAGAAAATACTGTCCGCTTGACAAATAACAACAAAGATGATTATTTCCCAGCACTTTATGGGGAATATCACTGCCTCACTTGTATATAGAAAACTTCCCATGTCCCTAAGCTTCAATTTGAGCCCAAAATGACCTTTGCATCTTGAACATTACTCTTTCTGTAGCCAAAATTCTGCACTATACCTCAAATCGGAGAAAATTGAATATTCAGTCATAGTAGAGGCCCTAGGAGTGGTCCACGCGCGACTGTTTATTTTCTTTTCTAGTTGGGATTTTTTGGCATCCTTAGGACCTCTAATATAGGGATTTCAATGATCACAAGAAAAAAAGTGGTCCAAAGTGTGTTTTTTTTACCCCTATGAGACCTGCGGGATTGCTGGCTGGAACGCTGGCGAGACTGTCTTTCGGAGACTATGGCGCGCTCAAATTTAGACGTAGCCCAAAGATAGAGATACCATTCGATTTTCAATGGGACCAACGTTGTCATGCTACCTTGTCGGTTCAAGGGACCATTTTCCAAATGGTCCCTTGAGCTGTCACCTCAATATATGTGAATGGAAATGGGTTACATGGACACCTACAGCCTCCCCTGTACAGACATGCCAAATGTATGCCAATCTCATGCAGTTTTGGGTACGAACCATGCAGCTGTTTCCATGCAGTATACAAATATGTAATTTCCGCCTATTGTAAAAAGGAGAACACTTTTTGTATCTATAGCTGTATGAGACCACAGTACTGCATCTATAGCTGTATGAGAACACTGTACTTTATCTATTGCTGTATGTAGACCACTCTAGTGACCACTCTAGTGCATCTGTAGACCACTGTACTGCATCTGTAGACCACTCTAGTGCATCTGTAGACCACTCTAGTGCATCTGTAGACCACTCTAGTGCATCTGTAGACCACTCTAGTCCATCTATAGACCACTCTAGTGCATCTGTAGACCACTCTAGTCCATCTATAGACCACTGTACTGCATCTGTAGACCACTCTAGTGCATCTGTAGACCACTCTAGTGCATCTGTAGACCACTCTAGTGCATCTGTAGACCACTCTAGTGCATCTGTAGACCACTCTAGTCCATCTATAGACCACTGTAGTGCAACTGTAGACCACAAAACTGCATCTGTAGACCACTCTAGAGCATCTGTAGACCACTCTAGTCCATCTATAGACCACTGTACTGCATCTGTAGACCACTCTAGTGCGTGCATCTGTAGACCACTCTAGTGCATCTGTAGACCACTCTAGTGCATCTGTAGACCACTCTAGTGCATCTGTAGACCACTCTAGTCCATCTATAGACCACTGTAGTGCATCTGTAGACCACTCTAGTGCACCTGTAGACCACTGTAGTGCATCTGTAGACCACTGTACTGAATCTACCAAGTCTTCGCGGTGACCGCCCAAACTTGTGATGGCCCAAGGTATATGCTAACATGAAATCATAGTGAATTTTTTTTAGCAGAAAACATTATGAGGGCTGGGCCTGGCTCCCGGTCTATTAGGGCTTCCAAATAGACCCTTACAGGTCTGCAACTCTGAGAGTTATGGGGGTCCTTGAAACTAATATGTTTGAGAACCACTGGTGTAGATGGAAAAAACGAGGGGGCCCAGGATAGACCACTGGGGGAGCGGGGGACCCCAGTCAACAAAGTACAGTATAAAGAGTTTAAGTGGTTAACTTAAATGCCCCGTCCGACATAGGAAAATCTTCCGGTTCGGACAGGCTTTCCGAACTACTGTTCAGAGAGTCAGGACATCTGGAGGTGTACGAGTTCTGAGAAAAGGTTCTGAGACTGCCCATCAGAAGCTCCGAATGACATCAATTTGTAGTTATATCGCCCCCCTTTCCGAAGAAATGTTTGTACGTCAGAAGGAGCATGAACTGGGCTTCAGTTGTTTGATCACAATTCAGTGATAATGGATTACAGATGCCCAGTGACTGCTTATCGAGACAGCAATGTGGTGTGATAATGCATAAATACAAGCTTCCATCCCAACCCAAAAATTCCAAACATCTTTCAGATTGACATACTTTAGTGTTGGGATATGAAAAATTCAAGTGAAAGGAAGAAGTGAAGGTGAGGTAATGAAAGGGGCTCTTGAACCCTCTTGAATTTCTCGACCTTGTCACATTTGTATCATATATCATATATACAGTATATATCACACAGGATCCCCGACATTTACCAAACAGAACAGAAGAACGTATAAATATGGTGTCCCCGATCAGTCCTGGCATATTGGAAATCACAACATCCAACCCTTATTTCATGCCAAGTAGTTGGAGAATAGATGACATTTCCTGATCCCTGCCATGAAGAAAAATTGCCACTGTACAGTGAAGTGACCAAGCAGAGAAACTTAACACTTTCAATCTATCCACATGGACATAATTGCCTGATGCACCCAATAATGTAGGGAGTGTTTTATATTTAACAACTTCATGGCCTCTTCAACATGCACGCACGCACGCACGCACACACACACACACACACACACACACACACACACACACACACACACACACACACACACACACACACACACACACACAGGAGGAACACAATAGCAGCATGATCAACCATTAACAAAGTGGTAATTTTTAACTCTACACATTTGCAGAGTCACTGCGCAGCATGAAAGAACACACTGACTTCGCTTCAGAAGCTTAGACAACTATATTGCAAGCTATATTCTAATAATACATACATTATCAGATGTAATACTGTATGCACAGTTTGCACACAGCACTTTTTTCTGCAAAGCGTCACACACGACACATTAAAAGTTACCCCTTTCTCCCAAAGTGGTACCAGGAGAACTGAGGAGAAACCAAAACTCCTTGTTGTATAATACAAGAATGATTGTGACATAATTATCACGATAACAAAAACCTTTCAATATAATTTTGGGCCTGTGACGGCATCTACAGTCGGGATCTATGACCGTGTTCGCCGTGATCATATGTGCAGACATATGTTTCAAAGATCAGTTGAATATGTGCAAATATCTGCACTGATGGTCGCTGTAAGACCATTGTCCTTTGCATGCAAGCAAAGCACTGCATCTTTACCAGATATTGGTATCTGGTAATTATATATTAATTATATTACAACATTTCCTGTGTTGAGTTTGCTGTGTGTGCTGCCAGAAGCGTTAACTCTGCTGCAGACACTACTCAGCTGACTTTAATCATATTTTATTGTTGTGACATAGGCTAAACCCACACTATCACTGCAAATTATTCTATCTCTCTCCTTTGTAGTGACCTAGCTGATCACTGGTTATTTAGCTAAACGGCTCACACATTGTTGTTGGCTGTTTGGCTGAGTGACCTAGTCTACCCATTAGTTTAGTGACTATCTTAGCTTGACTGCAAACAATGGCTTTCCACCCCTTCCCTGTCTTCCATCACAGTTTTGCAAATTACGCTGTAAAATTCCATCATGGCCAAACTTAAATTAGATAGTGCTACTGGCTCTGTACCAAGAGACAAAAGCTAAAGTGACAATTAAAGCCTCAAAAAAGCAAAGAGCAACTCATTAACCACAGATGGGTGGATTTCACAAGCTACTCAGAGCCATGTCACAGCTCATTTGTCTTTTTTAATATTGTGATAAATATCGTATCGTGGACCGTGGAGGTTTTGATATTGTTACAGCCCTAATATATTCTGCATGTTAGGGAAGACTGACAGAGAGGGAGGGTGGGAGAGAGACAGACATAGAGGGTACATGGTGTAAATTGTATTTCGCTGTATGTCATGCATTGATGATGCAGTGATGCAATGACAAAATTACACAGTGATGATACTAATGAGGATTCTCTCTGATAAATCAGCAGTCTGCAGTGTTTTCACCTCACTGTTTTGGCATCTTATCAGCTCACTTGGAACCTCGATCGAGGGGATACCAAAACATCGAATCATGTGGTACTTGGGATCCACACGGGAAGGGTGTAAGCTGGTACCATGTAATGGAAAAGCTCTAAAAAACAAATGCAATCTTGTCCCCACTTTCCTTTTATCAAAGTAGAACGGGGCTGGCTATCGGCGGCTATGTCTGCACAAGGCATACCAAAACAACTGTGAGTCATACACAGCGAAAACTGAGTGAGAGTGTACAATGGACACTAATTATAACTCTCAGAGCTCAGAGTCAAAGTAACACTGAGGATTGTGTGTGTCCAAACCAAGATCGGCAGGGGGAAATGCGAAAAGCTCCCTGACGGGATGAACGATACGAAAAAAAGGTTATACATAATGCATTATGTATGAGTGTGCATATGCCTAACAGAGCAAGTACGAGAGATGTAAAATCCACACTGTCTGCATAGGAAATAAGTTGTTCTATTTCTTTTTCTCTCTTTTTCTCTCTTTCTATGCCCTATGTTGGAGCAGGTACACTGGTGCAAGACCTACAGCAAACGGGAGAGGCACCTTGATATCTTAATGATTTTACCACTTAATTCTGTTAAAATGGCATGCTCCTCAAATTCTTGTACCCATTTTCATTCCACTGTCTTTTTTTCCCACAGATCTTGGATTCTGTAGTCTCAACATATATTTGGTGTAATAAACATCCCAGAATACGTAAAGGATACATTTAGAGACCTAAGCATCTCATTGGTATGGCATTCCCCTACTTTTGGTTCTATTACTGGGCAGCAAATATTCAATGTATATTATCCTGGATGTTTTTCCATCTGGCGTGGGGGTTGAATAAACATGTGGGGGTTTGTGTACAAGGGGGTTAATGATGTTGCTCTCAATCAATTTAAATGTACTTTCTTGTATGTGATTATGTATTGTTATAAATCATTATAAATATGCTTTAAAGGTTTTGGCTTTCATAAAAGGCTATACTGATTGGTCAATGAGATCGATTATTATCACACATATCATCATGACATCTGCTCTTGGCGGTCTGATTACTCTGCAGTTTTCACCTCCTGCACAAGGACATCAGTCATGAATATATTCAGCCTAATCCAACCCATTCCGCTACTGCACTGCAGATAATCAGGCCTTGTCTGGTCCTGAAAATACCAAAAGTCATCACACCACATCCTCCAAACCCTGCCCCACAACTCTACTCATCTCCATCGCTCTCTGTTTTGCTCCGTAGAAATCCCTAACACAAAGCTCTTCCTTTCGAACCTGTCTTCTTCCACTTCCCCGTTTCCCAAAGTTGCAAGGCCAAGATCTTAAAGATCACGATTCCTGTCTGCTGCTGAGGCGATGGTTGAAGGCATGGTCGGTGTTACAGCCGGGACTATCGCCTTGGGCAATGGGCAAACTGTGGTCACTGTGGTGGTGCGCTGTGCTGGTCCTGCGCCAGGGTAAGAGGCATGGCCAGGTGAGGGGGTGTGGCCAGTTGTGGGTGAGGGGTGCAGGTCTGCATCTGCTGTGGGAGAGGCGAGCAAGGCTGGAGGGTGAGGAGATACCTTCAGTTGACAGCAGAGAGAGAGAGAGAGAGAGAGAGAGAGAGAGAGAGAGAGAGAGAGAGAGGAGGATAATGATGGAGAAACACAAATAGAGAAAAACAAGAGGAGGCAGTTGAGATACAGGGAATAACAGAAGCATGATGAGAGAAGGTCAAATGTGGAGGAAGAGAAAACAAAGGGGTGAAGGTGAAGGGAAAGGAAGAGAGAAGGTGAAAGATGGAAGAAAAAATAAAAAACGAAAAGAAAAAAGAAAGAGAAAAGAGTTTAAAAGTTTAAAGAGTTGTCTGTCCAATCTCTGTTGGCCCTGAGGGTCTTGACTCCACCTCTGTGTTCCTAATGGGCTCCAACTGGGTGCCCTGCAGAGACAAGGAAACACCAGTGCCTCAGGACAATGTGTGCATGTGTGCGTGCATGTGTGCGTGCATGTGTGCGTGCGTGCGTGTGTGTGTGTGTGTGTGTGTGTGCGTGTGTGCGCACGTGAATGATAAGCAAGTAGGTGAGTGTGTGAATACAGTAGGTCAATATTGTTGTATTTATTGCTGTATTTATTGTTTATTGTTGTGCACTTTCTTACTTTTAGTCTTTGCTGCTGTAACACCCTGAATTCACTCCCTTGGGTATTAATAAAGGATTATCCTGTCCCTTAACCTGTCATAAATAATGAGTGGATGTTTTCTCCCAAGCTTGAATGATTCAAAAAATCTTAAGCATGATCTAAACGTATCTTTCTTTTTTTCTACCAGTCTCTACAACGACCACGTCCACACACCAGGCAATTTTAATTGGATTGCCCTTCATGAGTGCTTTCCTCCCCAGAAGAGCCTGCATGGGGAGAATGCGTGCCTGACGCGCATTCTCATCGACTCGCATTAGCTCGTCTTGACAAGCTAAACTATGCTAAGCTAAACTAAGATAGCCTGAGCTAAGCTAGCTACGTTTAATATTGACAAGGTTTTGAAACCAAAAATACAAGTACTGTACTACATACAATTTCTCATTCAAAATACATTACAAACAATCAGTTTGCAACTGAAACAGCGTACTAGTCGACGCATGAGGCCATTGGCTGTTTGGCACATGCACGTGTGTCCATGTACTGCTATCTTTGTGAGAAACAAAATGTTATGTCGAATAGAATTATCAGGAACATTATAGGTTTAGAGTTTAGGGAATGAATGTAGCCAAATATAATCAGTCTAAAGTTCTCACAAATATGAAGTTGTGTTCAACACAAGTTCGGGAGTAGAGACCACCCTTATCTTATCACACTTATCACGGCCACTCCCCGTTCTCAATCGCCTCCCTATCTACTGTACCACACCTGCCTCCACTTACCACAGCCAATCCTTGTTGCAATCCCCACAGTATGAATACACCTGTGATCCCTCGACCGACTTGTTTGTTCTGCTTCACGACAGACCGAACGTGGGTTTTGATCAGTCTGCAAAAACCCACGTTTGTTTGTATTTTATGCATTACCTTGTGTTGTCCTTGCTTACTGTAAATCTCTCTGGATTAAGAGCGTCTGCTAAATTGTAAATTGTAAATTGTACAACACTTTCCCCAACGACATCCAGCTTGGTGACTGCTGGCAGGGGCCATTAGTTTGCCTCCGCCTGGCCCCCCGAGAGATGGATAGACTCAATCTATCCATCATCCGCACCCTGTGAGATTTACCCAATCGCCATGTTCTTTTTGAGGCCACGAATGGCCGCACAGACGCATGCTAATTCACTCATTCAACACAGCCACAGTCATGAATAGTCGCACAAAAGCATCCTATTTCACTCAGCCAACAGCCACAGTCGACACTAACATAGTTTAATTGTTCCAATTCCCCTGACATGTCATTCCTCCGTTTTCTTTTTGGACCTCCGTCACCCACCAGTCCAACCTCTGTTCAGCTCGTCCCCAGCCACCATAACTTCATAGCTGATTCCCTCTCTCTCGAAGTATAGAAGTTTTCAGACCTTCATCTGAGTTCCTCCATTTTCTGCAACATCGTCGCATCACCTGGGGACGGCAATGGCTCAGGGGTAGAGTGGCTGGATGGCAACCATGAGGTTCCCAGTTCGATCCCGGGTTCCCCTACAGTTAGTGTCGAAGTGTCCTTGAGGAAGACGCTGAACCCCTAACTGCTCCCGATGAGCAGGTTGGTGCCTTGCATGGTTTCCTCCGCCATCGGTGTATGAGTGTGTGTGTGAATGGGTGAATGTAATGCACAATCTATGTAAAGCGCTTTGGATAAAAGCGCTATATAAAAGCACCATTTGCCATTTATTTTATCACCTGAACCCGCAGCTACAACTCCTAATTAACCAGCCACGTGACGTCATCACCACATCCTCAATGGCTTCGCATCCCGGACCCTCTCAAACTACGTCTCTGCAACACTTCACCCTCCGCCAACGTTATACTAATCAAAGGATTCTACCCTTCACGTCTACCTCAGCGGTCTCAACTTCTTCAAACAAATCACAGGATCTCCATGCACGGCCATCTCTCATCCCATATCTCCATGCTGCTTCCTCCCATACGCCCCCAGTTCACTGCCAACCGACTCCTCGACTGCCTTCGGACTCTTCGTGCCGGCTACCTCTCCCCTCCGATCGATAGGTCCCTCAAAAGCATGTCCCGACTTGCTTTTAGGCTTCCTACGTCGCTCCGAGTTCACGTGTTTCTCCTCCCTCACTACTCACCTCACTGTATAGAACACCTTGAAAAAAATTCACACCATCTCAGGCATCACCTTCCCTTTGTCATTGCAGCATTCATTACCCCCGCTCATTCTCACCTCCATCTCCGCACCTCTACCCTGCACATCTACCTCAGCGGTAAAAATGTATTCCTCAAGCTAATCAACGGATCATCTCTCACCTCCATATCTCCATGCTGCTTCGAGGTCTCCAACGCAGCGAAGCCCTGGCGACATAGACGGCCGACCGCTCCCCGAGTAGAGCAACGATGGCCGTCAGCTCCTGAGACTATGCCCCCACCCTGAGTCTCGCCCTACCTTGGGTTCCTCATCCCGTTTCACATTCATCTCATTACGTTTCAATAAATCGTTAAACTTAAGTAGAGGTGTGGTCTCTTATAGCAGTACAAGAATGCATGTGTCGGTCGGACAAGGCCGACCGAGGTTAGGTACCACTAAAAAGCATACTCCCAGCAGTCCCTAGAGCACTGTCAGCAGCAGCACAACACTAAATCGTCCAACCTCATCTGCCTCAGCTGTGCAGCCACCAAACATTTCCTGTAATTGCATCACCAGTTCTCACTGAAATTTGTACTCCACAAACGCACATACGTTATATATGTTTGCATTGCTATTCTTTAAGGACATCATCTTTTTAGGGTGCTGATTTTATGAATGCCATTTACCAGCTCACAAAGCTTGTATATCTGCTATTTTTGGTGTGTGACACCGGTGTGCAATTAAGTATAAATCAGGCATAACTCTAACCCTAACTCCTAAACCTAACTTCTAATTGCCTAATCCTAACCCTAAATCCAACCTGAAACCGTTCCCAATTGGAAAATGGTAAATGGAAAATGGTCGCGCTACCCGCTATAGAGTTGTGGTCTCTTAACGGCGACGCCGTTATTTGCGTCTGGAGGTGTGGCCATGGGCGGGTTGTTGCGCTATCCCTAAAATTGTTATCTTGCCCACACACGTATGGGAAAGTGTGTGGATATGCCAAATCTGTTTGGTAGAGCACGCCTGCAATGGACATGTTGGAAATCAGGCCGGGCACACAACATTAAGAGGTCACCCTCACTCCTAATTCTCAACAAATCTCTGTGATTCTAATTTTCCTATAATCAGCGGAAGTGAGTGTCAATTCCTTGTGTCAAATGTGTTTATATAAGATGATAGTCTATTCAAAGAAGACAATGATTTGTGCTGCGCGATGCCATTCGCTCCAAAATACACACTATAGTTTTATTAATCCATTGTGCATGAAATAAAGAACGGATTACATTCTCCATAATCAGTAACATGTGGGTGATAATTAAGTCTATATGGTTTTATTGAAAGGCAATCAAAGACTAGAGCGTATGATGCAAACGTTGGGTATAGTGTCCAAGTGCCTCAGTGCGGCTGCTGAGTTTTCAGCGCAACACTTCTGAAGTAAATGATTGTAAATGTGATTGTCATTATAATTTTTCTGTAATCCACAAAAGTGTGACTGTTAATTCCTTGTGCCAATAAGTTGTGTTTTAATCAGCAGTTGCCACAAACTTGCCAGTTAAGCTTATCAAGGACAAATGAATTGTTCTGCGTTTGCTATAACCGATAATTGAATTATAATATAATTCAATTGAATTAATCCAGAACACAACCAGATTGCTGTAATTTAAAGTTCTCTATAACCAGCAATGTGTGAGTGATAATTCTGTGTATCAAATATAAATAAATAATATATAAATATTCCAAGGCAACGTCGCTCTTCCATGGGCAGAGAGGGAGAGAGTGTAAGATAGCACTGGGCACAAGTGCTACACACACACACACACACACACACACACACACACACACACACACACACACACACACACACACACACACACACACACACACACACACACACACACACACACACACACACACACACAGAGAGAGAGAAAGAGAGAGAGAGACATGTCCATGCATGCAAACACAACAAATACGCATTCAGACCCATACAGAACACACACCTGGCTGCTCTGGGGGTCATGGTAGTCCTGGTTTCGGGGGGATAGGAAGGAGTCGTGTGCAGTGCTCTTCTCTGTACGCGGGGCACTCGGATCCCCATCTTCTACACCATTGGCCTTACGCTTAAGACTCCGCACACACAGCACCTGTAGCCCAACATGTAGTACACAGTCAAATCCTTGTTTATTTAAGTGTAAAAACAGACCCAAATGGACAGGGCTAATATCTCAAACTACTAGGCCGAGTGTGTGTGTGTGTGCGTGCGTGCGTGCGTGCGTGCGTGCGTGCGTGCGTGCGTGCGTGCGTGCGTGCGTGCGTGCGTGCGTGCGTGCGTGCGTGCGTGTGTGAGCCTGCGTGATAGAGTCCTATAGCAGCACGGCAGTCAATACCTTTCTGAAGCTCTGCTTGAAGTTGTCCGACAGGAAGCCGTAGAGCAGTGGGTTGGCACAGGAGTTGGCGTAGGACAGGATGACAGAGAAGAAGTATATGCCGGCGGAGACGCTGGACTCCGGGATGATGAACACCAGGTTGACCATGTTGATGATGAAGAATGGCAGCCAGCAGAGGACAAACACCACCACGATCACCACCACCATCCTAGTCACCTTCCGCTCTGACCTCCGGCGTTTGGTGAAGCCCGCCCGCGCCCCCGACGACTTCACCTGGATGGAGAGTAAGAAGAACGATGGAGGGAGATTGGAGGCTGAGGAAGAGGATGTTGAAGGTCAACATGGAGATGATTGAGGATGGTAGTGACGATGGGGGCGTAGATGAGAATGACGATGACAGAGTAACCATGGCAGCATAATGATGATGATAATGATCATGATGAGAATGAGGACATTGATGATGATGGTTATGATGACTCTGATGGTGATGAAGATAACAATGATACATAATGATAGTAATGTTGAGAACAAGGAGGACAAGTTTGATGATGATGATGATGATAATGATGGTGATGATGATGCTGAGAAGATGATTATGGTAATGATGAAAATGACAATGATGATTTCTTACAAATAGTAGCTATTCATCCACACAGCACTTTTTAGCGGCGCGAGCGGATCCTTCTCTATACCTGGCTTTGTCCGTGTTCACCGTCAACGTTCTGATTGGTCAGACCCGTCAACGTTCTGATTGGTCAGACCCGTCAACGTTCTGATTGGTCAGACCCGTCAACGTTCTGATTGGTCAGACCCGTCAACAAAGTGATTGGTCAGACCCGTCAACAAAGTGATTGGTCAAGCTTCACGTGACACATGGCTATAAACACATATCGATGACATAATGTATCAAAGGCGCCGCTACCTTCACACAGGGTGTGATTTTTTTTTTACATACACACAGTATACACATGCATTACACACACATACACACCTTGACAACGATGAGCAAGTAGCAGAGACAGATGACAAGCAGTGGCCCAAAGAAGCCAAGTGTTGCAGTGTAGAGAATGAAGGCTGTTGACCACACGTCCTTGGGCTCTGGCCAGTTCATGTTACATGAGTTAAACATTTCCTGAGGGGAGAAGATGTTAGTTGTGTCAAGGTGAGATAAAGTAGTGTCTGTTTTTTGTCTCTCTAAGTTGTATTCAAGAAAAACCCTCTAAACCCTCTAAATGCATTATAATGACAGTAAATGCTGTTTCTCTACCTGAACATCAGAGAAGATGACCACAGGGAGAACCACCACAAAGGACACGGCCCACACGGCCGCGCTCACCACCTTGGCCACTCGGGGGTGCCGCCACTTGGTGCTCCGGATGGGGTGCACCACAGCCAGGTAGCGGTCGATAGACATCACTGTCAGGCAGAATATGGATGTGAACTGGTTCATGGAGTCTGCAGTCATAACGACGCGGCACAGGAATGAGCCAAAGGGCCAGTAGGAGAGTACGTTCTGCGCAGTGAGGAAGGGGAGACCTATGATGTACAGCTCGTCGGCCATGGCCAGGTTGAAGATGTAGATATTGGTTACGGTCTTCATCTTAGCATAGCGGAGCACCACGTAGATGGCCAGGGTATTGCCCGTCAGCCCCACCACAAAGACGGTCAGAGAGATGACCGCCGTTACCAGCGTGCTACTGCCCTGGAACGGCATGCTCCGAGTTGATACATTGGAGGACAGGTTGGAGAAGAAGGGAGGGGGCAGAGACAGGAAGGAGGAGGATGTTGCTGGAGAAGAAGAGTTGAAGTCTGCTGATAGGGTCTCCCAGCCCGTCTGGTTTAGAGGCTCCATATGGTAACCTTGATGGAGGAAGAGATAAACACTGTGTCTACTGTAGGTCTTCATACAGTCTTTACTGTGTTATTTCCTTCTTCACACGGAGTGAAGTCATTATTTTCCTACCCTTCTTTTGCACCACACAGATCCAGAAAACAAAGACATAAAGTGTGTGTGTGCGCGTGCGCGTGCGCGTGCGCGTGCGTGTGCGCGTGCGTGTGTGCGTGTGCGTGTGTGTGTGTGTGCGCGTGCGCACACACATGCATGTGCACATGTGCACGCGTGTGTGTATATTGCCTTTATTTAAACTCCATAAGGTCACTGAGGGCTATAAAGTATAAAAAGTATAAAAGGGTATCAAACAATAACGAATGATACAAGATGAAGAAAAAACAATCAATTAAAAGTGTATCTGTAGAGTTAAAAGACAAGATAGTCTGGCTGTAGAGTAGTGGTTAGTCCACTGTGCCTATAAGCCAGAGATCCTGTGATCGAGTAAAAGACAAGATAAAGATTTAAAAACAAAAAACAGAGATAACATTTTTTTTATTGTCAAGAACAACTAAAGTTAAAATATGTTGAGTGCCCTGGAAAGACTTTGAGGCAGTCACAGCATAAAAACAAAAGGCAGAACTTCCAAGCTGAGTACAAACTGCAGTGACAGCCAGTCGTTGGAGCAACTGTGATGTGGTCCAGAAGACTAAGAACTCAAAGTGAAATCGGCCCCATGACATGACCCTGCACCAGTCTGCTTTATGTTTGGCCCTTGTTCTTGAACCGTAGGTCGTACAATAAAAAATGTCCACCTAACTGCATTTTCCTCCATTTAGCAATTTCTTCAAAAAACACGATTTGCTACTAATCAGATTTTGTACAAAAATATCACTTCACACTCTATCTGGAGTCATAATATGATAACATGTATCATACCAATTTTTGATACTTCATACCGACGGGCTTGCTTTCACTCACAAATGCAACAAATGTTACTGTTTGTAGCAGAAATATTATCTTCACAGGATTAGGTACACAGTTTTTTTTTTGCTATTCCATACGGTTTGCCTGTAATTGGCTTTGAAGATTTGAGGAAAAAAACACTATATATCATGAACGAAACATCCAATTAACCCCACATTGGAATTGTTTGTTATGGGGTGTGTGTTTTCCACTTTCTGTCGATTTGATCCAATGAAATCCAATGAAACTGGTCAGATGACCAATGATATCCAATGAAATCGACAGGAAGTGGAAAACACACAGCCTAGGAAACAGGTGAATAGAGTGTGCCTACAAAAGCACTTTCACTTATGTCTATACTGTAGGTGCACCACAAATATGAAGATTTTAACCATGTCGTAGAGACACTATTTCCCCAAGGAGCTTCATTTACTCCTGAGGGCTGTATGCCACAACTTATACACAACACTGAGTAGGCAACCAAGCCTGGCAGAGTATGTGCTCTGCGGAGCACCCCTTTCTAGGTGGAAATGTGTGATGGGGATTAATGTGCTATGCTGTTTCATGTCTTTCATATATAATTCATGTTGTGTGTTTTAGGGAAACACCATGGGTGATAGGGGTAGTTACATTGCGCCTTGGAGTAACTTGTTATTGTGCGGGGTGTTATGAATAACAAATGATGGTCATGGTTTCTACTTCAGATCAGAAACCCACCGGTCATTACAATATGTAAAAGGAAGTAATGATCAACAGTGTCAAATGCACTGGAGACAAAGATAGCAGCACAATGTTATTTTCTCATCCAAGGCATTGACAAGGTCAGTCACGACAAAAGTGGTGACAGAAACATTGCTGCGCAAAGGTCTGAACCCAGAGTTTGCAATAAGAAATATGAGAAACGTTGATAATTTACCAGTGACAGCAATTTTTAGCCAAACTATTTGGATATTGGTCTATTTGGATCACTCTTTTCTCCACCCTTATACAGAGGGAAAACATGAGTCATTTTCCATACTTATAGGAACTGCACAGTAGAAATAGAAAGGTACAACAGGGTGTTAGTGGCTCAGCAATAGTCGAACAGAAAGATGAATTAGAATAAAAGCCCAAAACTTGTCTTCTTAGTAGATTTCTTTGGATCAATGGTTTGAAGAGCCTCCGTACACCAGGAGAGATGATCTTCTAGAACTGTGGTTCTCAACCTGTGGGTCGGGACCCCCAGGTTGAGAACCACAGTTCTAGAAGACATGTTTTTTGGGGGTCCCCAGGTTACAGTAATGTGACAATTTAAGGGCGTTTTAAAAAAAAAATCTGCATCAAACGTAATCAACACACTATACTATAAAAGACTGGTCAAACACTGGCCAAATCGTCAAATAATGTAAGAAAGGAAACAGCTGATGTTTTGACCGAGTCAAACAAAATGTAATGCCTCAACTCAACTACAATTCCAAGTGCTTGTCAGGGTGGGGAGTCCCCAGTTCAAATATGATTCTTTTGGGGGGTCAAGGCCTGAAAAGGTTGAAAACCACTGTTCTAGAATGAACTGAGAGGCATAATTTGGAGTAGGTACATAATCATGATTAATGTCTTATCTGATCATGTTTAAGTAATCATGAACTTAACATGAGTAAAGTATAGAGGCAGCAGGATTTGGATAAGAGCTAGACATCAAGTTCACATAATTATCTCAGACAGGCCGATAGGCCTGGAGGCATAGAAGGCTGTGTGTGTGTGTGTGTGTGTGTGTGTGTGTGTGTGTGTGTGTGTGTGTGTGTGTGTGCGTGTGCGTGTGCGTGTGCGTGTGTGTGTGCGTGTGTGTGTGTGTGTGTGTGTGTGTGTGTGTGTGTGTGTGCATGCCTTTTTGGAGAAGGTGATTAAACTAAACCAAAAAGCACCACTCTGACACGCACGCAAACATGAAATTACAGCTCATGTCAGAGGCTATAACACTACGCCTGTGCAAAAGTGAATGCAACCATTAACACACATACCTCTAAAGTTTTGCCATCCACCTCTAAAAGTATAGACATTCTGGCTGACAGTAATTTCTATACAGAAGCCAAATTTCAATAAATTGTGTTTTTCTTTTACCGACCACACAACTCTGACAGGACCCCAATGGAAACAAGCCATAGTGCTTTCATGGTTTAATCCTTTTTAGCATCCCTTTGTATAAAACTGTACTGTGCTTTTATTGCAAACTGCTAAATAAAGTATTTCAATCAATCAATCAATCAATCAATCAATCAATCAATGACACAAGAAAGAACAGGCATGGTTTTGTCCCTGCGCGTAATTACGCACTAAAGCTGATAATGAGCCGTGAAACGTGACAATTGTGACAGCATCGCCGTTGTCTCTCCTGCAAGCTTATTGCAAGTTTATCTTTAATTATTACATCGTTTTGATGCCACTGATTAATAAAGCTTCATCTTTTCAGGCACAACACACAAACAAGTTATAGATGTTTCGAGTCCAGAACAACATGTTGGATGCTGCATATATACTGTGGGCTACCTGTAGAACGTAAGTCTATATGGATGCTTTGAGTAACCTATAGGCTACAATCTCCTCTAATGAACCTGTGGGGTTTTAAGATTATTTTCACGCGGTTAACTATAGGCTATATCAGTGGTTCTCAACCTGTGGGTCGGGACATGATTTTTGCGGGGTCCCCAGGTGACAGTAAAGTGACGATTTAAGGATTTTGGCCAAATTGTCAAATAATATATAAGAAAGAGGCAACAATTGTGAAATTAGCCATCTACAAGCATTGAGACTGAGAGCTTGTGGATTGGCTATTTTCACAATATTTATCTGTGGAACTGAAAATGTATGCCCCAACTCCTACAATTCCAAGTGCTTGTCATAGTGGGGGGTCCCCAGTTCAAATAGGATTATTTTGGGGGGTCACCGCCTGAAAAGGTTGAGAACCACTGCTCTAATGAACCTGTAGGTTTTTAAGATGATTTCCGCGCGGTTAACTATAGGCTATATGCTGCTCATCTTACTGAAACAATAAGGATCAACGGAAGAGTTACTTACTTTCTCGGACTTTGAAAGACTTTACTCCTCTGAAACATCCAAAAACTAGGCTATATAGTAAAATAAAATGTGCGTATATGCGCTCCCAAAAAATCCTCGCTAACAGTTTAGTTATCGACGTAGTTATCCAATATGGTTAGCCTATAGCCTACTATATGTAGTGTACTCCCAATAAATGAAGTGATGCGCTTCGCTGTCCGTGGTGCTGATCTGGACGCTCTGAGCGACAACTAACCGGCTTCTCCCTCAACCACAGAGATATAAACGCTGCAACTTTCTGTCCGCAGCCTTTTGCATTCTTCGTTAATGTATCGAGAAAAAACGTGTGAGACACAGGGGGCAGAGTGGCTGAGAGAGAGAGAGAGACGAAGTATCTAGATCTAAAAGCAGTGGTTCTCAACCAGTGGTCCGGGGACCACCAGTGGTCCTTGAGGGGGTTCCAGGTGGTCCCCAGCTAAATGATGGAGAGATGCTAACCAAATGGACCCTTATAGATCTTTAACTCTGAGTGTGTAAAATAAAACGTAAAATGAAATAAAAAACGGATCCATTTGGTTTCATTTTACAAGTCAAGAGTTAAATTATTGTTAAACATCTGTTATTACTTAATTAAATAATTGCTATTTTTGATCAACGTTTGCCTGTTATCTCTCCTATGGTACCAACATCAATACAGCATGGAATTGTGAATAAAATCGTATCCAACGATAACAAAATATTGTAAGTCTTGGGTCTGAGAGGCTAAATCTCATCAAATGGTGGTCCATGGCTCAAATGCCGAATAATTAATGGACCTTGATATGAAAAAGGTTGATAACCACTGATCTAGAGAAAGAGAGAGAGAGAGAGGGGAGAGAATGGACAGGATTATTCTGTAGGCTTATCGCAAAGGTAAGTTTGGCCCGAGAAGTAAATCGAATTGCCAAAAGCTTGTCTTTCTTTCTGTCTAAATTGCCATGCTCTTTTCAGACAGATACAGTGAGGAGAGAGACAGGAAATGTGGACAGAGAGCAGGTTAGTGACATGGGCAAATGATCCTGCCGGCCGGGAATCGAACCAGGGACTAGCTGTCAGGCAGGAACCTATTCCCTCAGCTATTGAGTCACCCCAAAGCATGTCATGCCATGGAGAACACATAGTCTTGCTGTATGGATGCCCTGGCCATAATATAGCCTACACCTCTATTCATTATCTCAGGACTGTCCATTTTTAAGAGAGATTTTGGATCCATTTAATATTCTAAGTTAGTCTGTGAAAGATGGTTCAAATGCAAAGTGCCATTCTTTAGGCTATAGCCTATATGAGTCATGTGAAATATGGGCTATGAAAAGGGCTTCTGCACACTTTGTTGTACATAAACATCAACATGACTGATGTTTTCACTTCTCTCACACAACACAGAGCCTTATTGCGGCCCAGAGTAACAGCCTATATCATGACACCAGTGTCACACCACAGGGGGGAAATGGCAAAAGAATGTGCAACATTATGAGCCACTTTATGAGATAAAGAAAGAAACGATCTGTAGCAAAACAAGATATGTGCAGGTAGGTCAGGCCTACATAATGTATGTGTTCACAAGTTACAAATTATCGTAAGTAACATATGGGGGTGGTTCCTGTTTCATCCTTTATGTTATATTATGTGTAGCCTTAAAAGGGATATTGAGCACTTTGTTGTACTTAAACATCATCAATATGACTGATGTTTTCACTTTTACTTCTCTCACATGCTGGCAGCCGGTATTATCATGGTGTAATCTCCAGTGTGCCTTCTATTCTGTAGCTCCGAGCACTAATAGATGCCACAAGGGGGAAATGGTAAGAGAATGTGTAACATTATGAGCCACAAAAAACAAAAGAAAAGTAAGTAAGTAAGTAAGTAAGTATAGGCCTAAGTGAAGCTACATTAATATGTGTATGTGTTTACAAGTTACAAATTATCCTAAGGAACAAGGGAGGTGTTGATCAATTAGCTACAACAGTAGTAGCAGTAGTGGGAAGAGCTGGCCATGGTGCTGGACAGGTGAGATGTGTTTCTACCAAGGGGCAAAATATAGAAACCTATACCTCATTGGCCGCTGCAGTTCATTGGAGCGACCTGTATCGCGTCCGTCATATTAGAGGGGGCACGCTTCCTGACTCCATCACAGCGCGTCTTTTCCGGACTTGTCAAAATCTAGTTGTATAAAAAATATCCCGTTGTATTTTTATACAACTAGATTCTGACAACGTGCTGTGATTGGCCAGTAGTCAGGAGGCGTGCCCCCTCTAATATGGCGGCCGTGATACAGACGCCCCAGAGTCGGAGGAGGCATCTACCTTTATATGTCTATGGGCAAAACCATGTAGATATAGAAACCTAGATACCTCATTGGCCTCTGCAGTTCGTTGGAGCGACCTGTATCGCGGCCGCCATTTTAGAGGAGGCACGCTGCCATTCAAAGTGACTACTGGCCAATCACAGCACGTTGACTGGCCAATCACAGCACGTTGACCACTGGCCAATCACAGCACGTCTAACTGACTAGTTGCTGCGCGGCTGCCTCTTAAAGGGTTAAGGGCTGGGTTACGAAAAGACCCACCCCCACCTGCCTCTGATTGGCCTACCGAACGCCCCCTTCTGTGACACACACGGAAGCTTGCCTCCTCTAAAATGGTGCCCGAGATACAGATGCCTCAGAGCCGAAGGAGGCGTCTACCTTTATATGTCTATGGGCAAAACCCATAGGCAAAACCTTTATAACTCTATGGCAAAACCCCTTTCGCTGGAATTGAAGCTCACTTCTGGGTTCTTGTTCAGCCTGCTGTTTCTATTAATGGCCCAGCAGATGTCACTATTTCACCTTCTACCGGTCTCAGTAAGATATAATCTCAATACTAGAACCACCTGGTACTGCCAGACCCCTAGTGGTTGAAATCTGAATGGCCGGACTTCGCATGACGTGTGTGTAGAGGAAAAGAGGAAAAGAGGGACAAAAGAGGCACGAAAGAGGGACAAAAGAGGGACAGACAAAGCCTCATGTAGGCCGACCCTCTGGGTCTGGTAACAACTGAATGAGGGTTTGGGCGGACTTTATACTTAATTTTATTACCGCAGTAAACCTTTTCATAAACACATTGTTTTCAATCCCTAGTTTAAAGTATTTTTTAAATCATCATGATATGCGTAAATTATAGTTTGAAATAGCTGAAAAACAGGCTTCAAAACGAGTCTGTAGAAACCAGGGGCATGACTTTGTCCATTAATTTTTAGGTCTATGGCTTCTAAACTCTGTCCGTGGTCACTGAAGAATCCAGTATAATGGGAGTTGAATAAGGTCAGTTCCCATTTGACCTTATTCACACAGTGGCCATTTGAAAATGAGAAATCTGTATGGTTGTGAGAAGTGTTAGAACAGTCCTCCTTGTTGATAACGGTTGTGGGTGGATGATGCCTGTATTGAATCCTCTGTTTGTTTCTGTTTTATCCTGTTTGTTAAGTTTCAATTGTTTGAATGTACTGAACCTTGTGTTGAACAATAGTAGTGCTGAACAATAGGTTACAGTATAATACTGTAATAATGTTGACAATGAATCATTATTATGATTCATTTATTCATTTTACAAAGCAGGGCAACCAGCTGATGAGTCAGTCTAGGAAAGTTAGTACTGTATGTCTCAGTTACTTTTATTTTTTTGTCACAATCAGCTTTTCTCTCCAGCCACCTTTTTTGCAATTCTCAGTGGTGGACAAAGTACTCAATCTCAGTATTTCAGTATTATAATTTGTATTTATATTATTTTTTGTAGTGGAATCAAAAGCAAAATATTTGTCTTTGAAATGTAGTGGAGTGAAAGACATATAATAAAATAGAATAAACTCAATGGCTATTCTCCACTAAGCCACCAGATGCCCTCTGAATTTCCTCCACCTGACTGTCCCACCAATCTACCCACTTGTTCCCACTTCCCTCATCAGCCCAGCCCAGTTACCTCCCTCTTTGCCCACTTTGACCTTTTGCCTACTGAACTTTAGATTTTGGATTCTCGTTTGCTCTTTATTTGTTTTCCCGCCCGTGTTGAGTGTACATGTACATGTTTGCTGCCCCTCTTCTGTTTTTGGTAACAGATTTTATTAAACTCTATGAATCTTTTAATCTTGTTCAGACTGTTATTGGTTCTGCTGAACAATGCCTTAACAAAGCCTGAACACCGCATGTCACCAAGCTGGACTGTCTGCCACACTGGAACACTTTCCTTTATGATAGAGTGCTTTTTCCTCCCTACCTTTCTTCATCTGGATTTGATTTGTATATGCAGAGTACTTTCCTATGTCGATTTTACCTGTGGTTTTTATTATCGATTATGTTTTCTCTCCTGTGAGCTTGTTTGTTTGTCTGTCTGTCTGTCTGTCTGTCTGTCTGTCTGTCTGTCTGTCTGTCTGTCTGTCTGTCTGTAAACAGCTAATCTCAGGCACTATTGGAGTGATCGGCATGAAACTTTGCATGCACACTCACAGTAGGCCCTATAGACCCCTTAACAGACGACGTCATACTGGCTGCGTGCAGCCAGTATGCGCGCAACGAAACCCATTATATCAGGTCTCGTTAGGACGCGTCTCACTAGCCAACACACACAAGAGGGGGTTGGGGTGTGCTGAAACCAGTGCACCCCGAAACAGGTTGGGAATTGATTGCGTGAAACAATCACCTGTGCGTCCAGGCTCAATGTTAGTAAACAAATAATTGGTCTATAGCACTCGCTTCACGTTTTGGCCAATAAAACCATAGGTTGTACAATCAAAATCTTTGGATTCCTTGGATCATGACACAAGTCCACATATTCTCCAAATCATTTTCTTCAAAATACACTTTTTGCAACTTAAGACGTATCATTTTGCAGATTCCAATTGGCTATGACTGCCTTCCAATTTTTGTAGGCCCTGGGTAGGGAACCCGGCCTGGCGGGGCTCTGCACTCTGAGGAGTGCCCTTTTCTAGTTATCTTATGCGGACAGCAGACAACCTCCCTATGTGGTCCAACCGATGCATTTTCTTCTTTCACCTCATGTGGACTAAAAATGCCATAATCTGTTACTGTACCTCACACATTGCAAAGCTGCTATTTGTTTTAACCTTCACCTTATGTGTAACCTCATGTTACCTTTTATGCTATAAATGTACATATCTTAGTTTTTGGGGCGGTGGAACCGCCCCCTATAAGTGAGTTTTGGACACTGACCAATCCTGCACCGTGATTGGCCAATAGTCTACAACGCAGTCTACACCCCTAACCCTTCCACAGTCAATGCAAATCTATACTTTTGCAAAGTCAGCCAATCACATTACAGCTAGTGTCATCACCACTAGCTGTAATGTGATTGGCTGACTTTGCAAATTCAGGACTGTGATTGGCTAGCGAAACACATGACACATGTGCAGCCCTATGAATAGCAGTACGGACTTAAAAAAAAGTCTTTGATCCTTTTTTTTAAGTGAGTCATGTTGTGATGACCACACACCGCCCACTTCACACTGGGTGTGATTTTTTTTTCTCTTACCCCCCCCCTTTCCTGAAAACTGCAAATGATGGAGCTTGCACGAAAAAAATGTTCACTCTACATTCTTTACACTGATTCTAATTCTAGTCACACCAAGGGACATACAGTGCATTTGATCTGGTGCTATCTAATGGTTTGAATATGTATGACCCCATTACACCTTTTAAAATTAAAGGAGTAGTTCACCCCAAAAATGACTTATTTTCTATCAATTACACACCCCATGAAGCATTGAATTCATAGAGATGTTTTTGTTTTTGTCGCATTCCTGAGCCAATAATTTGATGATAATAATAAAGACCCTTTGTATCCGGTAGGAGACACAAAGGAGACTCTTTGTGTCTCCTACCGGAGAGACTGCCGGTTATCAAATTATTGGCTTAGGAATGCGATAAAAACAAAAAAATCTCCATGAATTCAAGGCTTCATGGGGTGTGCAATTGATAGAAAATAAATAATGTTTTGGGGGAACTACTCCTTTAAGTATTGAAACCAAATGCCTTGGCTAAATTACCATACCAGGGAAATTAAAAGACAATGCCGGAGAACTGAACAGAAAAATGATAATCTCACATGTATATCTGCTTATTAGACTTGCTGTCAAGGATGCTAGAGGTTCTCACTAATTGCTTCGCAGTGTCACAACTCCAGGGTTTTTATTCAGGCCACTGCCTATTGAGTCATTAGAGGCATCCTTTAAAAGGTGTGAAAGGTTACAAATAAAATAGAGATGATTGGGCTGCAGATTTCCCCTGAGCCCAGAGACCTTGGTGTTATGTTCCGTTCTATGACAACCCAGGACAAAACCATTTTTCATATAACACCCTTTTCTTGAACATTGGATATTATATTAAGGATTGGATATCATTTATGGGCGGCCAATTACCAGCCCCATCAATGTGTCACGGTGTCCCTGAGCAAGACACCCCTAACTGCCCCACTCCCTAATTAAGGTCTAATTAATTATTTGTATTATCATTATTATTATACCCAAAAGATTGCTGAAGGAGGTATTACAGAATATTGGCCCAAATATTCTATCTATAATAAATTGTCCTCTGTCACTGGCTTGTACCAGTCTTAAAAGAGACTTGGTTCAACCACAAGAAGGCAACACTGGACCCCTGGTTTTTACATACATTTAGACCAATTTCCAAGCTTCTATTTTATCAAACATGCTTTGAAGATTGTGTCCATTTAATTGATCTCCTATTACATTTAATAGTGTTTTTGTGCATTTCCAGTCCGGCTTCCATGCTTTCATGCTTCCACAGCACAAACATTAACAATTAATCTGACCATTGCATTGTAATCAACTGTCTGGGGAAAAGGGTTGGCATCAGAGACTTGATTGGTTTTGCTCATGGTTTTGCTCCTAACTCACTAATAAAAGCTTTTAGGTGGTAATTAGTTCTTTTATTGTTTTTCAATTTACATATGCTAATCCAAACATACATTTTCATTGTTACGCATATGACACACAGCTGTATATAATCCACTTAAATTGGTGATGCAGTCAATATGCATCCTGTCACGTCTCTCTGATAGTGCTGGATGTCTCAGACATCTCCCTGACATTTAAAGCCTTAAGTTACAAAGGCCTGGCTTTGTCCTATAGTTACATTTTAGATATGCTGGTCCCATATGAGTATAAGCACAGCCTTAGATTCTCAGATAGGGCCCTCTGGGTTGTTCCCAAAACTCATCTATGAAGCGATTAGGATTTTGTAGCCCTGGTACCTAATCTTTGGAACACCCTATCTAATGATCTAAGCAAGGCTAGCAAAGTCCTTCCTTCAAATCACTTGGGAAGGCCTTTTCATAGTTTTTATTTTATTGCTTCTTTTTGTCTCCGCCAGGCCGAAAGGCATGGCGAGAGAGTATGTTTTCCACCCCGTCCGTCCGTCCGTCTGTCCGTCCGTCCGTGTGTCCGTCCGTCTGTGACCAGCTAATCTCCGGCACCGTTGGCTTGATCGCAGTGAAACTGTGCACACACACTCCCTGGATGCCAATTCCGAACCTCTGCCCCAAATTTTTCTCATGGGCCTTTTATAGCGCCACCAGGAGGCCGATTTGTGCAAAACATATTTTTTGACAGTACTCCTACAGATTTTGTCCAAAAATCAAACAAATCGGTACACAGTATCTCTATAGTCATTAAACGAAACGGGTCTTTCAGATTTCTCATATTCCATCCTGATTGGCTAAAAATGTCTTCCAAAGTTTGCAGGAGTGCTCCGTTTTGAACAAAATGCCTCAAATTATGAACACAGCATGCAATTTCCGTGAAATTTTGCACGCACATTCCCATTAGGCCGAGAAAGAACTACCATTTAAAAAAATTCAAATCAGCCTCATGGTGGCGCTATAACAGGCCGATTTCTGTTTTTACCTATAACTGCACCGATCTGTGTAAAACTTTGTATGCACACTCCCTAGAGGTCAAGGAAAAACCTTTGCACTGCATTTTTCACATCTGCCTTTTATAGCGCCACCAGGAGGCCTACTTATGTAAAACACATTATTGTATACTACTCCTTCCAATTTCATCCAAATTTCACGCAAATCGGTACACAATGTACACATGATCTCTATAGTCATGTGATCACGTCGGATGTGTTTGATTTTTCATATTCCATACAGATTGGCTAAGATTGACATCTAAAGTTTGCATTATTGGCTTGTTTTGAACAAAATTCCGCAAATCATGAACACACCGTCCGATTGCGGTCAAACTTTGCACGCACATTCACACTATGTTGAGGAACAAATGCCACCCTTTTAACATTGGCCTGTTATAGCGCCACCAGCAGGTCTAATTTAGCGAAACAATTTTTTAACAAAATGCCTCAAATCATGACTGCAGTCAGTGTCCGATTGTCGTGCAAGGCCTAAGAAGAAATGTCACCCTTTTCACGTTGGCCTATTATAGCGCCACCAGGAGGCCACAATAGCCTACCTGACCTGGCGGAGACCTGTGCTCCGAGGAGCACTTTTTCTAGTTTTCCATGTTTTTATGTCTTGTAATGTTGCTGCATGAGACTTTTATCGTAGTTTTGTTAAGCACTTTGCAACCCCCAGACTCTGCAGTTGTGGGCAGCTATTTTACCACTGCAACACCCGGGCAGTTAAATGAGGAGGACAGGGTCACAGAGGAAGTGATTACTGTGAACACACACACGTACATGCATGCACGCTAAGTAACAGTTGTTTGAGCATTTGGTTGAGCAGTGTCCGAGGTCACATACAGGCACGTACTGTATATGCACACAGCATTATGCTGTAAGCCAGGGAAGCAATGGAGAAATGAACTGATATGACCGGGGGATAAATTAAATGAAGAGGAGGACAAACTTAATTCTTAATTTAACTAATTAGAAGTAATAATGCAGCTTGAGAAAGGGTCCACCATGGCTGTATATACTGACCAAAGCTAAATCCGCCTGTGGGCAGAATTAGTTTAGACCAATTTCTTTC
>NC_139939.1:34725057-34797557 GCF_963454915.1 Gymnoscopelus microlampas
TGGACAGCAGGCAACATGTCTTGATGTGAGCGGCTTAATTAACCATATAGCTAGTTTTGGTCAACGGTTGTGAAAAACAGTCAACCTGTACAACCAGCCATCTAATAATATATATTTTTTACATTTACTTTTACATTGGAATGTGGAATATGTTCCAGGGCCACAAGAAATCTCCAAAGGGGCCGAATTTGGCCCACAGGCAGTCAGTCAGTTGAATATCACTGATATCATCTAAAGTACCTTGTCGGATATCAGAATCAGCTTGGTCTCATCCCTGGTTTACAGGTGAAATTCTTTTTTTTGTGCACGCTCCATCATTTTGTAGTTTCTGTAAGAACAGATAACGGTAAAGTGAGAGCAGGAAAGAAAAGAAAAAACAAGATAAAAACAGGTCAAATAATCCAAAGATACATATAGTGTACTGTATGTAGTAGAAAGTACATATTACATGGTGTTGCATGTGAACAATAGCAGCATCATAATGCAGGTGTGTGTACAGTACATGTTCTTTAGAACATTGGTATCATATGCAGCCTACAGGTGTGTAGCTTACATACAGTAACATGCCGCTATGAGGAAAACCAGATTTTACCAGCATTTGCCATACAGTAAGAGCATTTATACTATTTTTGGGTGGTATTTAAAGCAACAACCAGCCTTTTTGACATGTGGGCCCTTTGTCACCCTGATGGGATTTGATTCCTCAAAACCGTTTTTTAGATCTTTATCCATTATTGAGATATACCAGCCACACAATCTTATCGCACTCCACCAAGCCTGCTAAAGCCTTCTGCTGACACCATGCCTGCCTTGAAATGTTAAGATTCAACATATCTGTGTATATATATATACGCTATATTCATGATAGGAGTTTCTTAAAGACAGACATATTAATATCACTGATTCACCAGCGTTAGCCCACTGCTCCAGACAGAGCAAGCCAGTAGTGGTGCCCCCCAGGAGAGAGGTGACAGCTGGGGAGGGTAAACACTGACAGCTTGTCTATAAAAGATCAATACATTTTAGGCGTGAAATACGCCATGCAGATCTTTAATTTTTTTGCTCAATATTGATTAATTTCAGATCTACATCTACACCTACTGTACTAGTTTCAGACTTTGTTATCAATATTATACTTTCCGTAAAACCGAAGGAGGAAGCGCTGACTGGGTTCAGTGGCTCTCTCGAAAGGTGCTCTCCAGTGAAACAGGTAGGTATAGGCCTACGTAGACTGTATAAAAGCAAAAAAGACTCAGTTCTGCTTGTGGTGATGCAGACTGTCTAGGGAAACGAATACTGAGGTACTTTGTCTTCAGGTGAAAAAATATATATATTTATTGATGAGCAAGGCAACAGAGAAGGACCAATGTGGGACTTCAGCAGGGTCCCTGAAGACAGAGTGCCCCAGTCTGCATCACCACAAGCAGAACTTTTAGCTATTTTTTTTTACCTGAACTTTGTATAAGCTATATATTGTACTCTAACATACTCTCTTAACATACTCTACTATACAGATTGTACAAATTTACATTTCATTCATAAAAAAATGTTACATATGCTGTCAAGTGTTTGTCGATTGCACAGGTATGTCTTACCTTTTCAGAGTGCATCACAAACAATCTAGTCTGCTGCAACTCTACTGTGCTGCTAGTAGTGTTTAATGCTGCTAACTCCCATGAACTGTGTGGCTATATCCGGCATTGCTGTATACATATTGGTTCACTGGAGTGAACATGTCTCTTTTTACATGGCTTTAAACTAGATGTGTAATCAGAAACCAGATTTTAGCCCTAAACTCTGAATTGAAGAGTCTAGCCAAAACCAAAGGCTTTTAGGTTTCATGCCTGCAACAGCCAATATTATGTCTACATTATCTCTCCTTCCACTAATTGAATTTACCTGACAAAGACCCTACTACATGGTGTGTGTGTGTGTGTGTGTGTGTGTGTGTGTGTGTGTGTGTGTGTGTGTGTGTGTGTGTGTGTGTGTGTGTGTGTGCGCGCGTGCGTGCGTGCGTGCGTGCGTGTGTGTGTGTGTGTGTGTGTGTGTGTGTGTGTGTGTGTGTGCGCGCGCGCGCGTCCGTGCGTGTGTGTGTGGGGGGTGTCAGAGTAGACATGACAGACATTACTACTTCATAACATAATATGGAATTGTATAATAATAGAACTCAATAGAGTCTATTGGCTATTGGGTAATTTAAATAGGCGCACATCAGTGAGGAGAGGACAGTGGCTGCTCAAGGTACTGCATCAAGTGAAAGGAGGAGGGAGAGAGGAAGTTCTCCAAAAAAGTTTTTTTTCCCTGAAAAGATTTGTTGAGCGAAGCTCCGTTAGATTCCAGAGAAAACGGGGGGACCTCTGAACGGAAAAAGCTGGGGGAGAGATATAACGGAACAAAACGGTTTTTTAAACAAGTTCGTCCCTTTTTAGTTTTCTCACATGAAAAGCGTCCATACGGACGCGGTGTTTTTTGTCTCTCCACTATTCGGAGAACTTGCACCATCCGAGGCGATGAGATGTGAGTGAGCTATGCCTTGTCGAAATGGACAGACTTTATCCAAGCGAAAACATGGCGTCTGCGTCCCGAACTTTGTGTTTTTCTCCGCCACTCTCCTCCTCCTCACACTGGGCTGCCTCCAGGGCCAAGCATGGGGATCCACCGGCCCGCAGCAGCAGGGGGAGGACAGCGGTAGGAGCTGCAGCCCGTGTCCCGTCAACTGTAGCTGTTTGTCGGTGGGACCTCAGTTCTCCTGCGTCGTCAACTGTTCCAACCTGGGTCTGGAACGGGCCCCCGCGGCCACGGACGTCCCGCTGTCCACCAACGTGCTGTAAGTCATTGGTTCTCAAAGTGGGGTCCGGGGACCCCCAGGGGTCCTTTAGGGTGGTTCCAGGGGGGTCCCCAGCAAAAGTAGTTTACATAGCATCACAATCATTTTAACCACTTTATCCATGTATATGTGGTGGCTATTGACAGCAGATCTACAAGCTCGCAGCACGGCAAGAAGTGACGCGCTGTGAGCTTGTAGGCTACCTCTGCTATTTTTGAAAAATAAATAAATAATTATAATCTTGAATATGTTTGGAAAATTTGGAATCATTTTGAATTTTCTTAAAATAAATCTTCTTTTCTGGCGGCCCCTGGCACAAAACATTTTCAGATGGGGGTCCGCGACCAAATATATATACATTTGGGAGTCCTTGACATGAAAACGTTTGAGAACCTGCTGTAAGTTACAGTCACCGACTGGACGCTCTTATAATAACAGGCTATTTTTCTCAGTGGTACGAGCTGTGGCGATGGAGTATTTAGATTCAACTTTATTTAAGCTGTGACTTTCACCTGTGCATAGGTCGTTTAATTTGTAATTAATTTCATTTTGTTGTTGTTCTTGGATTGTTGTTGTTATTGTTGTTCTGGAGGACATAATTTGTTAGTGTTGAATTGCATAATTTCAATATTTATTTGTCTAGCTTGGCCTACAAGTTTTTAGAGTGGATTGGGCCTTCAATAGCAGTATTAGGCCCAACTAAATACCCCAAAATACATATAATGCATAATACAGAATTATGACCATATTCTGTGTTTTGTGTATGAAATCTTAAATAAATGTATAGATTTGTAACACGTTGCAAGCTTGCAACAATAGTTCAATTTTGTAGGCTACCTATAGTAGGCTATTTTAGTGTGCATTTGAGAGAAAAGGCTGTATAGCTTAGACTTTTGTGTGGCTCACTATATTGTCATAGGCTTAGGCTATGGCCTGACCAATTTTGTGGGAGAACTTGCAGCCCAATGACGTGTGTGTGTGTGTGTGTGTATGTGAGAGAGAGAGAGAGAGAAAGAGAGAGAGAGAGAGAGAGAGAGAGAGAGAGAGAGAGAGAGAGAGAGAGAGAGAGAGCCAGAGAGAGAGCCAGAGAGAGAGCCAGAGCCAGAGCCAGAGCAAGAGAGAGAGGGATAAATAGGTGGAGTAATAGGGAAAAAGCAGAATAGAAGCTGTGTCAGATAACTGAGTGGTTGTGTAGTTTGTCAGGAGAAAAGTCGACTTGTTAAAGTGGCCTGAAATGGTCTGTGGCGCAGATTTGACTGCTGCCTCGTGGAGAAAGAACATTCTGTTCTTGAGCAGACGGACGCCATATGTTATCAATTATTCACCCCCACCAAAATGTAACTTTTTATTTTACATAAAATATCCTTAAAGGTTTGATTATGAAAATGTGCAGTTCTCATTTTTAAAAACTTAAAAAATAGACCCAGGAAATAATACTGTTTACATCAGTCTTTCAAAAGTGAATTAAGATGCACAAATGAAAACTGAACTGAAAACTATCATAACCAAAAGTGTGACATTGTTTGCCTTTGTTTGAAAAATGCTTCAATTGTAAGTTATTTAAGAATGATGGCCTGCATCTGCTGAGCCACTCTGACATGCTGCTGTAAGTCACAGGTGAGGTAGCAAGGCTTTCAGGGAGTGGAATGAAAGCAAACAAACAAACAAACATGGTATTCAGGCCTACAGTTGCAGGATCATAATTAATTTAGTTGACGCTTTAACTGTATTTCCGTGAGAGTGGTTATGCACTCTGCTAATCCTCTGCTAATCCTGCTGCTAATAAGAAACACATCATGCAGTCAGTGGAGAGAGAACTCATTCCATACAGGTTTAGAAAGCATCATCCGTCCTAGTAGGTGAAGACTGAATGAGATGACTGCCTGAGATTATATTGTTTCTAGAATTGGGCCTCTCTTCCTCAACTCGACAACCATGGAATTACAATTAATTTAATTTAATGCTTTGGATCATTTTGAAGGAGTCTTGCATTTTACATTGCTGGTTGAGACAATATTTCACCCATGCAATGAACCCAATAATTTAATTTTATCCTTTTAATTAATTTTGATTCCATGGTTGGAATGCAGCAGGTGCAATGTTCCATGGCTACCATAGACCAGGCAGAGCATGTGATAAGTTTCATTTTATAAACTATCATGGTATTTTTTCTTTTTCTTTTTTTTCTTTTGTTTGAGGAAGTCTAACGAAAAGATCACATTGCTTTTGAATTAGATAAAAGCAATGTCTTTGAACGGATTTACTGTAACGGAGTTACTGACACCATGTTACAGTACATTCTGTAGTATTTCAGCTCTAGACCAGCTCCAGTGTTTAAAGTGGCCACCCACCACCAGGGCTTTTTACTTGAACTTTATGCTACCAAAAATTACATTTTATCATTTTAATTGCTTACTAATTGCTGATACCTTATTTATTTAAGTTACAGTTCATATTCTATGTTCTGTTCTTAAACAAAATTGTACATATCCTTCCTGAAAGATATTTCTTGGACTTTCACTTATAAACGGTCATCTCTATCTTTATTTGGTAGTCCAGAAATATGAAACATGCTTGAAAGTGGTACATGAACACACCAGTCTAACAGTGCATCTAAGATACAATAAAATATCAAAGACGATAAAATATCATCTTTTGCTTTGTTGTGTTGTTTTTATGTTAATTGTGCCGCAGAGTTCTATTCTTTCTGTGGTTTCAGGCTAGTGTGCAGAGTTCTGTTCTCTCTGTGGTTTCAGGCTAGTGTTCTGTTCTGGTGGTTTCAGGCTAGTTTGTCTTTTCCTCTCTAGCAGGTGACTTGCAGGAGTAAACACTGCTGGCTCTTAATTTGATTGGCTGTCAACTATTTCTTCATGTGGTGGGAGGATCTCTTATACATCAACCAGGCAGGACAGATGTTGTAAATGAATAATACTCTGATGATGGTGGTGGTGGTGGTGGTGGTGTGTGTGTGTGTGTGTGTGTGTGTGTGTGTGTGTGTGTGTGTGTGTGTGTGTGTGTGTGTGTGTGTGTGTGTGTGTGTGTGTGTGTGTGTGTGTGTGTGTGTGTGTGTGTGTGTGTGGCTATGTGTGTCTGTGCAAGCTGGCTCTGGTTGCTGTTGCACACTTTGAAATGTGTTGTCATGCATCGAACAGGCTATTAAATAAAACAAAAGTTGAGGTTGCGAGGCTTTTGCACCGTCGTGAGCTCCAGTGTCTCTTCAGCGATGAATTCTACTAAACCATCATCTGTAGCAACCATGTTTGGCAGCATGTCACTCACAGTGACACCATTCAGTGACACCATCAGGCATAGGTCAGGCCGAATCAGCACACGCCCTAGTGCACCCTCTCTGCTCATCACCCTCAATCCCTTTAGCACTAGAGGTGTGGAAATGTATCGATTATAAAGGCCCCTACCTGCTTCAAAATAATTCATCTGACATCAGAACCATTCATGAAATGGAGCCCAGCAAGGGTTGGCTGAGATCAGCAACAAGTCATAAAAACGCACCCAGCTAAAATGCATCCAGCATCACGAATCACGATGTGACATGTTGTGAGCTGGTGGATCTGCTGTTTTCAGTGAGTTACACCATCTACAACGAGGCATCACAGGTCCATTTGGTTATATTCGTACACTCTCTGAGTTAAATGAACACTGAGGATTTGACTGTGTACTCATAGAGTTTGTTGGTGAAGTGGAGCCTCTATATGAAAACCTTTTTTAAATATATATTACTGGCAGCACACTTGTAAAGTGCAGAAGGATTTATGGATGTTAATGCTTGCGTAACTGTGTAAAAAAGTAATCAAAGTAATATAAAAAGTGTTGACGCATCATAATGCATCGTAGAATCTAATCAAATTACATTTTAAGATTAACACCTCTAATTATCACTCCCCTCATCTATGACAAATAAAGGCTGAGTGATACTGCCACTGTCTCCATTAAATAAAGAAGCAAAGACAAAGGCACAATGCGTGTATCTTGTTTTTGTTACTTTAAAAAAAAGACTAGGCCCAGCCCCTGTCAGTCTGTACTAAGCAATTATTATCCCTATGCAAAATATTTTGTATAATGATGAGATGATTCATTATAAGAAGATTATGAGATGTGGGTTTGTGGAGACTGGAAGTAGAGAGCAAAAGGTAATCCCGCTATATTTTTAATCTCAGAAGTTAATGGTAAAAAAAAATCAATTACACCTGGCATTTGCTGGAAATGTTATACTTTTGTTGTTAATTAAATCTAAGAGGTGAGCCAATGTTAGCTGAATAGAGCAACTAGATTCAATTAGACAACAAGAACTTGTATCTCATCTAGATGCTATTATTTGTATCTGATTAAAGACATCCTCTTAAAGGCTAATTTGTCACATGGCCCTTTGGATACTTGTTGAAACAGTTGTTCTTTAAATTGTCGTACAGCCCTTTCCATACTTATGGAACCGTAAAGGGTCATGTGACAAAGTATAAATTATCCTTAACACAGTAGTAGTAATTAGTAGTAATTTACACATAATTCGTGAAACTCTCAATGCTGTTGGAACTGTCCAACTAACTATACTGTAGATCAGTTTACTGCTTAGCCATGGCTTACTGTGCAAATAGTGCTAACCGATGCTTGTTATGACTAGGGCGATACGCCGTGTCATGATGCGACACGTTGTAATCTTGTAGAACTGCTATTTCCGCTATTTTTGAAAATGTTTTAAAATGTATAAACATTTTTTCAACATACAGTAGAAACGATTATGGTGATTGTGCAAAATGATTGTGATTATCTAAAATAATTTCAATTAGGCGATTATGTAATAATTGTGACAGGCGTAATGTTGTGTGTGCATGCATGCCTGTGTATGTGTGCATCCTCTGGGAGTAAAGCAGTGTGATTAGTTTGTTGAGAGCCATCCTACCTGAGGCTATGTCTCCTGTTGATATCTCTCAACAGTATTTCACACACACACACACACACACACACACACACACACACACACACACACACACACACACACACACACACACACACACACACACACACACACACACACACACACACACACACACACACACACACACACACACACACACACAGTGTCTAGACATTTGTCTAGACATTTTAGGTACAGCATTTCATGAGCATAAAGCTTAATCCACATTGGTTGCCATGGAGTTGCATGTCACGTATTTTCTGTGTGTGTGTGTGTGTGTGTGTGTGTGTGTGTGTGTGTGTGTGTGTGTGTTATTATCCATGTGGAGATGCAAGGATAATTGGAGCTGTCAACATCTACCTTGTGTGGGGTCAGGGTGACCCGATAGCCAGGGTTAGGGGTAGGGATTAATATTGTTGTTAGGAACAGGTTTAAAAATGCCATTTTTTTTACGATGCCAATTTTTTGCTTTTGACATCCCCACATGGGTATATAAACACAAATGTGACTGTGCGTGCGTGCACAGTAGCTGTAAAGTTTAAACCAATTCTCGGATTCCATCTCTTCCACCTCACCGTCATATTCATTTTGTGCTGTTACCATGACAGCTCAAATCACACAAACACACTCCGGGGCAATGATGTACTTTTGAAAGCAGTGTATTTACAGGGAGCAGTTTCTGGAACTCTATTGGGTCATGAGACCTCCCAGCTGTCAAACAGTCCAGAACCCCCCCCCCTAGACACACACACACACACACACACACACACACACACACACACACACACACACACACACACACACACACACACACACACACACACACACACACACACACACACACACACACACACACACACACACTCGTTCTGTATCTGTTTTATATACAGTAGGGAGTTGTCAACCAACCGACCTTCTCATCCACCTACAGTACCCATACAGTACATCCAGGGAAATTCTGTTAACACACTCGCGCGCGCACTCTCATTCGTGCACACGCCCTCTCGCGCCAACGCACGCTTTGAGTTTAATGAGTTGGGAAAGGAAAGGCTGAATCTACTGACCATATGTGAGGGAGGACTTGTTGTGTTACCATAGCAATAGGAGCCAATGACATCACTCACAGAAGCACAGACATTCCAGAGGATCATAAATTAGACAGACAGACAGACACACAGACAGACACAAAGACAGAGAGAAAAGAGAAAAACACACAAAGAGAGAGAGAATTAGTAGAAGTGTGTGTGTGTGTGTGTGTGTGTGTGTGTGTGTGTGTGTGTGTGTGTGTGTGCGTGCGTGTGCGTGTGCGTGTGCGTGTGCGTGTGTGTGTGTGTGTACATCTGTGTGAGTGCGTACTGTATGTCAGTAATATTTAACTGCAGCAGGATTTTCTCGTTCGTTATTAACCAAGTAAAGTGGGAATGGAGATTGCAAGCTAAAGAGAAAGTTGTAGAGGGCCAGTGTCTCTCCGTGTGTGTGTGTGTGTGTGTGTGTGTGTGTGTGTGTGTGTGTGTGTGTGTGTGTGTGTGTGTGCGTGCGTGCGTGCGTGCCGTGCGTGCGTGCGTGCGTGCGTGCGTGCGTGCGTGCGTGCGTGCGTGCATGCGTGTGTGTGTAATAGATAAAATTGTCTCAGTTATTAAATACTGTACATGTAAAGTAATCTAACCATACCTGTGGTTTCTGAAGCTTAAACACCTTCCCTGTTCTTCTACACTGCATTCTGCTGATGACAAAATTGAAAAATGCTCACACCCAGTTCTGTGGTGCTTTCCCTTCATTTTTCACTTACTCACTTACTCACACACACACACACACACACACACACACACACACACACACACACACACACACACACACACACACACACACACACATTTCTCATATGAATGTGTGTGTGCGTCTGTGTGTGTGTGTGTGTGTGTGTGTGTGTGTGTGTGTGTGTGTGTGTGTGTGTGTGCGTGCCTGTGTGCCTGTGTGTATGCGTGTGTGCATGTTTGTGTGGATGTGTACATCGCTGGCATAGTTGGTTGCATATTTCTACTAAATTAGATCTCATGTGCTCACAGGCTTAACTCAGACAGAGACTGAGCAAGAGAAAAGCAGACTTTTGTGCTAGATAGACTAACTGACTGACTGCTTGGCTGAGTCACCGGCTGACCGACTGACTGGACTGCCTGACTGAGTCACTGACTGCCTGGCTGAATCACTGACTGACTGACTGACTGACTGACCGACCGACTGACTGACTGACTGACTGACTGACTGACTGGCTGACTGGCTGATTTCCTGAAAGAAAGACTGCCAACATAATTGACTGTGTTTATTTGTTATAGAAAGAGAAAGTGAATGACTGTAAACCGCTCACTTCAAAATCACATAATTAAAGTGACCTTTGTGGTTGCTGTTGATAATCCATGTGGCTGTTTGGGTACATCAGTAATATTGTATTAATGCTCGGCTTGCTTGCTTGTGGTATAACCACAAGCCCGGGTCTGATGCATGGGGAATGATGTCAGAATAATGCCACAGAGATACATTTTAAAGTGGGGTTGACTCATGGACATGTTTTCAGAATTTGGTCACACAGTGTTGTGGCTGCAGTTCCTTTGCTCATGTACTGTACGTATCACATTGGTACGCCTGGCACAATCATTTTGCATAACCGTTAGAATCGTTTTCATTCATATGAGAACAGCTGGATGGAACTAACATAAATGTCCACATTTCCATAATTTCCTCATAGTTGTCCATACTCTTTTACCCTTTCACGCATACTGGTCACTACAGTGGACAGCTATTAAAATGTCATTTTCTATTATAAGAATAGGTTTTGATGTCAGAGTTGCATATTAGCCTCTACAGGGGATGCTACAGCGTCACCCCAACACTGCCATTCAGTGGCCAGGTGTTGTAACTGCAACATAATTTTGTCAACATCCAAGATGGCTGACAGAAATGTAAACAAGCCCAACAGCTCAGGGATATCTATCCATTCCTTCTAAAGTAGGAGACCCCTGCAGGTAAAATAAATAGTTTTACATCAAGTAACATCTAATAAGCACTATAGTTCCAAGTATTGATTTTATGTTGGGATGGAAATTATGATTGATCATCTGTCCACTTAATTGGACTACAAGCATCACTGGCTCTAACTACAATAGGTTCTATGCACAGCAGCCATATTGGAAAGAAATTGGGCCTCTTCTTACCAATGATACTAATGAAGGCTCTGTACCATTCAGGTCAAACAGAGTCCAGGGTGCTGATATTGTGCATGTTGGCTCACTGGACACACTATGCTACACCAGTGGTTCTTAAAGTGTGGACCAGGTACCCTCATGGTTCCTTGAGGGGGTTCCAAATGACCCCTTACGGGTGTGTAACTCTTGAGAGTTATGGGGGTCCTTGAAAGTAAAAGGTTTGAGAACCACTGTGCTACACTAAATGGAACAGAGCCTTCATTAGAATAATTGGGAACACCTGTGAAGGAAGTAAGGAAGAGGCTCAATTTCTTTCCAATATGGCTGCTATGCTTGTTAGAGCCTATTCGTACTATTGCTGCCACAGTTTGCTCTTGAAAATGCTTCATCTGCAGTAACGTTTTTGGCCATAAATCAATGTATTCATGTTATTAGAAAGTAACCTGCATTGTTTGTATCAAAAATAATATTTTGTGCATAATTCTTTACATAATGCAAGTACATTTGTGTCTATTTATATTTTGTCGAGCTCATGTGCATCACATTATAGAAAGGCCTCGAAACCTTAATAATAATAATAACCTATTTGAACCTAAGAGGGAAATTCAGTTTTCAGCTTCACTCAGCTGATTACTGCCCAAGTGGTCTGACTTGAGCAAAAACTGTGTGATGGCCGGGTGATGGTTGAATAGTCTCACCTGGTCAAACTAATTGGACTCACAGTGCCTAACTCTGAGTCCAATTAGCCCAATTAGTTTGACTCAGGCCAGGTCAGACTTAGCCTGGTTCCAGACGAATCTGCCATTGCAAAATTGCATTGCACTTTAGCCCAGTGTGTCGTGTGATATTGTCTGGCCACGCGAGGCTAGGTCAGACTACTTCAATCAGCCATCCCCCATCCCACACAAACAAAAACAATACCCATGGAGCTATTTGAAATAATTGCAGTTGTAATCAAAACTGTTTCAGTAGGTTATCAGTAGTCATTACAGTTGGAACACATATCATGTTGCCGATCCAATCATTCTGGCATAATCCTTTTTGCTAAAATGGCATGTGTACAGAGAAAGAAATAGTATTGTGTGTGGGTGTGTGTGTGTGTGTGTGTGTGTGTGTGTGTGTGTGCGTGCGTGCGTGCGTGCGTGCGTGCGTGCGTGCGTGCGTGCGTGCGTGTTCTCATATTGGCAAATCAAGTGGGCCAATGTAGATGCTAATTGACCTTATTCACATTTTGAGCAAAGTGACCACAGTGTGCATATGGTCAGTGACAAGTGGCCTGCAACGATGAACTGTACTGAACGAGTGGGTTTGGAGAGACTATTGTACAAGTCTTTAAGAATAAGCAAATTGACTACTGTAATGTACTAATCATACCCAGATAAGCGGATGCACCTGATTACAAAATAAGAACTCAGACCTCAGAATGCAGACCTCACGAGGAACGTGCTCCATGTTTGTGCATGAGACTGTTTATCTGGCATTGTTTTAAAAAGTTTGACTGAAAATGTGTGTGTTTTGGAAGTACTGTGCATATGACTGGATACATGACACTTGGACTAACGAGTACTGTATACTGTAATGGTGTGTTCACACGGGCCAGATACAAAGATCCAAAAATCCACAGCATCTTTTGTCGCTGTGTCGCTTTGTATCTGTGTTGCTCAACGCGGTCGTTGACGTCATCAAACGTGCGGACATCGGAGCTACAGTTGTAGTTTTGTATCTTTGTATCTGGAAGTTGAACCCTGCTCAACTTGAGCTTTGTATCTTTGTCGCTAGAGCTACAGCTACAAACGTCGGCTGTATCTTTGTATCTTCATGTCGCTGGCTTCCATTGACAATGAATGGTAGCCCGTATCTTTTTAACTGCCCGTGTGAACGCACCATAAGAGTTATAGTGCGAGAGTTTATAAACCAATTTATTTTATATAGTTTTGCTATCAAACTTTGTCTCCTATTAACCCATTTAGACTGGGAACCCAACTTTCAATGCGGGAACCCCTTTTGGGGTAGTTATTGCTATGAACAGCATATAGACACACACGGCCGGAAACGGAAGGCCTACAAATTCACGCCCACTTTTGGATTTGCGCCGCTACTCGGGGTCCGTTAGAACGATGAACTGCAGCTCTCAATGCATTCCCTATGAGAGGACATGAGAGTTAGCCTACGTTTAAAATATTCCTACATTAACTGGAGACGATATTGATTTAAATAAAAATATGTTTCCAAATGTATGGAGTGTCTTTGTCAACATATCTTCTTGTTTTCTTAATAGTTGATGTGTTTCACATTTAATTTGCCACTTTAACGAGTTACCCATAATGTTAACACAGCAGAGGGTAGACGGCAGACAGACAAGTTGTCGCATTTCAGTGACATCACTGTCTTTACGAGCGCCGAGCGCTGACCAGTGGTGTACCCACTGTAGAGACCAGTCCAGTTTGCTAATAATTCACAACTACAGTGCCAGATAATCACCAAGAGAGTTAAAAAAAAGAAAAAACGTTTCAGTCATTCAGTCCGACTTCACTGTAGCCTATAGTAGCCTTTTCATAAATTAGGTTTCGAGAGCCTGTAAGGCTTCGAACCCTATTACATCTCTACACTTTCACTATTATTATTATTATTCTTCCGCCGTTTTTGCCAGTTCTGGCCTAACCGCCTGGTCACTTCTTATGAAATTCGGCAATATGGTAGAGGGCTATGCCAAACGGCGAAAACCCGAAACTCACAACCATTGGCCAAAGGGTGGCGCTGTAGCACTCAATTGAACATGCCAACTTTGAACAGGTACAGCTCATGCCCTGTTCGACCTACAGCCATGAAACTTCGATACACACATGCGTCTCCTCATGCCTAACAACTTTCACTGTTTGACTTTTGACCTCTGACCTTTAGATCTCCCACCATTTCGAATTCTATGAAAAGCAGTAAAAAGCAGTAAAAAGCCTACTCCTCCTGGGATTTATGAGCAATCTGTACGAAACTGTATACACATGAACTTTGGACCAATGCCGACAGACGTAACTTAGCGGATTTTCCATAAGTGAAAACGTTAAGCTTTTATAAGCCAATGAAAATTGCAGCTTTTTTTAAATTATTCATCTGCCCCTAACACATACATGCAGACTCACATTTGTTTGACACTTTGCAATATTGTAGAGGGTCCTTCCAAGTATCACTGAAACCAATCTTACTCCAATTGGTCAAAGGGGGGCGCTATAGCAATTTTTTGAAAATGCAAACTTTAAACAGGCAAAAGTCATGCCTCGTTTGTCCGACAGCCGTTAAACCTGCTTACACATGTGCCTTGACTCATGAGGAACACATGTATCACTTTGACCAGTAAGCTCTGCCCTTAGATTGTCTGCAATTTTGAGCAGTTTGAAAAACATTTAAATCCAGGATTTCTGAGCAATTTGCATGAAACTGTGTCAAATACATGTTTGAGGCCCTTTTTCACAGGTTCAGGTGTGTTGGTTCAATAGCTTGATCGCTTAATCATCTGCCTTGAAACCATAGGGTAGCCGGTTCGAATCCCACCTCAGGTAGACTTAATTATAATTGCATTGCACACAACATGACTATATCAATGAATACATGTGCAATTGTTAAAGATGACGAGAAATGCATACTTGAAAGTAGTTATTTTCAATGTATGACGTACTTCATTCGCGCTTTTGTTTTGTTTTGTTGGATTCTCCCTTTTCACTGTCTAAGGCTGTGTATTGGATAGCTCCACCAGTAGAGTGTGAGTCTCATGTGCCGAAGGTCCCTGGTTCGAATCCCACTTATTACAGTTCACATTTAAATTGCATTGTACAAAACATGACCCTGTTAATTCAGACAAGTGCAATGTTTAGACAATAACACGAAATGCTTTTGAGAGTAGTTTTTTTTTATGTATGACATACTTTCTTGTGAAAATAGCCGATCTACAATCTCACACCTTTTTAGATAGCAACGCGTTGTGAGCTTGTAGATCGACTATTTTCCACTAGTTTCCATTCCGAAATATATTGAGCAGTTTGAAAAACATTTAAACCAAGGATTTCTGAGCAATTTGCGTGAAAGTGTGTCATGTGTGTGAACTCCCTTTTCACTAGTACAGGTCTGTTGGCCCAATGGCTTAATCATCTGCCTTGAAACCACAGGGTTCCTGGTTCGAATCCCTCATGTAGAATTCATTATAATTGCATTGCACACAACATGACTGTATCAATGAATGCATGTGCAATTGTTAACCAGTAAACTCCGCCCTTAGATTGTCTGCAATTTTGAGCAGTTTGAAAAACATTTAAATCCAGTATTTCTGAGCAATTTGCGTGAAAGTGTGTCATGTGTGTGAACTCCTTTTTCATCAGTTCGGGTCTGTTGGCCCAATGGCTTAATCATCTGCCTTGATACCAGAGCGTCGCCGGTTCAAATTTCACCTCATGCAGACCTCAACTCAATTGCATTACACACAACATGACTGTATCAATGAATAAACATGCAATTGATAAATTAAATGCTTATTGATAGTAGTTATTTTCAATGTATGACGTACTTCATTCCCTCTTGTTTTGTTTTGTTGGATTCTCCTTTTTCACTGACTAAGGCTGTGCATTGAATAGCTTGATCAATACACTGTTAGTCTCATGTGCCAGAGGTCCATGGTTCAAACCCCACTCGTCACAGTTTACATTTAAATTGCATTGTACAAAACATGACCCTGTTAATTCAGACATTTTTTAAACAATAACATGAAATGCTTTTGAGAGTAGTTGTTTTTTATGTATGACATACTTTCTTGTGAAAATAGCTGATCTACAATCTCACACCGGAAGAACCTATAGGACGGAAAAAGCTATAGATATCAACAGACACCATCAGGGAGGCCATATCTTTAGCTCAATGAGAAGAGAGGCAGCCTGTGAATCCATAGGTCGCTGGTTCGATCCCTGTCCCCAACAATGCGTTCAGGTGATCATCATTTGGAATTCCCATGGATTGGATCCACCCCTCTCACCTGCTCTCACTCATCACCAATCACACCTGCCACATGCACAGTACAATTTTTAGGTACTTTTACTTTACTACTCTACTCTACTACAATTACAGCAGATGACAGCTTTAGTTACTTGTTACTTTGCAGATGTAATTATTAATACAACACCTACAGTAACCACATACAGCCGATCTACAATGTGACGCGTTATGAGCTTGTATGTATATAATAAGCAACCCATGCTGTATGATAACTTACCACATATGAAATCCAATTCTGTTTATCCAATGGCTCAGTCTGTACTGTGGCCATAGCTGAGTGGTTAGTGAGCCCACCTAGGGAGCCAGAGGCCTTGGTTGCCCCAGGTACGATTCCAGGCCAGGCCAGCAAATGTGTCGATGAAATGAAATTTGTCCCTGAGCAAGACTCTTAACCCCTAATTGCTCACAGGCCCTCATTGGAAACAAGACCGCAAGGACTTTCATGAACGGACCTGGAATTATCCTTATCCTTTACACTGTCTACCCACAAGTCTATAGGTCCCTGGTTCAAACCCCAATTTAACCGGTCCAAATATAATTTACTGAACAAAAATCATGACTTTGTTAATTAATGCATGTTCACTTGTTCTCTCTCGCTCTCTCTCTTACTGCCTCTCTTTCTCACTGCCTCTCTCTCTCTCTCTCTCTCTCTCTCTCTCTCTCTCTCTCTCTCTCTCTCTCTCTCTCTCTGTCTGTCTCTCTCACTCACTCTGTCACTGTTTGTCTGTCTGTCTGCCAGTCTGCCAGTCTGTCACTGTCTGTCTGTCTGCCAGTCTGCCACTCTGTCACTGTCTGTCTGTCTGCCAGTCTGCCAGTCTGCCACTCTGTCACTCTGTCACTCTGTCACTCTGTCACTCTGTCACAGTCTGTCTGTCTGCCAGTCTGCCACTCTGTCACTGTCTGTCTGTCTTCCAGTCTGCCAGTCTGCCACTCTGTCACTGTCTGTCTGTCTGCCAGTCTGCCAGTCTGCCACTCTGTCACAGTCTGCCAGTCTGCCACTCTGTCACAGTCTGCCACAGTCTGCCAGTCTGCCACTCTGTCACAGTATGCCAGTCTGCCAGTCTGCCAGTCTATCACAGTCTGCCAGTCTGCCACTCTGTCACAGTCTGCCAGTCTGCCAGTCTGCCAGTCTGCCACTCTTTTACAGTCTGCCACTCTGTCACAGTCTGCCAGTCTGTCACAGTCTGCCAGTCTGCCAGTCTGCCACTCTGTCACAGTCTGTCTGTCTGCCAGTCTGCCACTCTGCCACTCTGTCACAGTCTGTCTGTCTGTCTGTCTGTCTGTCTTTCTGTCTGTCTGTCTGTCTGTCTGTCTGCCACTCTGTCACAGTCTGCCAGTGTGCCAGTCTGCCACTCTGTCACAGTCTGCCAGTCTGCCACTCTGTCACAGTCTGCCAGTCTGCCAGTCTGTCACTGTCTGTCTGTCTGCCAGTCTGCCAGTCTGCCAGTCTGTCTGTCTGCCAGTCTGCCACAGTCTGTCACAGTCTGCCAGTCTGCCAGTCTGCCACTCTGTCACAGTCTGCCAGTCTGCCACTCTGTCACAGTCTGCCAGTCTGCCAGTCTGCCACTCTGTCACAGTCTGCCAGTCTGCCAGTCTGCCATTATTCTCGAAACCGCTCATTGCTGCTTGCAGCTATATTTATATTTGTACTTAGGCTGTCCTGAGAGTTTATAATATTTAGAGAAATTTAAAGTTTCAAATGCAAAAGTAGTGGTAGTAGTTGCGAATTACTGGACATTTAGACTGAATGTTTCATTTATCCTCATCTTGCGCTAATGCACACAACTGTTTTGCCAGGTTTTATTTTTGTTGTTTCTCATAAGCGTGCATCCGTGTCAACAACACAGTAGTCTGTGCCTTGACTTCAGTGCGCTGACTCTCTCCCCACCCGTTCGCTGTAGAGACAGGACAGGCGGTCGCCTGCCCAACTAAGATCTCGCCTCCCCTAAAAAAAAATAACCCGAAAATGTGTCATTGCGTGCTTAATGTCCTCAAAGTCACGCATCCAACAAGCTTTGAATTGAGCAGATTGGACCTTCTGTTCCAGAGATAATGACCAAAACATATTGAAAACGGACACTTTCGCCAGTTTTCTGGGTATTGAAAACCTCAAGGGATGCGTCCGTGACGTATATACCGTGCGACCACTTAAACTATAGATCTCCGATGCTAGCGGTTTTGACATACTGATGGAGTATATTATAGTATATTGTGGGTAGTATATCGAGATGACAGATATGGGACATTAAAAAGGACAAATTAAACAAATGGGATAGTTTATTAGAACACAAAAAAAATCGCTACTGCCTCAGTAGTTAACCAGTGAAATTACGGTATTTTACAATGCCTCTCATAGAGATTGCATTGAGAGCTGCAGTTCATCGTTCTAACGGACCCCGAGTGTCAAAAGTGGGCGTGAATTTGTAGGCCTTCCGTTTCCGGCCGTGTGTCTCTATAGCAACATACATTTATTTTTATTTTTTTAATCAATAAATATTTGTTTTTCAGAAAACTTAGGTCAGGATTTAGAAGGCGTTTTTAGAATCGGCCTGAGGTCTAAATGGGTTAACTACAATTAATCAAGTATTTATTCCATTTGTGGATTCTTCATTCACCATGAAGGCATGCAAGAACTTTTTTTAATTCTCCTTGAAATGAAGGGATCACAGGTTGATTAATTGATAGAAAAACAATGATTATTATGTTTATGGTAAGCTTACATTGCATATCACACATCATATGCACTCCTGTAACTTCACCACCAGCATCGCGTCTGGTGTGAATGCCCATTTAGGAGGAGCTTAGAGTCATCATGCTTTAGAAAGGATGCAATAAAACGCAACATGGACAGAGGGGGTGCATGCACGTATTCAGTAGCTTTAAGTCTTAAATATGTCTCAACCTTTCATACAGCACAAATTATTCTCAGGCTGTGTGACTATCAAAAATATTGAGCAAAGCAGCATTAATTAGGGACCTACCTACATTTGGCACTTTGCAAAAGAAAAATAAAGCCCTTATAGTTTTCCAAAGAGTGTACTATTTTTGAAGAAATAAATAGTTGATTCTCAGTCATATTCATAAAATTGTTTTGACAATATAAAAATCGCTAGTTAAAGGGGCTACACCATGAATTAAAAATATATATATTATATATAAATATTGCCCCCTAATACGTTTTAAACAGGTTGTAAGCCTAAAAAACATCCAGATATTTTTTCTCACAATCTGACTGTCTGTCATTCCAAGCTTTTTCAGCTGCAATACCAAAACGTCCTATTGGGCAGGGGGGAGCTACTGAGCAATTCTGTCTGGCCATCGTCAATGCAAAATCAGTGCAAGTGACATCACTTGCACAGCCATTCTGAAATGGCCTGTTCAGACACGCCCATTCAGGAAATCCATGAAATGAGCATGAATGACTGAATGTTAAAAAAAAAAAAAAAAAATGGGTACAAGAGACACTGGGGAGCCCAAAAAATACTAAAAACCTAAAAAAAATGAAATTCATGGTGTAGCCCCTTTAAAGTTATATTTTTTTCACCATTCTTTTAAATAAGTTGTGTGAATGAACAGTAAACAATGTAATTAGAAGAATCATGTTTGGTGTGTGGCTGCCTCCCATGTTAAATGCTGGAAGTCTGGGCATCACTGTGCTAGTGAGAGAGAGACTGCGAGAGAGAGCAGGACAGCGTGCACGTGTGCTAGGCTCTCCCCTCTCCTCACCCTCATAAACTTCCACCTCACCCTCACCCAAAGAGAGAGTCATTGGCAAGAGTGATAATTAAATTTGCTTCTCTGCAATTACATGCGAAAAGGACTTGTGTGCATGTGTGTGAGAATTTCAGCGCTCTGTCTTCAATACATGTCTGTCCTCTTTGTTCAGGCGAGACATGGGAGAGTGAAATATGCCACGGCTTGTCCTCCAAGGTGCTTCTGCCAATTAGGCTAACCAGACAGATTAAAGTGTCTTTTTAGAGCATCATAATTAGAAACCTTGGTCTTTCAGATCTATTGGAGATCTGAAAAGAAATCCTTCTACAGTACCTCTTTTCTTGTCCTTATCTAATCCTCAGAGGCATTGTCTAAGCACTATGGTTACAGCTTCGCACTGGCTGCTACTGTCTGCTTGGTCATGTTGAAATTGAAAACTATTCTACAGTTGCCCTTCTTATAAGTCTTTTTGGCTAAGAGTGTCTGTTAAATGCATGCAAAGTGCGTCCAGTGGAGGCATATATTTTGGGTCCCGTAGATTAAGTAAGGATAAATGGGATTCAGTCTCCCTTTCAAAGTGTTGACATTGCTGCTTAACCAGAGTGAGCTACGTGTGCTGTTATTGGATTTTTGGGCCTTGTATCGAAGACATTTTTACGGCATGTGTATGCGTGCAAGTGCATACATTAGCACGTATGTCATCATGCAGACATGCGCATACCTGTATCATGTACAGTATAGGTGGGTGACAAAGGAAATAAGCATATTGCCACCACAAGCCACCAGAACCGCCTCAGTACACCTTGGAATGGATTCTACAAGTCTCTTGAACTCTACTGAAGGGATGGAACACCATTCTCACAAAAACATATTCCCTAATTTGGCGTACTGATGAAACCGTCCTCATCATACTAATACATGAGCATCATAGACATCGAATGTGAGTTTTCGACCACAATTTCTAGCTACTGATGTCTTTCCCATAGACCAAAATGCAGTTGTCTCTTCAGTCACTGTTCCTTTTGAAACACTAGCCAGTTGAGCCGTCTTTGTGTCTGCCATTTGTGCCCCAAATATAACACACTCTTTCATAGTCAATTAGATATATGTTCTCTTATCATCTAGGTCAGGCCTGTTCAGCATTTTTATACATGCTACAGAGCATGTTTGGATATTAATTGCTTGATTGGATAGTACACCTGTATGGAAGCAGATACATTCGTTATGTGTCTCCAATCACTTATTCAGGCTTTTCCTTGAATTTGTCACCCATCTGCACGTATACAGTACATACAGTACATACACGTGTGTGTACACATGTGCATTCGTGTGTGAGTGTTAAACCGCTGCACACAGCTGCCCTCGGCTCGCCAGCTGGACAGCAGACAACCCAGGCAGCAGCAGCTGGAAAAATGGACAGAATGTTCTAAAGAGGAGAGGAGAGGAAAAAAGAGAGCGAGTGTGTGTGTGTTTATGACCCACCCAGGGAGAATGTGAAGCAAAATGAAGAGATTTTCAGACCAATCCCCTTCTTCCATTACATGCTACCTCTCTCCCCGTGGTGGGGAAAGTACCCAATAAATGTCCCATCAGAGGAGCGAGCTCCTCTCAGGGTCCGCCCGCGGCCATACTCAGCCAGGCATCCCGTTTTGGGCTTGTGTGGTGGAGCAGGTTAGCTGGAGCTGTTCACCTGGAGCTGTGTCAGGATGGAACCCTGGAGGGGGGAGAACCAGGGCAGTTACCCAGCGTATGGGCTGTCCACAATGGGTCGATTGTTCTGCCGAGCTGGCCTTGTGCGGCTGCTCAGTCCCAGGTCTTCAGTCATCTACTTCCTACTTTCGCTCTCACACACACACACACACACACACACACACACAGTAAAATCCTCAGTGTTCTTTTATCCACTTGTGAGTGACTCAGAGAAGTGTTGATGAACCCTCATGGGTCCATTTGGTTACATTTGTACACTGTCCGAGTTAAATGAACACTCAGGGTTTTACAGTGTAGAGAGAGAGAGGGAGGGAGGGAGGGAGGGAGGCAGAGTGGGATGATGAAGGGATGAAAGCAACCGCAGAGCAGTCTGTGTTTAGTGGGTTAGTGGAGCACTGGCCCGTCTCTCGCGGCGGTTTGGACAACCAAGTGACCACGGGCCGTACCGCCGAGAGGCTCCAGTCTGTGCAACCAACGAACGGGCTTGCGCCGTAAAATCAAGTGTTTACGGGTCCGTTTGTACACTCTCAGGATTTGACCATGTATGTCACTATTTCCAATGGGCCCGACATGCCCGGGAGGATGGCCTCTCGTGTCCTGTCCCTTTGTGTTACGTTGGACTGTTTTAAGTAAAACCTCAGTCATAACTGAGCTCACAGTAATAGGTTGTCTGAGGGAGACATGGTAGAAATCAGACTTATCTCTATCTCTCTCTCTCTCTCTCCCTCTCTCTCTCTCTCTCTCTCTCTCTCTCTCTCTCTCTCTCTCTCTCTCTCCCTCTCCCTCTCCCTCTCTCTCTCTCTCTCTCTCTCTCTGTTTGTCCCTCTCTGTCCCTTGTCATTTGTCTCACTGCAGTTCCTGCACACACTCTTACAGTATTTCCCATCACCCCAGCACAGTGTGTGTGTGTGTGTGTGTGTGTGTGTGTGTGTGTGTGTGTGTGTGTGTGTGTGTGTGTGTGTGTGTGTGTGTGTGTGTGTGTGTGTGTGTGTGCGTGTGTGTGTTTTATCTCATCCCCTTGCCTAGAATAAGTGGCACCAGACAGGCCTTATAAGGACTGGTTAGATCATTGGCCACACCGTTAGTAAAACAGAACCATATGTGTACTGTGTGTGTGTGTGTGTGTGTGTGTGTGTGTGTGTGTGTGTGTGTGTGTGTGTGTGTGTGTGTGTGTGTGTGTGTGTGTGTGTGTGTGTGTGTGTGTGTGTGTGTGTGTACGCGCGCACTCGCGCGCGTGCAGTTGTATATACATGTGTGTAGGTGCCTCTACCTCTACTTTGTGTGCGTGTGTGTGTGTGTGTGTGTGTGTGTGTGTGTGTGTGTGTGTGTGTGTGTGTGTGTGTGTGTGTGTGTGTGTGTGTGTGTGTGTGTTTATATGTTTGTGTACTGTATGAGTGTAAAGCAGAACCATATGTGTCCAGAGGTAGCTGAGAGAACAGAAGCCCATTGCTAATAGACATGGTGAAGGTCACATTATAGTCATGTTACGCATGTGCATGCACACGCACACACACATGCACGCGCGCGCGCACACACACACACACACACACACACACACACACACACACACACACACACACACACACACACACACACACACACACACACACACACACACACACACCTGTGTTACATAAGTAGGGTGAGGCGTCTGTGATGAACCTATGGGAGGAAGAGCTGATTGCATCCTGCCTTAATGATGACTTTACCAGAGCAGCCTGAACTGTCTGTACTCCCCCCCCCCCCCCTCTCTCTCTCTCTCTCTCTCTCTCTCTCTCTCTCTCTCTCTCTCTCTCTCTCTCTCTCTCTCTCTCTCTCTCTCTCTCTTTCTTACACAGTGCGTCTGGAATGTACAGATGTTTCCTTTTGGGAATGGGCGTCACACACACACACACACACACACACACACACACACACACACACACACACACACACACACACACACACACACACACACACACACACACACACACACACACACACACACACACATATGCAGGCAAAGCACATGAACACACATATACAGAGCGGGAGAGGGAGAGAGAGAGAGAGAGAGAGAGAGAGAGAGAGAGAGAGAGAGAGGGGGAGAGGAACAGGAGAGAGAGGGGAAGGATTACATTCCCATATATACCCAAACAGACATTCCCCCTGTCTGGGTTCTGCTGCTATAGAGAACATTACATACCGAACTGATCAGTGGTTGCCAAACTTTTTAGCTCGAGATGTGCTATTTTCACTACTTCTTCAATTGTTTTATTTATGGAATTTTCTAGATGTTTTTGAAAATGTCTGAAATTCTTTTGAATAAATGATTGACATTTATTTTACATTACTGAAAAATGTAGTAAAGAAATATATATATTTAGACGTGACTCATAAAAATGAGTCTACTGTAATGCAATTTGTTATTTGTCACTATATATTTGCACATACATGAAATTTGTTCTCTGCATTTTACCCGTCCTACAATCACTAGGAGCAGTGAGCAGCCACTGTGCGGCGCTTGGGGAGCAATTACAGGTTAAAGGGATAGTTCACCCAAAAACAAATTTCTATCAATTACACACCCCATGGAGGCTTGAATTCATGGAGATTGTTTTGTTTTTGTCGCATTCCTAAGCCAATAATTTGATGACCAGTGGAAAGATGCTAATGTCTCTGGTACCAGAGACATTAGCACCTACCGGTGCCGCCGCCGGTCATCAAATTATTGGTTTAGGAATGCGACAAAAACAAAAAGATATCCATGAATTCAAGCCTCCATGGGGTGTGTAATCGATAGAAAAAAAGTCATTTTGGGGGTGAGCAATCACTTTGCTCAGGGACACACATCGACACTTTGCTGGCCTGGTCTGGAAACGTATCTGGTACACTAACCACTCAGCTATGGCTGCCTCTAATTCTGCGACCCACAATAGGTCCAGAACCAGTGTTTGGGAAACAGTGCCACACAGCACAGCCATAGTGTAAACAGTACACAAAAGATCATGGTGCCTCACATACTGTGTCATACACTCCATGCATTTCCTTTGACTGTCATGTCTTCAACGCTCTGTATCTCTCTCTCTGTCTCTCTCCCTCTCATTGTCTGTCTGTCTGTCTGTCTGTCTGTCTGTCTGTCTGTCTGTCTGTCTGTCTGTCTCTCTCTCTCATTGTCTCCGCCAGGCCGAAGGCATGGCGAGAGAGTATGTTTTACCCTCCGTCCGTCCGTCCGTCCGTCTGTCCGTCTGTCTGTCTGTCCGTCCGTCTGTGGACAGCTAATCTCTGCCACCGTTGGCTTGATCGCAGCCAAACTGTGCACACACACTCCCTGGATGCCAATTCAGACCCTCTGCCCCAATTTTCACATACATGGGCTTGTTATAGCGCCACCAGGAGGCCGCTTTTGCTAAAACACATTTTATGACAGTACTCCTACAAAATGTGTCCAAACGTCACACAAATCGGTACACAGTATCTCTATAGTCATTAAACCAAACAACTTTTTTCAGATTTCTCATATTCCATCTGGATTGGCTAAAAATGGCTTCCAAAGTTTGCAGGACTGCTCCGTTTTGAACAAAATGCCTCAAATCATGAACACAGCATGCAATTTCCGTGAAATTTTGCACGCACATTCTCACTAGGCCGAGGAAGAACTGCCACTTGAGAATTTTGAAATCAGCCTCATGGTGGCGCTACAACAGGCTGCTTTGTGTTTTCACCTATAACTGCACCGATCTGTGTAAAACTTTGTATGTGCACTCCCTAGAGGTCAAGGAAAAACCTTTGACCTGCATTTTTCACATCTGCCTTTTATAGCGCCACCAGGAGGCAGACTTATGTAAAACATATTTCTTTACATTACTTCTTCCGATTTTATCCAAATTTCACGCAAATCAGTACACATGATCTCTATAGTCATGTGATCAAGGCGGATCTGTTTAATTTTTCATATTCCATCCCGATTGGCTAAAATTCACATCTTAAGTTTGCAGGTGTGGCCCGTTTTCAACAAAATGCCGCAAATTATGAACGCAGCGTCCGATTGTGGTCAGACTTTGCACGCACATTCACACTATGTTGAGGAACAAATGCTACCCTTTTAATATTTGCCTGTTATAGCGCCACCAGCAGGTCTAATTTAGCAAAACAAATTTTTTGAACAAAATGCCTCAAATCATGAATGCAGTGTCCGATTGCCGTGCAAGGCCTAAGAAGAAATGGCACCCTTTTCACAGTGGCATATTATAGCGCCACCAGGAGGCCACAATAACCTACCTGACCTGGCGGAGACCTGTGCTCCGAGGAGCACTTTTTCTAGTTTCATTTGTATTCTGTTCAGTTCAATTCAAGAAGCTAGACATACATTTCTTACATTTGCCAAAGCATCAGGATCAAATGGGAACCTATGAACACAAACTGTAAGCTAACTGTAATATAGCAATCATGCATGTCCCTGTCTCTCTCCCTTTCCCCCTCTCTCTCTCTCGCTTTCAGTCGCTCTCTCTCTTTCCCTCCTCTCTCTCTCTCTCCTTCTAATTTTCTCTGATCTTTGGCTTCTTCCCAGGATCCACTCACGTCCTCTCTGCTCTCAGTTTAATACTTATGACGTGTATTGGTGATGAGTTGGTATGTTTATGTGTGTACAGTATATTTGTGTGTGTGTGCGTGTGTCTGTGTGCGTGTGTGTGTGTGTGTGTGTGTGTGTGTGTGTGTGTGTGTGTGTGTGGCGTGCGTGCGTGCGTGCGTGCGTGCGTGCGTGCGTGCGTGCGTGCGTGCGTGCGTGCGTGTCTCTTTGAAAACATCATCTTTCGCATTCCATTAGAGCCATCCTCTCTGCTGTTACGCTCTTCTGCTCTGTGTGGTGTGTCCTCCTAATTGTGCCAAATTAGCAGGTACAACACAGTCCCATCCCTTGTAGATAATAAGTGTTTGCATGCGTGTGCATGTGCATGTGCACCCGTATGTTTGTGGGTTAATATTCCTGCAACATGTTAGATGGCATCTGATACGCAGCGGGAGCTAGTATAAACCAAATCTTTCAAACGTGCATTTGCATGTTTAGGCGCATGTGTGGGTGAGTGAATGTACAGCAGGGGCGCAGATAGCAGGGGTGTGGTGGGGGGGGGGGGGGGGGGGGGGGTTTAGGGTGGTGGAACATCCCATGCAGTTCCATAGGGACTCATTTAGCTTACTGTGTGCATATTATCCCTCCTGTTAGTTGCGTGGCGTTGTTGCGCAACTAAAATAGTCGATTTATAAGCTCACATTGTGTCCCACTGCGAGATGCGTTGTGAGCTTGTAGATCTGCTACTTTTGTTGGCGCACTACACCACGGGGTCCTAAGACAGTTAGGAAGGAACTAGGCTGCCTCAGTTCTGCCTGTCTCAAATGTAGTAATAATAACAAATTACATTATTAAAAACATACCACATGCATTGTGCGTGCATGTTCTATATTAGTACTAAAATTGTGATTAAGAGATAATTCTATGAGATCACTGGGTTTCTTGGTACGATTTACTAGCCTTTTGCGTCTGAAGCTACAGTACCATCCATGAATGATTATGTATTTATCATTCGTAAAAACGATCATTCCACATTCAAGTCATTTGAGATGCCAGCCTTGCCACATGTGTCAGGCGGATGGCAAAACACAGACTGTATGTGCACAGACTGCAGGGAACCATTTCCTCAGTAACACTGCGTTAAATTACTATTGAAAATATATTCCAAATAACCCCACCGGAAAACCCTGCAATGCATATGCACAGGTTCAACTCAACATGCCCAAATACCCATACAGGTGCCATGCTGCGTTCAGCTGCTCATGATTGCTACTCATTTGTACGAATGGGAGTTTAAGTAGGTGGGTTAGTTGGATGTAGTTTTTGCTTATACTGGATCAAAGCTATTTTCCAGAAATGATGAAGGCAGTATTCTTCCTGAATGAAGTCACAATGTCCTGACATTCATTCATGCATTTTTTTGGTTGAAAATCATTTTTGTTTGGTGAGTGGTATGGTTATATGGAAAAGTTTAAAGTAGGCTTTACCAATCTGCCACAAAGGGGATTTATTTCACATGAGAAATCCACTGTAATAATTCATACAATTCTATGGTTCATTGCTGGGCTGCCATTTGGTATTTTACATGATAACAGCAGGTACAGTAGCTACAGTATGCTTACTTCATATTATTATATTAATTGCCAGCCAAAACAAAGCACTACATTGTACATTGTATTGAAATAATGTATTGAAATGAAGGTTCTCATATTTTCCATGTGTGCAGTTGTGCAGTCTTTATTTGATTTCTACTGTATGTTAAAGACTACAAAATATATTTAAGTGTGATCTGTGAGTGTTTAGTATGTTGAATTATGCTTCTAACCATCTGTGTGTGTGTGTGTGTGTGTGTGTGTGTGTGTGTGTGTGTGTGTGTGTGTGTGTGTGTGTGTGTGTGTGTGTGTGTGTGTGTGTGTGTGTGTGGTGTTGGTTTCCTCTGCAGAGATCTCTCCAAAAACCACATCTCTTCCCTGGATACCAGCCTGCTTGACCGCCTCACTGGCCTGCGAGAGCTGTGAGTATACACAGTGTCGCGTATGTGTGTGTGTTTGTGTTTTGGAATTAGTGTGTGTCCTATGAATGTGGGTGTGGGGGGGTGGATAGCTGGCAGGTGTGCTGTTTTGATAGATGTTGATAGATACCATATTTTCACTGAGGTGCTACCTTGTCTGTCTGTCTGTCTGTCTGTCTGTCTGTCTGTCTGTCTGTCTGTCTGTCTGTCTGTCTGTCTGTCTGTCTGTCTGTCTGTCTGTCTGTCTGTTCCATTAATCTAATAATCTAACCCATCTATTAATCTAATGTAATTGATTTCAGATATCTGCAGGGGAACAGGATCAATGTTCTTCCTAGAGGGGTGTTCTGTTGTGGACCACTATCCATCCTGTAAGTACATCAGAACCAGCACATGGAGCAGAGGAGAGGAGAGGAGAACAGGAAAGATGGGAGAGGAGAGGAGAGGAGAGGAGAGGAGGTGCAGGCAGTGAAGGGAAAACAGACGTTTCATTTCGTTTAGTCTAGATTAAAGTGAGCAGAAATCCCAGGAGTACACTGGTTATACTGCAGAACACACATGTATACACACACACATGCACACACACAAGCGTGCCGTGCCGTGCACGCATGCATATACAGAAACACACAGCGAGACAGACAGATACGCAGATGCGGACACACACAGAGGGACATACTTATTCACATACTTATTCACAGACACACACACACACACACACACACACACACACACACACACACACACACACACACACACACACACACACACACACACACACACACACACACACACACACACACACACACACACACACACACACACACACACACACACCAATCACAGGGCTATTAAGTTCAATTACAGCTTACTGCTCCAGGCTCCCACTGTTCCGCTGCTGTTGACCCCCCCCCATACCTTCCTCCATCTATCCCTCCATCTCCTCCCCCCATCCCTTCCTCCATCTCTCTCTAGTCTCTCCCTCTGTTACTCCATCCAATACCTTCTCCCTCTCCCCCTCTGTGTGGGTGTTTTGCACGTGTACTGTGTGTGTGTGTGTGAGAGAGAGAGAGAGAGAGAGAGAGAGAGAGAGAGAGAGAGAGAGAGAGAGAGAGAGAGAGAGTGTGTGTGATGAGAGAGAGTGTGTGTGTGTGTGTGTGTGTGTGTGTGTGTGTGTGTGTGTGTGTGTGTGTGTGTGTGTGTGTGTGTGTGTGTGTGTGTGTGTGTGTGTGTGTGTGTGTGTGTGTGTGTGTGTGTGATGAGAGAGGACTCTGGAGTAGTGGTTTCCATCAGCTCTTTCCAAACCCACCACACAACGGCCCCATTATGTAGCCTACTGGATAGACCAGAGAGAGAGAATTAAACTGTAGGAGTTGGGGGAGGGGGGGAGGGGGGGAGTGGAAACAAAGCACAAGGAAGGAAAGAGAGGGGAGGAACAGAAGGGTTTGAGGTGGAAATGTCTGATCGTTGCTGTCGGGCAGAAACCTTGTATCTCATTATTTCAATTAGGTTTTCTCCTAATTTAATGCCCTTGCTACACAAAAAGTACACAAAAGTAGCAAAAATAGCCAATCTACAACAACACGTTTTGCTAATTTTTGTTAAGTGAAAGTGATTAACAAGAGCTTGTGACTAAGTATTAACTATGAATCCATTGGAACACACTCAACACATGTCATTTATTTATTTTCAGAAAAAATAACAGTTTTGGACGTACAAGTTTTCCACACGACAGCGACGTGATGCTTTTGGCTGCGTGGTGGGGTTCCCATCAGCCTCTGCTCACTCAGCCAGTCAGCTATTTATTTTGTGATGTCCTTTCCTTCAACTTTTTAATTGTAAAGTTTGTTCTTTTTCTTTTCTTTTTTTTGATAGTGTCAATTGGTTCTGGAAAATTATGAGTGCATCCCTTGAATCAAAATGAAACCAGACAATGTTTTATGTTTGCATTAGTAATGAAAAACATTTTATCCTCATACTAAATGTTAATGTTTAATGGTCTCGCAAACAGAAGGCATCTTCCAGATGACCAAAATGTTGCTTCGATATTAAAACTTTTCTCTTGTACCGTGCAAGTTGGAAGTGTGCGGGTTCCTTCTTTTATTGTTGATGTTGCCCGCTGCTCTTTGCCTACACACATGCTTTTATACTTTTAATCTAGGTGTGCGGAAGCTTTTTTACATTACATAATTTTTGGGGGTTAAAACCTATTTAATGTCACACCTGCAGATCTCCTTTTTTATCTTTGAATAGGGCTTAAGTAGTAAAATAAAAATCAGGATCGGCATCAAACCCAAAAATCTGGCATTGGTTGGGCTCTATTGTGAAGCCCCTTTCTTTCAGTACGTTCAGCATTTCACGATTCAGTCTGGAGCGTGCCACCACCCTTTGACTTTCTACTTCTGATCAACATTCTGATGGACAATTTAATCTAGTGATGACGACTACGGTCCAGGAGACACACACCAAAATCAAATAGACAGCTGCCTGAAATTTGATTGTAAAATCTTTGTTATTATTACATTTTGTTCAGCCAAGCAAAAAAAACAATATCAGGTACAAAGAAACTGGAGGAAAGAATATTCAGTGAAATGATTGTTGACAATTTGTTTTGTATTCTAACAGAGATCTGAGCAACAATCAAATCACCACCATAGAAGAGAGAATATGCGACAACCTGTGCAACTTAACCCAAATGTAAGTGAATGCAGGCTATCACCCCCCCCCCCCTCTCTCTCTGTTTGTTTCCCACATCTCTTTCCCCCACACACTGTATGAGATCATTGTTAGTCTTGATAATTCAGCCCTTTTTTCTTTTAATTACCAGGCCCTCCTTTTGCGCGTACACGTCCATGTACTGTACAGTACACACAAGTACACACACACACACACACACACACACACACACAAACACACACACACACACACACACACACACACACACACACACACACACACACACACACACACACACACACACACAAAACAATCAAGCATGCAAAGTAAGCACATTTCCACATCGTTCGTTCGCCTCCACACAAGCAGCATTAAGCTCTATTTCTGCATGGTGTGGGTTTCAGCGAGTAGTAATTACTCCTTTCATGTGAACGGAGTGTATTCTCTGTGCACTCTGTAATTGAGTGGAGTGAAGTAGAGTCATGCAGAAATAGACCTGGAGATGAACGGTGTGCAATCACAGCCAAACTTCTATCTCCTTCCACCTTTTTCCTCCCCTCTCATGTAACTCTCTCTCTCTCTCTCTTCTCTCACTCAACCCTGCCCGTTCTTGGTCCTACCTCCTTCCCCTCTGCACCCTCCTGACCTCCCGTCTTCAGTCCTCTCCCATACCTCCCACGTTTCTATTCTCCCACCTTCTCTCCCAGCCCCCCTCATATTTATCACACCTTTTGTTATTTTCCCCATACGTACATGACAGGTGAAAAAATGACAACATTTTAAAAATAGTTATCATAATGAAACTTCCCCAGTTGATTACTTACATGAAGACAATGATTTATCGTATTACAAGTTTTCTGAAATTGTATATCTAAATATGCAAATTAGGCATTTAGTCCATGAGCCAGAGCCCGAAAATGGAGCCAGATATTGAATATTCCCTCTTTAAAAACCTTTGACTCCAACATCTTAACAAAATGAAATATGAATGTTGACTCTGGAAAGTTATGCAAATTCGGGCATATTTTCCAGATGCCTAATTTGCATATTTAAATATACAATTTCAGAAAACTTGTAATACGATAAATCATTGTCTTCATGTAAGTAATCAACTGGGGAAGTTTCATTATGATAACTATTTTTGGGGAAAATAACAAAATGTGTGATAAATATGAAAAAGCTGCTCCTGTGGAAAGGTTATCATATATTTATTTACTTATATTGACCCTATAAACAATTTAATATAGGTATGGTTTTGCCCACTCTTTCGATAATTAAATGTTGTCTGGCTCATGGACTAACACCATCAAAGTATTTTCCCCTCATCCCCTGTCTCCTCTCTCATACCTCTCTCTCTCTCTGCTATCCTACAGTGATCTGAGCAGTAACCCCTATGAGTGTGACTGTAAGTTGTTCCGGCTGGTCAGCTGGCTGCAGGAGAAAGGGGTGCGGGTTCGACGCCCGGAGGTCATGCTTTGCCACCACCCACCAGACCTCCGCCACCAGCCGCTGCTCAATGTCAGCCTGCTCACCTGTGGTATGATGAGCACATACACACACACACGTGTGCAGACACAGAGTCACACGCATACATATTTGGGAAAATGTCAAAGCTCCTGGTTAGTTATATAATGTTACTATTGTATCCTATATTAAAATTGACTAATGGGAGGACTGGCCGGCGGGCGGGCGGGCGGTCCACATCATCACGCTCATGTCACTATGACTCAGCCATAACCATATAAGGAGTATCCCAATGCAGCTACGCCCAAATATGGAATGTGTTGTCTAACCTCAATGTGTTGCCTGGCATCAGGTGCATATATGGGCACAAAAGGGGGCATGCCCATATATGGGCATATACTGATGACATCAGGGATCTCCATATATGGGCATAAAAGGGTCAAGGACTGACAGATGCAGAGGTCTCCATATATTAAGGGAATATCGTTTGGATCTGCGGTGCGATGTAAGTGTGCTACGAACCTCTGGTCTCTCAAAAGTACCTGCATTCTATGCTTAGCTATTTAAATTAGAAATCTTTACTTGCATAATGGGGATTCTTTAGTGTTGTCAAATGCATTTATCTTGCAGACGTCCTCTCTGTAATTTAGTTCATGAAAGCTGGATAAAACTCACCAAATGGCGATGGAAATTATTTTGAAAATGGAGCTTCTCCTGGTGTAGTGGTGTGGAGAGGACTTTGCTGTTCAATCTAGTGCAGGGTTGTCAAACTGGCGGGCCGCGGGCGTTTTGCGGCCCGCGGAAAGGTCCATGGCGGCCCGCAAAATACTTTTAAAAATAGTAAATTGATACTACATGTAACAGACATAGAGTCGCACTTTAAATTGCGTCCAAGCAGCTCCTCCACCACTTGCTGCAGCGAGTACCTCTGATGGCCCGCTATTGTCTCTTCACAGCTGTGGAATGTTCTGGCTGATTGGCTCGTTAACATTCTATTCAACTGCTAGTCGAGTAGTAATGGCTATACTCTTTGATCCTCACGCAGAAGTCAGCCTAGCACGGACATGTTCTCTGTCTGTCTGTCTGTCTGTGTCTGTGTGTGTGTGTGTGTATGTGTGTGTGTGTGTGTGTGTGTGTGTGTGTCTCATCTCTCTCTCTTGAGCTCAGAGCTATTTAACATTCAATCTGGGAAAGCATCTGTCATTTTAAGATTCATTTAGCTATTAAAAAATAGCAGATATACAAGCTCATAGTGCAGCACTGAGTGCCACACTATGAGCTTGTAGATCTGCTATTTTTGAAAAATCATGGAAATTTGTGCAAGTCTCACAAATGTCTTCTAAATCCTGCTATAATATGTGGTTCTCTAAATGTTTTATGTCTATATATATATATGTATATATATATATATATATATATATATATATATATATTTTTTTTTTTTTTAAAGACACATGCGTTTCTGGATTAAATGCTCCTTACAAATTGCATTTTGTTTTTAATGTCAATAATTAAAGTAGCTATTCTTCTTCATAATAACATGTTTTTAAAGGTGATATACTGTAGTTAGTAGCAGTGACTGAGACAACAGACTGAAAAACAATGCTGTATAACTGAATGCGTGTGAGCGCACATGCGCGTCCGCAACTGGTTTCTGCCCACATCAAGTCACCATTTGACCAATGTGGCCCGGACCCCAAAATGAGTTCGACACCCCTGATCTAGTGGTTCTCAACCTATTTAGAGCTCTGGCTGGATCATTTCATACAATCCTCAAGGACCACCCCACCTCCTCACAACAATATATAGATGTATACTGTTTAAGAAGGCATTATGAAGTCATTCCTATTTAATGAATATTTAACATAATGATCTTAATTTATACTAATTTGCTCGCCGGTGTTGATCACTGAAAAATAGCAGTTCTACAAGCTCACAATGCGTCATGCTGCGATACCTTGTGAACTTGTGAAACTGTGCGCAATGACAGACTGTGCTTAACAGTCAATATTTCATTTCAAGCTTTTTTCCACACTATGCCTATTAGGTTTTTTATATTTTTTTTCTTAAATGTGATGGACTTATAAACTGATTTTGATTTGAATTTAACAAAGGTACAATATACGTCTTTAATATGTAGTAGGCCTATGTATTAAGCAAGGGTTAATTGACTGCGAGCCGGTCAAATTGAGTTTTTGTTTGATTGAATAGCGTATTAGAAGTTTACAGAAAAAAGCACATGAACGTACAGTTCAATACAAGGTCAACTAATAGGAATTTAAAAACCCAAGAAAGCTTGTTTCCATTGGGGTCCTTTGTACTCAATTCATAGTGACATTAAATGATAGAAAAACAAAACATATGTACAGTAAACAGTTCGAGGGGGGGGGGGCTAGGTTTTGACTTTTACAGGGGCCAGTTCCGAATTGCAGCCACATGTAGGTTGTTGAGAAATAAACCCTGAAGGAGTTTATTTCTCAACAATGACCGGCTCGCCGTCGATTATCCCGCCGATTACACGGCTACTAATAAATAAATGAATAAATTGACTCAAAAGTAACAACAAAACAAAGTATTTCATTGCTTACGGTAACGAAAGTACTCCATTAATTTATGCCATGTGCTGCCGTCCGTCTAATGCAACGCGTCGCCTCGGAAAACAACAGGAAATGTTGATCAAATAGAATACTTTTTCGGTTACTGCATTGTCTTTTTCTTGCTTCAAATGTTTTCAAAAACATTCTTGAGAGCAATGTTTAGCTGTAAATGACATTGTGCGTTTGTTTACATGGCTGTCCTGTTGGATACGGAACAAAATCAAACAGCACAGCAGGTGCTCTGAGCCTTTGATTATTTAGACGGAGGTCTGTTATTGAGCTCAGCGGTCTATATCCAGAAATAACACACTGCTGAATTCAGTGATTGACCAATCAGAATCAATCATTCAACCAAGCCGTGTAATAACCCCCAATATATATCGAATTTTATTCTATTTACTTTCATAATGGGGATACTTTAGTGTTGTCATATGCATTTACCTTGCAGACGTCCGCTCTGTAATTGAGTTCATGAATCCATCAGCCACTGTTATCCAAACGTTCTCTTTGGACTGCTTCAGAACATCTGAGTTGGCTATGCCTACACCTACAGTACTGGTAGCAGGTCACACAACGGACCATTGATATTCATCCAGCCAGGGTCATTCCTATGTTAATTAACGCTGTTGACACTCGGCAGCTTTTGTAAGCTTTGGTAAGAGGTGTGAATGGTTGTTTTTGATCGATACGAGAGGTAGACGCACTCTGGGTATGCACGTGCACACTCCGTGGTACTGCGTTCAAAGAGCACTGCACCACTGCAAATGGACCCCTACGGGTTTGGTTCGTACACTCTCAGAGTTATGGGGGTCTCTGAATTACCACTGATCTAGACTCATCTGTGCAACTTCTCCTATTCTTTTTCCCCATCTCTCCCTCCCTTCCTTCAGGTCTGAACTACGCAGCCTGCCTGGAGGACAGCAGCAGTGGGGGAAGTGGACGTAGTGAACTGGTCATCTTCTCCTCCTCCACTCAAGGGAACTTCTCACGGGAGCAGTGCAACAGCGTGTGCTTCGCTGCCTCGCATCGTTACGGGGGCCTGGGGGAGTCGCGCGAGTGCCTCTGCAGCACCAACTCCGAACCCAACTTCATCAGCGAATCGCAGTGCTCGGCCGCCTGCACCGAACCCCACGTCATGAAGGTAGGATGAATCGCCTGTTTGCAATTATTTGAGGTGATCGCAATTATCCTTGTCATAATCATCATAATCGTTTCCATGTTGATAAATATTAATATATTTTTTATATTTTAAATAAAACAACATTTTCGCCGTAAATCGTCTATTTCCACTTAAAGAGGTGGTGCCATGGTTTTGCACGTTTTCTGTTTTTCATGTGTCTATGAGGTTGATAGAACTTCATTAAGCCCCCTGGTGGTGTTTTTATGGTGTTTTATGTCTTCTCTGACTATTTTGAGTTTCTTCCTGGAGGCTGAAACCTTGACGGTCAAACGTGCCAATAGAAAAACAGCGCTTTAGTGACATAGTAAAAACATACCCTCCCCCTCATTATCATAACACAACAGGTGTGGGCAGAGGAGGAGGGACTAGGACAGGTGGGTGGTGCGAAGGTGGTGGAGGAGGTGCTAAGGTGAGAACCAGGTATACTTAATGAACTGGAGGCGTGTCCACATAAAAACATAATTTTAAACTTTCTGTACACTTTTTTGAAAAAAATCTTCCTCCTAGTATAACCATAATACCTGATGATTATGTTTTAGGGGGGGAAAAAACACTGAAAATCACGGCACCCCGTCTTTAAATATTAAATATGGCCTATTTGGCCATAGCACATTTTCAATATTTTGATTATTGGTACCGGTCATCTTTGTATACCCTGTGCAATTTTTGAATATACAGAAAACTATCTATTTTATTTTCCTGGTCTTACCTTTTCTGTCATTCTAAATGAGAACTACTGTTACGCCTAACCCACTTGCTGAAGTGGGTTGAACGTCTTCCTCCTACCCCTACTGCTGAATGAACTGTTCTTTCAATAAGAACTGTGCATCAGCAGTCTGCACTGAATGAAATAAAAAAGAAGGAAAAAAGACATCAAATGGGTACAGCTTGATTTGTTAGTTTTTGGTCAATTGAAAATAAAATGAAAGTTACAAAATAGATTGAAAGAAAGTGGTTTAACCAATTGGGTCAAACAATTTGACCCAACCGAAGTGCTGTCAGGCTGTTTGTAAGATTTCTTCCTCATTGCTTTGATCAATTTTGCATTAGACCAGATCAGAATGTTTGTAAACAAACGTTTAGAGCGGTATTTCCTGGTAGAATGTCTATGGATTTCTAGTCTGTATAAAATTAAGTGTCCAGAACATTTCCTATGTGTAGTTTGTCAACCTGTGGATATTTTGAACAAAATTATATTTTTAATACCCAATAACAAAACCGTAAGTGTGCCTGTTCTTCCAGGTATAAGGTCAATGAATAATACTGCTTCAATGCGACGCTGCCGGCGTTATCTACCCGGAAATACATTTTTGGTTGTGGTGATGTCATGATGATTTGGTCTATATATAATCCCACTTTCTTATTATAATATTTCCTCATCCCTCTGATTGGCGGAAACAGGAATGTGGGTGGACTGTGGCCCCTGATGTGTTTGCAGTGGACTTCTCTGTGTCGCTGAAACGCCTCCCACTTTTAAGCGTCCACGACCCTGCCCGCCTCGCTGCCTCTTCCAATGTCACACCGGTAACGCTGTCCTGGGACTTTGGTGACCTTTCGTCGCGGGTCAACACCACAGAGACAGAAGACACCACCGCAACACACAAGTATGGCCTCCCTGGGCAGTATACCGTCAGCGTTACAGCCTGGGCTGGGAACAAGGAGGTGAGAGAGACGTGATGTTTACTACTAATACAGTGGTTCACAAAGTGGGGCCTGGGGACCCCCAGGGGTCCTTGAGGGTGTTCCAGGGGTTCCTCAGCAAAATGAGATAATATATACCTTTTCCGTATATACATTTTCTATTTGAAAATAGCCACACTCAATCCGTTGCATCGAGACACTTTGCGAGCTTGTACTGTAGATATACTATTTTCAAGAAATCTTGAAAAAACGTGAAAAAGAATAATTGTAAAAAATGTTAACACAAATGTTTACTTATGGTAGTCCCTGGCACAACATATTTTCAGATGGCGGTCCGTGGCCAAATACATCATTACTTGACATGAAAATGTTTGAGAAGCACTATACTAATACACAGGATAGGATGTTCAATTAACACAATGAAAACAACACAGCTTTGTTGTTCATAGCTATGTGTTTCTCTGTGTGTGTGTGTGTGTGTGTGTGTGTGTGTGTGTGTGTGTGTGTGTGTGTGCGTGTGCGTGTGCGTGTGCGTGCGTGCATGCAGGTGTCTGTGCGAGGGGAGGTGACAGTTGCCATGCCGCCCAAGCTGGAGCTGTTCTGTCCTCTTCTGGCAGTAGCCAATCAGAGCCTAAAATTGAATCTGTCCAGTTGGGGATCCCTAGGCGTGGCTGTAGACTGGACCATTACCAAGGATGGAGTCCAGACCGCTAAAGGTATACCTGGCATATCAACATCAATACATGTCAGTGTCTTTCTATACACTAGGGCTGGGCAATATGACTTCAAATCAACTTTTTCACCGATTACGATTAATGAACATTTCCTCTTTTTTTGTGTGTGTGAAAATAGTAGATCTGCAAGCTCAAAACCTGCTTCTCGGTTATTTGATTAACCCACATGAGCAAGATTAAGTCAGTTACTGTCTGGTTCTAAATATTGGTTTCGATATATTTTCGGTTAATTGCCCAGTCTTACTGTACACGGCTTACGTTAAAACGTTACTGAACTTACATCAATTATTGAGTTAATCTTGGCTATATGTCATTGTACCCTAAAATACAACAATGATGTGACTTTCACAACAATAAAAAAGGAAATACAAATAATAAAAAGAGTGTGTTGGATCTCATGCAAGTTTCTAGTCTCACACAAAAGTAGCTGATGGAAATCCATTGATTAGCATTGACTTTTGTCGACATTTCGCAAATTCACTTAAAATTTGCTCAACATTTGGATGGAAACTTGAATAGCAACACTCTCTCACTCCCGCAGGCAAAAAGAGCTCTTTTCACTCTGAAATGTAAAAATGTGTCCTTCTAGTCTCTCTCAGACTCTCAGACAAGAACCAGTAAAGCTGTTTTTTCTCTCTGCTGATTTTTCTTTGTTGTTCAGCCTTTGTCTTTCTGTCATCTGTCCATCATGCGGTTTTTCTTCTTGTCCTTGTGGTTCTGTAAATACAAGAGGAAGGAAAGAACATGGAGGGCAGGTGTGTGCGTGTGTGCTAGGCCATTCACGACTACTGATTTTTACTAGTTGCCAAATTCGACCTACTAGTAGTCGACTAGTCAATGTTTATCTATTATGTAATAATAAAGACGCAGAGAGAGGAGTTCTAGCATATTATTACATTTTATTTATGGCTTATTTATAATTTTGGCCAGTAAAAGATATATCTGGATGGTAGTTTTTAAAATCTACCAGCCACTTTGGGTAGTAAGCCAAAAAACGTTATCACCTTTCCGCACTAGGCAAGGGAGCAAAACTAACTCCACATTAAGGATACATTTGGAACATGGAAGACAAGAAATGTCTCATTGCATGCGTGGGTGGCCGTATGTGTGTGTGTGTGTGTGTGTGTGTGTGTGTGTGTGTGTGTGTGTGTGTGTGTGCGTGTGTGCGTGTGTGCGTGTGCGCGTGTGCGCGTGTGCGCGTGTGCGTGTGCGTGTGTGTGTGTTGCACCCAGAGCCCGATGGGATTTTCTTATTGGCCAATCAGTTTTTCACACATTTGAAAAAAATGCAGGAATGGAACTGGGTTTCATGGCTAAAGGTCAAAGCCCGTCATACCTCACTGCTTGAGAACTTTAATCACCTTGTTCTCTGCTCTTCCCCTTTTCTTCATGTTTCATCATCTGTACTTGTCTGACACCCAGGGAACACAATGAACACCAGCCAACCGCGGTGTGTAGATTTCCTCTTTGACTGTCTGGTGAATAGGCTCTATGCACAGCAGCCATATTGGAAAGAAATTGGGCCTCTGCCTTACTTCCTTCACAGGTGTTACCAATGATACTAATGAAGGCTCTGTTCCATTCTGGTCAAACAGAGTCAGGGTGCTGCTATTGTGCATGTTGGCTCACTCTGCTACACCAGTGGGTGTCAAAGTGTGGTCTTGGTACCCCCATGGTTCCCTGAGGTTCCCTTACATGCGTGTAACTCTGAGAGTGTACAAATGCCAAGGACCCTTATATCTCTGAGAGTGTACAAACCAAATGGAACCAAATGGACCCTTACGGGTCCATTCATGACTACTGATTTTTACTAGTTGACAAATTTGACCTACTAGTAGACGACTAGTCAATGTTTACCTATTATGTAATAATAAAGACGCAGAGAGAGGAGTTCTAGAATGACAATGACAATTTTATTTATGGCTTATTCATATTTTGTCCGGTAAAAGATATATCTGGTTGGTAGTTTTTAAAATCTACCAGCAGCTTTGGGTAGTAAGCCAAAAAACGTTATCCCTTACGGGTCCATATGGTTCCATTTGTACACTCTCTGAGATATGAGGGTCCTTGAAATTAAAAGGTTTGAGAACCACTTTGCTACACTAAATGAAACAGAGCCTTAATTTGTGTAATTGGCAAGAAGGAAGTAAGGAAGCGGCCCAATTTCTTTCCAACTAACTGAAATTGTTATGGATTGGCTTCTGTTGTCTGTTAGTGTTTCTAACTAAAGTTCAAAGTGGTGTGGCCACTTAAGCTAATTTATCATTTTTGGCCGGTAAAAGATATGTCTGGCTGTTAGTTTTTAAAATCTACCAGCCGCTTTGGGTAATAAGCCAAAAAAACTTTACCACCTTTCCCCTTCTTCATTTATCTTCTCCCAATCTCCCTTGTTCTCTTTTTTTCCAGCCTGAGTTTATCAACTTCTCCTCCGTTCCACCTAATATTATCTCTAAGTTCAGCTGCTCTGTCTGCCCTCTCCACCTGTTTTTTATGTTTCTGTTTTTCTCTCTTTTAAATTTCCGAAACTGGTTTGTTGTGTAGAGCCAATTGTACAGACATCTTTCTGTTGTCATGACTACTGTACATTATGTTGCCAGCTGGAGAGCAACATTCAGGGAGAAGTCGTGTTTACAGTATTTATATTTCGCACACATTGGTAAATAGGTGCATATAAACATAAACCCCAAATAATACCATCGGGCCACGAGACAGTATTCAGAACACTGGATATAAACATAGCATCTTGTCATCCCACTATTGGCTTTGTTGATAGAGTTTAATGGGTTGCAGATGGCAGATTGCAATGTTTGTCCTAGCTTTTTGTACACTGACAGTATGTACGAGACAGATACATTAGCAATAAATTCAGTCAATAATTGCAATTTTAACGGCCTTATAATTCTGCAATGCACCTTCAATGTTTTAAATGTGAAATAATCGGAGTGTGTCTGTCCCCTGCCAGCGTCTCCTTACTGTCCCAGTGAGGGTGTCCCTCACCCAGAGTCTTCCCGCTGCTTCCAAATCGTTCCGGGGGAGTTTGGCTGGAGAGAGGCTCGGCGCCAGTGTTCCGACCGTGGTGGGGACCTGGCAACAGTCAGAACAGACACGCTTCGGAACCTGCTGGCAAGCAAAGTCACACAGTGAGTGTGTTTATATGTTTCAGAGGGGGGGGGGCATGTGCGTGTGTGTATGTGCATGTGTGTGTATGTCCATGGGGCGGCAGTGGCTCAGGGGTAGAGTGGCCGGGTAGTGTGAGCTGGAAAACCGCAAGGTTCCCAGTTCGATCCCGGGCTGGGGCGCTCCCCTAGAGTTAGTGTCGAAGTGTCCTTGAGCAAGATGCTGAACCCCTAATTGCTCCCGATGAGCAGGTTGGTGCCTTGCATGGTTTCCTCCGCCATCGGTGTATGAATGTGTGTGTGAATGGGTTAATGGCACTATCAATGTAAAGCGCTTCGGATAGAAGCGCTATATAAATGCACCATTTACCATTTTTGTGCTGATCAGGCCGTGTGTGTGTGTGTGTGTGTGTGTGTGTGTGTGTTTTTTGTCTTGTGAGTAAGGTGCTGCACTTCTTTAACATCCCATCCCACAGCAAAATCCTGTTAATTTGACTCTGTGAGTGGGTCCATCGTTGCTCAATAGACACTAATAGCTGAGGAACAGCTAACTCACTATAGCCTATGCTACCAGTTTCTGTCTAATGGCTGCTACATTACAAACATATTATTTTCGCACCATTTTACAATCTGTTTACTGCAGAGGCAGCCAAATATGTAAATTCGGCATGGCCGACATCGTGACAGGCAGAAATGCAAAACAGATGTGTAGATTTGATTCGCCCTGCGATCTAAAAATATGTACTCTGGATGGGAATTGGCAATCTACTAGTAGAGTGTGTACCCTACTAGAATGGTTCTTCCTGTAACCCCCCCTCTCTCCCCTTGTGTATCTAAAGGCCTGTTCGATAACCTTTTTTGTACCGTGTCTGTTCAAGGTTTTTAACCCATTAAAACCGGGGAAATCTGTGTCATTTACATTTTTTGTGTTGGCTATTAAATAATAGCAGATATACAAGCTCACAGCGCATCACTTCGTGCTGCGCTGTGAGCTTATACATCTGCTATTTTTGATTTTTTTTTTTAAATCTTGAAAGTGTGAGAACTACTGATTTAGAATGCATTTGTAGAATCGGCATCAGGTCTTAATGGGTTAACTTATGAATAAACATAAAAATATGGACATGTGGAGATAACACGGTTGCTGCCCAACAGCGATGATACACAGCAGGGAGTAAGAAAGATGGAGTGAATAGAGAGAGCAGGAGGTGGAGGGATAGAGAGAACAGGGATGGATGCGGGGACATATGGAGGGATAGAGAGAAGAGGGATGGATGCGGGGACATATGGAGGGATAGAGAGAAGAGGGATGGATGGGGGACATATGGAGGGATCTCGCAGCATCTCTGATCGATGAGGCTCAGCTCAGGTGTGTCAACAAATCACCCCCTCTCTTGTTGTGTATCCATCTAGAAGGATGGTAATGATTTTTTGTGTACAGTTTCTGCCGTTCAGATTCAAGGCTGAATGCATTTGAAAGCAGTAAGCAAAGAAATATTCACTACATAAAGAACATAAAGCAATTTGTCATCATACACAAAGCTTTTGTCCCTTTGTCACTGGTGGTTTGACTCCCCCCTCTCTCTCTCTCTCTGGATGTGTTTTATTTTGTTCTTAATCTTGTCCTCTAGTTACCTTGCCCTTTTTTTCATATTTTCTTTTCCTGCTGGGCTCCTGTCGCTGCAAGCCAAAGAGCGACCACAGCCTTGCTCTTTAGCGGAATGTCACAGTGTGGTGTGTGCTTTAGATGTTACAAGGCAAAACCAAGACCCAACCCCACATCCCTCCCTGGTATCTTCCTCTTTCTCTCTCCCTCATTTCATATGTCGCTGTATCTTGTCCACGTGGTGTGCACGGTGATTAGCTGTGGTATAAGGCATGTTGTCTGTGCTGTGGGGTCTCTCCAGGCCTGACAGGGTCACAGAACACACATCTGTAAAAGCACAGCTGTACTGCAACCTCAACACCCTGGAAGGAGGATTCCATAGTTCATGGTGTTTGTCTGTGTTTGTGTGCATGAGAATCTGTATGTGTGTGTATGTATATATAAGTGTGCATGTATATATAAGTGTGTGTGTGTGTGTGTGTGTGTGTGTGTGTGTGTGTCTGTGTGTGTGTGTGTGTGTGTGTGTGTGTGTGTGTGTGTGTGTGTGTGTGTGTGTGTGTGTGTGTGTGTGTGTGTGTGCGTGCGTGCGTGCGTGCGTGCACGCGAGTGCATGTGTGTGTTTCCTGTCTTCCTGCCCCACACCCATCATTAAATTGAGGGCAGAGGCCCTGATCTTGGAGACCAAAGTTAGTGAGTGAAGTAAAAAAAATGGGAGAAACAGCCAGCGCTCCCCTTTTCTCCCCCTTAACCTGCTACAGATGAGGCATAGTCACCTCCTCCCTCTCTCCTCACCTCTACCTCCACCCCCGCAGTCTTACATAAGGACCTTCCTTTTTATTGCTTTTTGGGGTTTATTGTGCACAGTTACCCTTTTCTCTGTGTCTTTCTCTCTCCCTCTCCCTCCCTCGACTCTCATACTTTTTTGGGACCCTTTTACAGATTTTTTTCACAGATGTGGAGATTTCTCTGTGCCGCATGAAAATAACGAGACAGAGACGGAAACATTTTGCACACGGGTAAATAATGAATATCCTCCCCATCTGGGAACTAAGCAAAGCCGAGCCCCGCCAAACGTTCCCCCTAGAATGACTGAGGGTTGTCAGTTATGCTCGCACTCACAACAAAAGACAAACCATATCTTTAGGTTATTGTAGTTAATGAACCGTGCAGCATTATGCCTCGGGCTAGAAATCCCAAGGGTTAATCATCTATTAGTGGCATGTGAAAGAGTAAAAGGGAGATTATGCAGAGAGAAGAATGCAGTCCATTAGACTAGCATTCAGGGAGTGAAAACTAATTTATGTCATCCTCGAAGGGCAGGCACGTGCATAATAGGAGCCAACCAGTGCCCAAGCACCTGCCCAATTGCATAATTTCACTGACAGTATATCAATCTTGTTGAACCACAGTTGCTCTCTGCCTTGCTCCGATTAAATACAAAGGCTAAACTAGGTCTTTTGCTTTCCCCTCCTGATAAGTCTGGTTTTAACAAGAAACAGGGGAACTGACTAGTATGAAGAGAAACTATTATTAAGAGAAATTACAGAACGTTGTCAGCACTTGCAAATATGTATGTGACACTTCTACTAAAGCATAGTAGCAGAAGGACCTTCCTGAGCATTGTTGAGACATATGTCTCACCCATCCTTTTACACATGTGAACATTATGTGACAGTAAACTTGAAGTTGATATGTGGGTGTGACGTGTGGCTTTTAGAACATGGCTAGGACATCTTTGTCATGCAATTAACGCTCAAAAGTGTGACCTTACTGGGTTTCGTTGATAGGCTTTTCCTTCAGGCTTATATTTAACTCCACGTTTGCTCTGCTCAGTCATTGGAGGTTCTTAAATCCTTACTAAAGTCTAATTTCTTGCTAGCCTTTAATGCTGTTTGACTGTGTAATACCCTGGCCCTCACTGTATACCTTTGATATGCTGTATGGTTTTATATGCCGTTTTATTTTCTAGTCGTGTCATGTTTCATTTATTTGCTTCTTTCTTTTTCTCTGTTTTAATTATTTTTCTCTTTTCTTGTTTGTTTGTATTTTAATTTGCTCTGTGCATCACTTTGGTTCGACCTTGGTCGCTGGAAATGTGTTATATAAAGAAGGTTTGAGTTAATCACTATCATCCATATTTTAATCCATCCATTTTTGTACACTTTTGCTTGACTGGGTTTCTAAATTCCTGTGTCCTCCTTCTAAAATCTGTTTTCATTTAATTGTAAGTAAATGTTTAACATTTTAATTGTGGAGGTGTGTGGGGGAGGGGGAGGGGGGGGGTAGGACATTGCCTGTCTGTGCAAAATCTTTATGGCCCTGTTAACCACTTAAACCCTATGTGGTTGACCGCAGTCCCTCAGGGCTCTATACTAGTGTCTTCTCTGTTTTCTGTTATTGTGGGGAAAGCTTTTCTTCACGTTGCGACACGTTGTGAGCTTGTCAATCAGCTATTTTCAGCTAAAGCTTTCCCCACAATATGGATGCTAGGGTGCAAGGGGTTAAAGGGACATTTTCAACACCTGCCATCTGGTCCATTTGGGTTGGAGTGGCCCTGCTTGGGGTACAGTGTAGTAGTGGTGAGTGGCTGTGTGTGTGTGTGAGTGAGAATATACTTAAAGTACTCAAAGAAAAACTTAAAACAAACATTTTTGAAAATAGCCATTTTCAAATAGATGAAGCATAAAATAGGGGTTGTTAGTTTTTTGTGGTTTGTAATGATGAACTACATCTACAAAATTACTTGTAACTAAAGTTTTTGATTAATTGTAGTAAAAATGACAATATTTATGATTGAAAATGTTAAATATTCAAGTAAAGTAAAAGTATCTCGGAATTCTACTTAGGTACAGCACTTGAGTAAAAGTCCTTAGTAACTTTCCACCACTGATCTCCAGTATGTCTACGTTCATGCTCATTGCTGGGTTGTCATGTCTGCTTATTATAATCGACTTTGGGCTTCTTTTTCTGTTAAGTTTCTTGTATATATTGCTAGTTGCGGGTTTCAGTTTTTTGGGCTTGTTTTTTTGTATTATTTAAAATAGTGGTTCTCCCCCAAATTAATATGTATTCGACCCTTACGGGATGTTTGTTGTTAAAATGTTTCCAAAATCTTACAAATATTCCACATTTTCACATTGTGATCTTTGTGAGTGTTGTGAGCAAAAAAAGAAAAAAGGGAGCTATTTTCAAATAGCCGATGTATACAGCATAGGTTTAAAGTGCTCATGACATGGCCTAAAGTCGCTTCTTTTGGGCTTGTTTTCCTAGACCTGGTTTCTTATTTCTCTCACAAAATCTGACAACACTCTGACCTGTGTGTCTCCTCCTGCTATAGGGAGCGGGGTGTCTGGCTGGGTCTGAGTGATGTGGACTCGCCAGGCATTCTGCGCTGGTTAAATGGCTCGGAGGCGCGCGAGGGCGAGGGCGGCCGGGGCACCCGATCGCAGGTGGTCCGTGGAAATACGTGCGTGTCCCTGGACCACGGCGCCCAGCCCAGTTCGCACCTGTGCAGCGCCAAGCGAGCCTACGTCTGCGAGTACAGCCCCTATGGTAAGCTTTGCACAAAACCACACACACATAATACTTACGTAGACACACACACACACACACACATTGAGACGCATGTATACATATGCACACAGAAACACTGTCAGGCAGAATCCTTGAATCTCCATATTTCGTCCTTATTTACATATATACTGTAATTTTCATAAATTAATGCTATTGGTCATCCTTTAACAACTTAAGCCCTATTTTATACGTTGTTGTACGACAGTGTTGTGTGATGTTACGATTGTGAACTTGTAGATCTGTAGAACTACTTTTGAACGTTTTAATCTATAACGACATGCCCATTGCCCAAAATAGGGGCTCCAGGTTGAAACTGGTCAAGTCTCTGGTTAAGTCTCTTTATGCGTTAAAATATTTAACCAATGAAAAGTATTAACAAGAGCTTGTGACTGAGTAGTAACTACATTGGATCTATTGGAACACAAGTACTTATAAGTAACAGTTTTTTAAAGGGATCTTTGATATACATCGTTTTGGTTGTAGACCTTCATAAGGACAAAAACAAAACGTCAACTGGATAAAAGCGGGATCTACTGTACCATTGATAAAGATCCCTTTGTGAACATTTGGATCTTCCTTTTTGACCTACGCACCTGTCACTAACCGTTGAGGTGTGCATCAGCCTTCTTTTCAAGTAACAGTTTTTGACATAGAAGGTTTCCACACGACAGTGACAATTATGCAATACACATTTCTCCATGTCTCCATTTGTAGTACTGTATGTACTGAGCGTTATAGAAAGGTGCAGGTTTCATTCATTTCATTCCAAGGACTATGGGGATGTACCGCACATATATACTGTCATTTGGAGTCTTATACAATCTAAATCAGGTATTGTGTTGGATTCAAGGTTACATCTTGAATACTCCTTCAATGCACTTTCAACAATAGACCTTTCGCTAAGCAAGTAATCGACTACGTTGACAACGTTAGTGTGTTGTTGTACTGCAGGGTGAGTAAGACTACAAATAATAGATACGTAGAATCAAGGTTGCAGGCCCCTCAGCAGCACTGTTTCACCATAGTGTTATTAGTATAGATTGTATTGTTATGCTAATTATCTTCTGTTTAAAGGCTAGTTTACCTTGAATCCATTGATTTTAAGTTGTTTTCTTCAAAACACCTTTTTGCGTTTTGAAGCTCTGAGGAGGTTGGAAGAGACAAACACAGTGCTTGACAGGAAGGAAATCTGCAATGAAATAAAGCTGGATAGCTGTGCACAGTCAGGGTACTGTCAAATGTTCTACCTTTTTATTGATTTTTCAAAGTTTCACAAACAGCACTGAACACAGACAAACAAGGGAGGGGGAGGGAGAAAGAAAAAATCCACGGTCTATCATCACCATTGTCAAGCTATTGTCTGCAATAGACCTTGATGTTTCATATTTGGTGGAGCTTGGCTACATTTGATAAGCTTAATGTTCATTACTTTACTTGGACAAGGCACACACAGGGTCACACGCCTTTGCAATGCATTTACAATGCTTAGCCATTATATACCTCATTGCTTTTATTGTATATGATTAGTGGACAGCCATTACTTTTTATATGGCTGTAGAGGTGTTTTACAGATGGGTCTTTTTCTGTTAGGGTGATAAGGAATTCAGTCAAAGTATAATATTTATTACACAAACATGACTTATGAAGGCTAACATAAGACATACAGAAATGTGACATACTAATTAATGAGGCACTTGTGACACAATCACTATATATTTGAGATAGTGTCTGTTCATCATTATAGTCATACTGTGTAACATTCATGTTAAGAAGTCTTTTTGGCAAGGCCTCTAGCGACGTCACGGACACGGTGACAGTGTTTGTCTAAAGGGAACCAACCGCTCAAAAAGGAATTCTGAGTATATTTTGGAATGCAACAAGTCATCAGAAACAGTATTTATTAACGTTAAAATAAGGAAATAAATACATTTCTGGTGCCTACACTGTACGTCATTTTGGCGCGAGTGTTATTTGATGTTAGTATGAGCAATCTCTGCACCTCGTTAAGACTTTGATGCGACGGGGGTTATTACATGGTTCTATCTAGAATTGCTGGTCTACCTTTTTTTTCTCCCCAATTTAGTCGTTATGCCATTTAATTCCTCCCCACACATTTTCTGGCTGTCGTCACTATCCTACTGACTCACCTGCCAGTGAGTAGCCCCCACCAGGAAGACACAGAGCCTCTGTCCTACTCCTCCCACCCAACACTCCCTGCTGACAGGTGCCCACCGCTCAAAAAGGAATTTGGAGTACGTGCAGTGACAAATATCCCCTCCCCGCCCGGCTTACCTCCCCCGAACACGGGCCAATCGCTTGATATTGCCGCTTGATATTGCCGGATGCACCGCAGTGGATTTGGTGGCCACCCAATCGCCCGCTGGAAGCTTGGAGACGTAGGCTACTGGTGAAGGAGTACGTAGGTGTAGTCACTGAAAAACAAAACAGTACAAGCTGTCCGAGCAGACCTAAGCAGACCTCCAATTATTGTTTAAATGCCAGTAGTCCATGAGCAAGAGCGCCAGAGTGAGTGAGCAGTCACTAAGCATTAATCCAATGACGGGGAAGACACGTGGTGGGCCTTTTTATAAAGCCATATGGGGCTACTGGCAGGAAGAACAGCTCCAGACGGTCCCTCGTGTACGGTGAGTCTGTCACTCACGGTGCTCCAAATGATAGATAGTAGTAGGCTGAATCTCAGCTTTATATCACTGATTTGATGTGTTGATTTGTGCGTGCGTGCGTGCGTGCGTGCGTGCGTGCGTGCGTGTGCGTTCATGCGAGCAAGCAATGCAGTCAGTTGGGAAATGTTGCAGTGCACAGCTCTTTAGTAGTCTTTTGTTAGAGTGCTTCTGTCTTCGGGGTATTGTTCTCTCTGCCTCTTAGTGTAGCATTAAACAGAGTTGTGTGTGAGTTAGTAGTCTCCCCTCCCTGTTCTTCACTTCCTCCCTTTTCCTCACTTTGACTTCCTTATGATTGGAGTGCTGAAGCTGGAATTAATTTGTATTGATGATATTTGTGCAGAATGTATCAATTTTCCACTTAGTGAACAGAAACACACCTCACATTTAGTGCAATATAGTATACATGCAATTTAGTGTAACAATAAGAACATACACATATATACATAATTAAACGACATGACCATTTGCGCAGGCTGCATGTGTAATTGTTTCTGGGGAATCTTGTAGTCTCCTCATAGAGCTTTTCAGTTCAAGTGGTAACATTTTAACGTGTCCACCATATATATACATAAATATATTGTGTATGTGTCCTACTATTAAGGAAACCTCTGTCTATCAGTCTGTCTAAACCGTTCAGACCATTAGCCTATGCAGACAGTGAGGAAGACAGTTTTTCACTCTCCCAAAATGTAAGCTGTTTATTAGCGTTTTTGTGTAAACAGCGGAGTTAGAGCTATAGTTCATTACTATCATATAAATAATTATCTATATAATAGTAATCATATAATTATAATTATTTACAGTGGTATAATAGTAAGCATTGTTACCAGGGCTGTAAAATTCAATTTAGTTTGTCATCTTAATACCGTCCCATCTTTTCAGACAGATCAGATGTACATAGGTATGTACCAAAGGACAAATTCCAATTACATGGACACATTCTTAAGATAATACGCATGTTTGGTGAATGAATTTAGATGTCGGGTATTGCTGATCCGTTCATTAACGCTCCCTGCTTCTTTTGTAGGGATGCTTTTTGGCCTCATATACAGCAGTTAATGACTATCAAACTTGAATGAACTTGAAATGAAAGCCATCATTAATTTTGTGGTATTTCGTCAGTCAAGTTGACTGCGGGAAGCTGTGAAAGCGCTATAGCAATGCTCAATGCCCATTGGCAATTTCAGATTGGTTGGACAGTCCATTGAGGAGAAATGGCCAACCCATTGAGGAGAAATTGGATGCTGACAGGCAAACAGTTTTCTAAATATTCTAGTAGAATAAGGATGCTCCAGGTGGGCAAAATCAACAGAACTAGTGCTGTTTACTGGTGAGTGTGCAATTCAATCACTGTCAAAGAACAGTTGAATAGTCCAATTTACAGACATACTGTGTAGCCTAATTAAAAGAAACGTTTGAGCACAGTCCCCCTGCTGAATCATACACAGACAAATTATGGTTCTTGAATAGTTCTTTAAAATGCTATATGGTTCCATGAAGAACCATCACCTATCAAATAACCATTTTGTTTAGTGAATTGTTCTAGATAACCTTTTTTTTGGTCAAAGAACCATTTTCTTATGGTTCTTTGGGGCACTTTGAACCACTTAAACGCTGGCATCCCAATTAAGAGCATGTCTTAATACGTGAACATTCACTGGAAATAGCAGGATCTTATAGATCAGCTATTTTCAACAAAGATTTGGTATAGAGGGAAAAAGGAGCGGATCAAGTATAGGCTTTAAGTGGTTAAGGGTTCTTTGGTATGAAATATTATTTTCAGACAAAAGAGCATCAAATTGAGCACCCCTCCTTTTGCACCCTTTTTCTTTGTCGTAGTAATAAGAGTAATCTTACAATAGTAATTTGTACCACAGGTCTTCAACAGGGAGTCCGGGACCCCTAGGGACTCCTCAGATTCACTACAGGGGGGAATATTCATAGAACAATTGTGAGCTCACAGATTGTGAGCTTGTAGATCGGCTATTTTCAGAGCAAAGAAGTTTGTTGTAGAGGGAAAGAAGAGCAGGCCGAATACAGAGCCAAAGGTCAAGTTTACTAACTGTTGAGGGTTTAAGTGGTTAAATGTCTGAAAGTACTCATTAACATGAATCCAGCATATGAATAGAAAATATAATGTGTAAACAAACAAACAAAACATAGCACTGATGATAGTGCTGTCAAACAAGTCTAGTCAATGAAGAATTTCAGCGTGCAACACAATTTTATATGTAGTGGGGGTCCCTGCTTCATCTCTCCCTCAGCTAAGGGATCCTTGGCTCGAAGCACGTTGAAGTCTCCTGTTTTATAGTAATCCTGATAGTAAAGTATCTATATAATAGTGAATCCCAACTACATTCCTCTGTTGCCAGTACGTGTTCCTGATGCTGGGGTCTACATGGTGGGCCTGGCTGTGCTGCCCTCCCACATCCCTCTATACAGCCCCTCTTCCACTCAGCTCTCAGCCCCACAACCACCAAGTGGCACCATAGAGGTGAGCTAGAAGTACAGAAGAAACACTGTCTGTCTCTCTGTCTGTCTCCTCTCTCCTTGACCCTGTTGTTCTGTTCTTGCCGTCAAACACAGGTCCTGTTGTTCCCAGCGCTGAGCTTTGTTCAGCCTGGTCGCCTGTCCTCCCTGGAGTTTGTCACACAAGAGCTGAGCATGCACACTCACGTGCGCTTTCAGACCTACAGACCCCACTGCCACCACCCTGGCATGCACCTGCTGCTACCTGGTGAGTTACACGCACGCACGCACGCACGCTCACACACACACTCACTCACTCACACACTCACACACACTCTCTCACACACACACACACACACACACACACACACACACACACACACACACACACACACACTCACTCACACACACACACACACACACACACACACACACACACACACACACACACACACACACACACACACACACACACACACACACACACACACACACACACACCTGTAGCCATATATCTCCGATGTGGAGTTCGCATGTTCTCCCCGTGTCCCCTAGGGCACCCTCACAAAACATGCAGTAATCCTGGTCTCTATACTGCCTCCCCCTGGTCAGCCGGGGCCCCTGATGTATGGAAAGGAACTGGTTGGAATAACGTGTTCCTTCCACGCGCTACGTCCAACCGGGGAAAATCCCCTATATCAGGTGATAAGAAGCGGCCTGCTCACTTATGGAATCAGAATAGACTCTTAATTATCTGTATCCGTAAAAATAGATTTGTACTCAATTCTGTTCGTAACAAACAGTCTGTAAGTGTAAATCAGATTTGTGCTTGTAAAGTGCAATTCGTAACTAGGGATAGAGCTCGTTAATTTGTATTGATAATGAGCACCTTATCGAGCCTGCTTATTGAGCCGAGCTTTTATCGAGCCCACTATCGATCTTTTTCTATTATTAAGAAAAAAGACGTGAGACGAAAAATTCTGAACAGAAACGGTATCTTTTTTTATTGAATAGGCTACAGAAGTCCTGATGTCACTCGCTCATCCCTTGGGTCGCAGAAGTTTTTCTCTGTGGAGAATAACATTGGGTCATCTTAAAATCGTCTCATATAAGCATTGTGGTCCTAAAATAAACAAACTTCCCCATATTATCAGGGAGGTGGCTCTGTATGTTGTAGTGCCACGGTTCTCAAAGTGGGGTACGCGGCGCATAGCCAGGGGGGCCGCAAAATAATTGACACAATAATTCTCAAGGCTTGAAAATGATGGAATATGATTAAGGATTACTTTGATTATGGTAAGCTCACATTTCATATCACACACACCATACAGTAAGAACTCCTGCAATTTTCACTAGTTATAAATGTTGATAAATGTTGATAGACAAATCTGACAATAATAGTTACGAATTGCACTTTACAAGTACAAATCTGTTTTTACGGATACAGATAATTATGAGACTGTTCTCTCAGTCTCAAAATTACTCATACACATCCGTGCACATTAACAGCTACATTTGCGTTTATAATGTCTAAGTTGACACACGAATGTTGATATACGAATTGTAAATTTAGAGACACAAATACAAATGACTCTGCATGCATAGGTGATTTTATTTTTTACAAGTTACGAATCATATGACTAACAGTGAGGTAAAAGAGTCTCATAATTTAAGTGCTGTCAGAGGTAGAGTAGCGCCCATGATTACAAGCTTAGGCATTGGAACTGGGTGAAAAATGGGTTACAAAATCGTGGGATAAATAATATATATATATTTTTTTAAAACATACCTTCGATTGTGCTCACATAAATTGACACCTGGGTGCACACACACACACACACACACACACACACACATGTATAAAAAACATGTGTCATGTTCCACCTGTGCTCACGTCTCCAGGCAGTCACTACACACACACATGCACAGTGTTGAGGGATCCACGTCAATGTCGATCGCACGGAAGGAAATGCTGGAGCTGAAGGGAGCGGACGGGGAGACAAATCAAACCTTTTGGCCGTCAGCGCTCCTTACGTCTCCTTACGTCTCCTTACGTCAGACTATAAATGGCACTTTAGATGGAGACAGAAACTAGGACAGAGAAAGCGTGGTTGAGGTGGGGGATTGAATCAGCCAACAAGATCAAACCAGGTCTCTTCTGCATCCTACTTCTTATGCCTGTGTAAATGCCTTTTCACACAGGAAATGTTTTATTTGATTTGACATCTTTATTGATCTTGAAAATATATGTAACAATACATAATCAAAAGGATAAAAACAAAAAGCTGACAGCTTGTTTCCATTGAAGTTATGTGGAAGGAAGCGACTGATAAAAAAAAAGTTGAACGTTCAGGAAGGGAGGCTCAGGCAATCAGAGCAACGAGCTGGCGTACTCCCGTGAAACTGTTGCATTAATGCTTGTCACACGCACATGCCCAACCGCTGCCAGAGATGAAATGTGTTGAACCTTTTTGTATGCGACATGTAGAAAATGTGGATGCGTAGAGAATATTGTGAGGAGCGCTGTGTGACCCCAAGGATCCAAGCCAGTACGCAGACATAGTATTTCTCCCATGTGCAAAGCGCTTAAGACTGCTAGAGGAACGTGAACTAGTCAGACCCAGATCCACACTATGCATGTTCCCTGAACATCTCCATGGAGAAAAGTTGTGAAAGAAATGGGCAAGATAGCAACAGTGAGAGAAAGGGAGTTCTTACTGACTGAACTAGTTCTCTGATTATGTGTCCCTCAGTGATTGCTGCCTTTCACACACGTTTTATTTGAATTTGAAAGATGACCTACAGTATGGGTTTTATTGTTCAATTACATTATGGGATCCAGTGTGATGTCTTTGTGGAGAGAGAGAGAGAGAGAGAGAGAGAGAGAGAGAGAGAGAGAGAGAGAGAGAGAGAGAGAATGATGGAATAGAACAACATTGGAGCAGATGAGAGGCTTTGACCATGTAGCTGGAAAGAGATTACATTTATACATTTTCATTATTGATAACACAGCCAGAAATGAGCATTTCCTCTCTTCGCTGGGAGATATATGTCAGCAGAGCGCATTACCTACAGTAGTTTGCCCTTAATACACATATAGAGGCATAACAAATTCACACACGCGCACACACACACACACACACACACACACACACACACACACACACACACACACACACACACACACACACACACACACACACACACACACACACACACACACACACACACACACACACACACACTGATCTTTTGTTTATATATTACTCACACATAATCGCTTACTAACTTTCCTCCATGATTAGCTGGAAAGTTTTGCTTCAGTTTGCTCTATCGTTTTCAAAGTATTGCTCAGGTCTTCTCAGCCCTCGGGGGAAATGTGCCCTTCTGAAACAGAGACAAATATGAAGAGGCTTACACAATTACTCTGCCAAGTAGAATAACAACACATCGTGCTACACTAATTGACAATTAGTGCAAAAATAATAATAAGTTCTATTATGCATGTAACAAATTTAATGTTTGATGTTACTTTTGAAGTGAAATATGAAATGATAGGCATTATAAGCTGGGACTGCTTATAATGCGACTGCTAATACTGTGTCCTCATTCTGAGCACGTGTGCAATCTCAATCACAAACCTGTAACTCATGCACACACTCTCTCTCTCTCTCTCTTCATATTTCACTGCTTTGCCCCCCATCGCCACAACTCTGGATTCTCAGGTTGTGGGGGCCCAGTGTGTTCTCCGGTGGCCGTGTGTGTCCCCACAGAGGCTAGGGGCCCCTCGCATTCATCCTCCTGCCCCCATCTGCAACAGTGGTGCCCGTTCCAGGGGCGCTGCCTGGCCCTCTCTAGCCCATGCCAGCCATCCTCCTGCCCTAACTGTACCCAGACACAACGCCTGCCTCCTGGGGCACTGAGGCCCCGCTACACGTTACAGAATGAGGTGGTCTTCACTCTACCTGCTGGACCAGCCACACACATACTGGTGAGAGAACATTATGCTCCAAAACGATCAGGGAAGTGGAAAAAAATGTTTGGGCTGTGAACTGAATGTTCTGTGGGTTAAACACTTCCAACCTGCCATCCCTATTATTGGCATGTCATTATAGGTGAAAGTATTCACAGTATACTTGACATTATTGCTGACTGCTTACTTACTTACTGACCATTTCCCAGAGCATATCATCATTTTGATTTATTTTCAAGGAGCTCACTGAACTCCATTAATTTCAGTATGGTATGAAAATCAACTTGCAGAGACATGCTTGAGATACATAATCCAACACACAAAAAAAAATTGATAGTAATTGTTTTGTCTCGGTTGCGTTTTTGAGGCATTTTAAAGCACAAATGAGTTTGAAAAGGTCTAGCCGTCCCTGGAGAAAAGATAGATACACAAATGAAATTCAAACATCCGTGACTGGTTAAAGGTCTTTACACACTCGGGGCATGACAATAATGATCCAGAAATGTGCCAGAAAATCTTTCTGTAAACTATATAGTTGATGCCTTATTCATACAGGTTGATGCCTTTCATATGTAGAGAGAAAAAATATCAAATCATGCTTTATTCCCTCCGTTCTGTGTGGTGGACCTACTCCTGACACAGTTTGAAAAATATATTTTTAGGCCAATTAATAGCAAGAACAAACATGCCCTGTGTGAAAGGACCACGGGGGGATTTCAGTCGCCCAGAGGCAGCACAGCAGGTAGGAGTTACAGAGTTACAGGAACAGAGTAAGGAAAGTACTGTCGTATACAGCCATACGAAGGCAAGAAAGACGTCATTACAGAACAACAGTATACAAGGGTTAGTTAGACGGATTTCTTGTTTAAATTGTTCTGGGGCCTCTATAGAGTGTTTAAAACAGTGGGTTGCGCACATCCAGTTCGTTGCTGGTGCTGGACACAAAGTGACAGTTCAAAAGAATAACAGCATTGCTCCTAAGTGTTTAGTTTACTTTAAAAACACAGAAGAAATTACATGTTACGTTTCGGCCGCAGCCCACAGTTAGCTTTCATCAGGTGCACCTCCAAAAGCGCTTTCACTTCTGCCCATAGGGGGCAGAAACACCATTTTCCTCATAGCTTCCTCGTGCAGACCATGACTTACACAGCTGTGGGTAAGCAACTCAGCCTGGCCGAGGTATGCAATCTGCAGGAACGCCCCTTTGTTGCTTTTGGCATGGGTTCAAGCGGTTTTGTGAGTGCAATGACGTCCAAGTCTGCAGCTCATAAATATCAGCCTCTTGTCTCTTTTTGTACATGAACCAGATTAGCATGCTCTGCATACAGAGCTGTAACAAACAGAGCATTTCTTGCTGATAAATTACTGCTACAGTATTTCAGAATCAGAATCAGCTTTATTGTCACATCACAGGTTTACAGAAGTAAAGAAGTGGGTGAAATTCGTTTTCGTGCATAGTTCCCATCGTATCTTTATTTCCATAGAAGAAATAAAGGAAAGTAGAAGGGGGGGAGGGGGAAAGGAGATCAAACAAGAAAAAACTAAAAACGAATAACAAATTATCTACATATTTACACATGGTACCTGAGATAAGATATAAAGGTGCGTGAGCATAGCAGCAGATGTGTACTGTGCATGATATACTTATGGACGTTAGCTAAGGTGCTAGAAAAAAAACACAAAAAGACAAGTCAGTGTGTTGTGTCTGTCAAGTAGCTCAATAGCATGAGAATAGCATTTTTTTAATACCTTTTACTTACAAACTCATGTCACACCTTTGTTTTCTCATCTGGCCAACAACAAACTTTGTCTCTCCTTGGGGTTTGTATTAACTGTGTTATAACTGAATCCTCAGAGAAATGTTCTGTGTGGAGTATAAACGTTTTCATGCCAAGGACCCCCAAATTGATATTTGGCTACGGACCCCCTTCTGAAAACGTTTTGTGCCAGGGACCCCAAGAAGATAAGATTTATGTAAATAATATATATATATATATATATATATATATATATATATATATATATATATATATATATATATATATATATATATATATATATATATATACATATACATATATATATTTATTCAAACATTTCCAAAATAGCAGATGTACAAGCTTGTATATCTGCTATTTTAAAATAGCCATTATATAAAATATGGATAAATTTGTTAAAATGATTGTGATGCTGTATTAGCAAATTTAGCTGGGGACCCTCTGGAAACCCTGAGTGAACCTACCTGACATTAAATGGTTGAGACAGCTCACTGGGTTGCTGAACACTAAATGTCACTGATATAAAAGAATATAAGCAAGCAGCCAAAACATCCAAAACATTCAAACAACGTTGGATCTCCCTGTACAGTTTTAGTATGTAAGAGGATACAAACAAGCCATTGTCATTGTTCATTTAACTCTGAGAGTGTACAGTACATACAGTACTGTGTATGTATGGCATACCTACTAAATATGTTACTGATAATATTGTAAATACTGTGCATATTTTTAAATATTGACATTCAAAGACATTTCGTTATTTAGAATAAGTGTGACTATTCTCTGGAACATTTTTATGTAAAATCCAAAGTGTAGAAATGTTTACCCTTTTTTCCGCGGGGGAGAAACCGCGCGACAGGATGTGCAATAACCCCAAGTTTGCAACTACTTTCGTCTGCGCCCTTCACCGGGTATGGTCTAGTTAACATAATTGTAATAGATATACAGTACTGTCCTAATCAATTCATTCTGTAATCAGGCCTTCTATACTTCCTTATGAGCTCTGCTACATTTATTGTTTCTACATGGAAGTCATTCCTCTTTTTTTTCCTCTCTGTCTCTCTCTGTCTCCTTCTGTCACTCTCTCTTGTCTCAGGTACGAGAAACATTGGAGGACCGCTTGGTGTCCCCTGGTGATGTTTTCGCCCTCCAACATGACTCTGGCCCCGCCTCCCTCCTGCACTGCCACACCTCGCCACAGTCTCCGTGGCGACAGCCCATATTAGCCCTTAACCAGTCACAGTGGTTCTTTAACACCAACGCCAGCCAATCCACAGACGGCTCAGCAGACCATGACTCCGATATCGACTCAGCTCCACCCTCTGAGCTCGACGTGGAAGCTCTGTTACAGGATGGAGAGGGAAGCTGGCTGCTGGATGTGGTTTGCCCCATCAGGGTGCTCTACGTGGGGCAAAGTGAGACGCAACTGCAGGGCGCCCAGTTCACAGCTGGTCTGCCCCAGCCAGGACTCTACAACTTGATGGTCAGGCTTTTCTCTTGGCTGTCAAGCGATATAGTGTATAACATATATGTGCCTTTGTTTGCCGTAATTTATAACAAAATGTAATTTAACTATAAAAAACTATAAACAACTTTAGCGTCAGTCCAACTCACACTCACACATTTGGGTTCAGGGGGCTGACATGAATATGAACACAGTGCAGTGTGACCTGCAGTATACAAAACAGTTCAACAAGTCAACTTAGTGCCTCAGTTAATGGCAGTAACGGTCAGTGGCGTGCACAGACATTTTGAGGGGCAGGTGCTCAAGTAAATTATACTTTTTTTTGTTGACTTGGTCTGCTCTTTTTTCCCTCTACACCTATACCTCTTTGCCAAAAATAGCCGATCTACAAGCCCACAACGCCTCGCGCTGCGAGGCGTTGTGGGCTTGTAGATCTGCTATTTTTGGCTAAAGTTCTCCTCAGAAAAGGGATGCTAGGTTTCGAGTGGTTATGGTAAAAAGAAAAATCATATCACATAAAGACCCCCTGTAGTAACTCTGAGGACCCCCTAGGGGTCCCAGACCCCCTGTTGAAGACCCCTGCTGTAAACTGAAAAAAAGGGCACTTCTGGTCAAGAGGGCAAAGGGCAGGTGCTCTAGCACCACCTAGAGTCTATCTGTGCACGTCCCTGGTAACGGTTATTGATGTGCTGAGATCTGATGTATTGCAGGTGACCTCCGTCGACCCTTCCTACCCAGCAACAGCCTCGTGTCCTGTGAGGGTGGTGCCCCCCTTGGCTTTGACAGTACTCCACCCTCCACCCCAGAATGGAACTCTCTACTTACAGCCCAACAACACCAGGTTACTGCTCCGCGTCCAGTCTGGCTACTCCGCTGAGGTCCGCCGACGCGGCAGCAACCACAGTGTGACTTTCCAGGCGGCCTGCCCTCCAGAGTTCTCTTCCAGCCCAGAGCTCTGTCAGCTGGGGCCAATCGCAGGGTCAGGGCCCGAGGCCGGGGACCCTCTATTTGCAGTGTTGGATCTGAGGCTGTCGGCGGAGGAGAGGATGGGCCCCGTGCGCGTGGAGCTGACGGCCCACAGTGAAGTGACGGAGGCCAGCCTGACTGTGGTGGTCTACCTGGAGGAGCCGCTCAGAGGACTGGTGGTTCAGCCGCATCCAACCCGCAGGGTGCTGATGGAGTCAGTCGTGGTGAGCGAGCGAGCGATTAAGCGAGTGTTTGTGAGGTCATGTGTGCCTGCGTGTTCCTATACCTCACCTTTCACCTGTGGGGAGTGGTTCTATGTATGTATGTTTGGTGTATAGACTACGTCTTGTGGTTGTGAATAGGTTACTTTCTCTCTACTCCACACTGTGAGTGATTGTTGTTAGCTTTACATGTTGACTATTTTCTACATGCGACACTGTCGTGTAATGAAGTATGACCCTGGCGTAAATGCTTGGAATGTCCCGAACATTGCAAACAAACCTTTTAACTAGATGTTGTAAATGTTAAATGAATCAATATTGATCAACTGCATGGCCCATCAGAAACTGTTTTTGTAACACAACAAAATGACATTTTGAAACAACAGCTTCAATTGCGGATCAGCCAATAATACTGTAATCAATGACTGGAACTATCTTTTTTATACTCTACTGTGTGTGTGTGTGTGTGTGTGTGTGTGTGTGTGTGTGTGTGTGTGTGTGTGTGTGTGTGTGTGTGTGTGTGTGTGTGTGTGTGTGCGTGTGCGCGCGCGTGTGTGTGTGTGTGTAAAGTATACAGTATCTATCTTTCTTTCTTTCTAAAGCATATTTTTTTGTGTGTGTGTTTCAGAGCTACACAGCATCAGTAAAGGAAGGCACCAATCCTACATTTAAATGGACAGTGGATGACAAGCCATACTTTACCTACTACAACACTGTTCTCAATGTCATCTACCAGAATGCCGCCGTCTACAAGCTCACAGTGAGTCTGTCTCACACTTTTGCTCAAAAGCACCACTCAAGGTTGCGGCCGTGGCCTCTGGGCTGGAGAGCGTGGGGGGTTGCGGGGCCTTGGTGGGGGCACCAGGAAGGCCAAATGGAAAGGACAGGGGAGGAAATATAAGTTTAAAAAAAAACAAAGCAGTGTAGATTGACAGGAAAGGGGGAAAGATTCAGGCAGTGGCGGTCCGCCGGGCTCGGGAATCGACCTCGGGACTAATTGTAAGGCTGCACCGGAGCCTATATGGTACGTGCCTTAACTGAGATTGACAGACACTGATTGGCTCTTCCACTTTTTGGTTTCTTCAAAAACGCGCTTGTGGCCAGACCAGTCTGCAGAAGACACATGATAATGTGAATTCAAACGACCGGGATTGTTTACCAGGCTATATTTTGGGCATGTCATTGTAAAATATTTTTGAAATTGTAATTATATATTATAATATATATTATTTACAAGCTCACAATATGTTTTTAGTTTTTTAAAGTCACTTCGCAGCCAGAGGCCTTGGCTGGTTGGGAATCCTTGGCATGAAAAAGTGTGGGAACACCTGGCCTCTGTATGGGGCTTATGTATTTATTTATTATTAAATGTGTGTTTCTAGCTTGTTTGTGTTGCATTGGCACTGGCACTGAATTAGCAGCTGTTTAAAACGGCTCAATTTCTTTTTGATGATTGGTGATGTCTAGTGCAAACTAAAGTACATTTGTGGAAATGAGAGTCAGAAGCAAGCTGTATTTCTTTTTTCTTTCAAGCTGTCATTGCAACTCCACATCTGTGAGATGAATTATCAGAGTGCTACACAAACAAATTGCAAGGTCTGATAATGAACATCACAACAGTCCTCGAAACATAGAAAGTGGCTACAGCTAATTTGATTGAAGAGGGATGGGCATGCTTCTCTATTTTCTCTTAATTAAAAAAGTTTACTCTGAAAATATAAATGCTGCCTAAACTTTAAATAGACATGGTTTGGTCTATTCGGTAGTGGACAGATTTGAGCTTAGGCAGTGAACCTGCATAACCTCTATTTCCTTTAGGGGCAATTAATCGAGGTTTTGTCATATTAAAGTAATTGTCTTTTTTTAATGGGATTTGGGACGTTCTTTAATCTGTTAGCAGATATTGGTCTAAAACATTTTTCTGCAGGGTAGATTAACACCCAGGATTATCAGCCTGATGAATGAACACATTACTGATTGTTAATTGAATACACTATCAGTTGCCATGGCTGAAGGGCAGCCATAGCTGAGTGGGTAGTAGATAGGCTGTCTTGTAATCAGAGGTTCGCCGGATCAGAAGGTCCGCCCAACTTAACCCCTGACTGCTCTCCGGGTGCTGTATCAATAGTGCCCACTGCTCCTAATAGTTGTAATAGTAAATGCAGAGGACCCATTCGACGTACTGTATGTGCAAATGTGCAGTGACAAATACACGAAAAAAACAACTAAAGGGTCCTCAATTCTCTTCTTCGCTGAAAACATGACTGAATGTTAACGTGCAGAATTTAAATGAACACTGAGGATTATACTTTGTACCGATTGTTAAATGAATGGCATCGCCATTTGGTAAGTGAACACGTTTGTGCTACCTCCTATCCCCAGGTGACGGCTATGAACCATGTCAGTAACCTCACGGAGCACTTCAACGTGACTGTGGACCGGCTGCAGCCCATGGTCAACCTGACCGTAACGGGCGTGCCCGACGTGGTCACCCAGGGCTCTGCACAGACCCTCACTGCCTCTGTGGTTGTGGACATGTCTGTCTCCGCCACCTTCCGGTAGGACTGGACAGACAGTGTGTGCATGCGTGCGCGCGGCGTGTGTGTGTGTGTGTGTGTGTGTGTGTGTGTGTGTGGGAGGGAGATTGTTCCTCTACTATTGCGTTAGGTATGTATATCTCCCTTGCACAATGTAAAGGAATATTACTCTAAAACAGGGGTCTTCAACGTTTTCAGGCCAAGGACCCCTTGGCTGAGAGAGAGATGAAGCAGGGACCCCCTCTATGTTGTGTAAAATGGTGTTTCAGATAAACTTTTGCTGCTCTTTTTTCCCTCTACACACCTATAACGCTTTGCCAAAAATAGCCGATCTACAAGCTCACAACGCCTCGCAGCGCGAGGCGTTGTGAGCTTGTAGATCGGCTATTTTTGGCTGAAGTTCTCCTCAGAAAAGGGATACTAGATACTAGTTCAAGTGGTTAATGTAAAAAAATAAAAATCATATCACACAAAGATTTGGGGGACCCCCTGTAGTAACTCTGAGGACCCCCTGGGGGTCCCGGACCCCCTGTTGAAGACCCCTGCTCTAAAATGTTGTATCATCATACCTGGAGTACGAGCCTTGGATTATAGTGCATGCATAACAGCACGTTATGGATGTTGTTATGATCAACTCCATTGTATCAGAAATGGCTTCCATCTTTGGGCTCTCTGTTCTCCGTGAAGGCATGCGAAAGGAAACAAACATTTATCGTCAGGCTTTCCAGGAAATCTATACAAAAATGATCATTTTAGGGAGTATTATTCCTTTAATGCTCTTCTTGTTTGCACAAAACAAAATCCTCCCTTTCTCTCTCTCACTCAGTTTCTCTTGGATTTATAACCCTGTGGTCAGAGTAGATTGCTGACAGGAATTTTCCCCTCTGCTCTGTCATTTCCTCTCTCCCTCTCTTTTTTTCATTATTTTGCACTCTTTTCCTCGAACCCCTCTCTCCCTTTCACATTCCCACCCCTCTCCTCTCTAGATGCCTCTTTTCGCTTACTTTCCCTCAGCTCTCTCACCGTTCTCTGTATACTGAGGTCTCCTGAGGGTTAACTTTCCACTCTCTCTCCCTCTTTCCCAAAACACCCCCTTGCGTCTCACACAAGATTTCCACTTACCAGCTTATTGTACACTGTTGTGTGCTGTGTGCTCTGTGTGTGTGTGTGTGTGTGTGTGTGTGTGTGTGTGTGTGTGTGTGTGTGTGTGTGTGTGTGTGTGTGTGTGTGTGTGTGTGTGTGTGCGTGCGGTGCATGTTGTCTTTATGCACATTCTTCTAAGCACCATTTGGTCCCAAGGTGTTTTTTGAACCCTTGTCTGTTCCTTCTCCATACTGTAGATGGTCCTTTGGTGACGGTGGTTACAAGGAGTTTGAATACAAGCCTCCGTATGCCTCCTCCCTCCTCTGTTCCTACTCCCCAAACCAGGTGGTCCTGACTAATAATGTCACCTACATCTACCCCCAGCCAGGTAAACACTGTCCAATCAGCCATATAACATGGCTAGCCTATACTTCATTATTTTTCATTATTTTTCACATGTTTGCATGCTAACATTGGATAAATCTTTCATACTTTTGCATAGGTGAATGTTACATAAAAAACATATTGAGGATGTTCTTTATTGAGATTATGGTTGCATTACTGATGCTGAGCGTTGCTCTGTTGTGAATACTACTCTCTTAACTAGGATGAAAGCTTAGAAAGCATGGATTTTTGTAGCATTCAGTAACAGAAGATAACGTCATTTGACTTTCTCTCTGTCTCTCTCTCACTGTCTCTCTCTCTCTCATTTTCTGTCATCCCTCACTCTCCATATCACTCCCTCCTCACAGGAGTTTACCCAGTGCTGCTGTCGGTGTCCAACCGCTATGAAAACATCAGCCAGCGAGTCACCATGCACGTCTACAGCATCCTCAACCGCATCGACATTGTGACCGTGCCCCGCCTCCTCCTAGCTCGCAAGTCGGCCACGTTTGAGGCTCACGCTTGGCCATCGGCCTACGGCATCCACTACACCTGGCACTTTGGCGACGGCTCTGACCCGCTGCCTGCTCTGACGAGCAGGCAGGTGAACCATACCTACATGCAGAGCGGAGCTTTCAACGTGTGCGTGTCAGTGAACAACACCATCAGCTCAACCGAGGCCTGCACCGCCATGCTGGTCTATGAGGAGATCGAGGAACTGACAGCAGGGAGCTCCTCCCCTACGGAGCTGCACAGCCCGACCACTGTGTGGGCGCGCCTGGAATCGGGCAATAACATCACCTGGACCTTTTCCATGGGGGATGGGAACAACTACACGACGATCGAGCCGCGCGTGTCCCACACCTACATCAAAGACGGCAACTACACGGTCAACGTCACTGCCAGCAATGCTTTTAGTTCCGGCTGGTTCATCTTGCCCGTCCATGTGTTCATATTCCAAGTGGTGAAGGTGGAGCCCTCAGGATGTGTCCAAGAAGGGAGATCCACCCCCTTCCGGGCCTGGGTGTCTGGTAACGCATCAGCTCACCTGTATGAATGGAGCTTTGGCGACGGCAGCCCCAACGAGACGTACCACGGGAACCCTCAAATCGCACACACCTACCACACCAGTGGGAGCTACCACCTCTCCCTGCTGCTCTCCAGTGGAGTCAACAGGGCTACCAAGGCCAACTTCTTCGCCTGGGTGTGTGTGCAACCATTTTTGGCCAATGTCAGCCTTACCGCTGACAAGACGCACTACCGCGTCGGGGAAGAAATCCGCTTCCAGGCCAGAATGGAGCCAGAGTTTAACTACAGCTATCGGTGGGACTTTGGACTGGATGAGGACTCTGCATTCGTCAGTAATTTTGCAGGAATGGTTTACACCTATAAAAGCCCGGGTCAGTATGTGGTAACTGTCACCGCATTCAACAACATCTCAACTGACAATGCCAGTGTCTCAATTGAAGTTCAGAGGCCTGTGGGCCCGGTTTTGATTCACCACAATGGCACTACGTACAATAACCTGACTCTTAGGGAACCATACCTCTTCAACACCTCTTCCTTGGCCTCAAACGTCAGTTACACCTGGAGCTTTGGAGATGGGACAATCCTGACCGGTCAGAGCGTCATCCACTCCTACAACATCTCTGGAAACTTCAACATTACTCTGACCGCCGCTAACACAGTTAGCAGCAATCACACTGTTTTAACTGTACCTGTGCTGTCAGCGATACATGGTTTAGTTGTCAATGCCAGCCTGGTGAATGTCCCTCTCAATGCTACAGTCCACTTTGAGGCCCAGATGGATGAAGGAGATGGGGTCCGGTATTCCTGGACACCGTCTCCCTCCTACCCTGTCCCGGGGACCGACACCACCTTCTACACGTTCCGCTCTGTAGGGACCTTCAACATCACTGTGACAGCAGAGAATGATGTCGGAAGTGCGCATGCAAGCGTCTTTGTCTTTGTGCAGTGCGAGCTGGAGGGGCTGCAGATTATAGCAGAGGAAGAGGTAGCAGGAAGCAGCAGTGTCGGCGTGGAGGGATGCTGCTTCCCCACAAACCGTGCACTCAACCTCCAGGCTGTGTTAAGGGAAGGAACTAACATGTCCTTTACCTGGAACCTCAGAAGGGAGCTAGACCCCATTAGCTCAGTCTTCAACATCAGTTTGAAGACGGTACCCGTCAATTTCTCCACTCCAGGCCCGTGTGACATCTTTCTCCGGGCAGCCAACCTCCTGGGCCATCTGTCTGTCAACAGAACCATCCAGTTCCTGGACCCCGTTGGGGAAGTGTACCTGCACATCAGTGACAACCCAGTTGCAGTCAGTGTCCCAACTAACTTGACAGTGCTGGCCTTGGGCTCAGATCTGCGGTACCATTGGACTGTGGATGGAGATGCTATGCCATGGAACAACCCCTGGGTGGCCCATGCCTTCACCAGTCCCGGTCAGAGGCTCGTCAGTGTAGAGGTCTCCAACGAGGTTAGCTCAGAGATCGTGTCCCAGTTTGTCGAAGTCCAGGAGGTCATTACTGGGGTGACATTCACAGCTACCAATGTCACAGAACAGAATTACGTGGCGACAGGGGTGAACATCTCGCTCCAGGGCGAGGTCCTGAGAGGAACCAACGTGACATGGACATGGCTGTTGCCGGGAAGGACAGAAAAGGGAAAGAAAGGCTCTTTGGTTTTCGTTGAGCCGAAGACAACCATCGTTGCCCTGAACGCTACCAACGACGTGAGCAGTGAAGTCGTTACCAGAGAGTTCTTTGTTCAGGAAAAGATTCAGGGGCTGGAGTTGAGGGCCAATAAGAAGTTCGCAGCGGTTGGAGAAAGGGTGGAGTTCACCATTTCTGTGGCGGCGGGTTCAGATGTTAACCTTATCCTTAGCATCAGCGGAGATGCCACTGTAATGCTCCCTTCACTGCCCAACCAAACCTTTGTCCACCATTTCACCAGAGTGGATACGTATATTGTCAACCTCACTGCGATCAACCAGGTAAAATTCAAGGGGAAATCTAACACATAAGAATAGACAGTAAACATACTGTAAATGATCACAGTAATCAAGGCAGTTCATTTTACACTCTTATGCATGGGGAATGTCATATGATTGGCTGAACTAAGACAATGCCCTTTGTTCCCCTTTTCACGGTGTGAATCCAGGTGAGCTCCAAGAGATGCTACCTCCATGTTGAGGTGATGGAGCCAGTGCGTGGACTGTCTATCCTAGATTGCTGCGAGGCCGCCATTCCTGTGGGAGTGGGAAGGACCTTTGTTGCCAGCATCCTTAAAGGCAAACCTGTGAACTTCCTGTGGACGTTTGATCTCCACCACCTGAAGCCAGCAGCATCTTGGCAGAGAGGCAAAGAGGTTAAGATCACTGAAGTGATGTTAGATAATAGAAGACGGAATGGGGATAATATGTTTCTCTGTGGAAACTATGATTCCTGTTATTATTATCACAATAAACCATGTCAAAGGCTATTTTGTGGCCTACATTTATTTATTTATGTTTATTTTCCACTCAACCCTTAGGCATATTACACACCAGGGCAGGCTGGGTCGCTGACCATCTACCTGAGGGCCTTCAATGCACTACATGACCAGAACATCACCAAGCACATCCTGGTACAGAACGTGCTGACTAACCCTGGTCTGGATGCAGTGCCAAATGACACATTTATCAATAAGACAGTGGAACTCAGGGCCTATCACAACAGGTCTACCCCTGTTCAGTATCTGTGGGATTTTGGTGATGGATCCACTCCACTTCTCACCAACACTGCAATGATGGGTTATAAGTACAGCCAACCTGGACTCTACCTTGTTCAGGTATGTTTCCTTGTAAACATGCCATATTATGTGCCATTTATATCTGCTTGTTCTCAAAAGTTCTAAATAACATGCACCCTGGTAGAATCCAGACCTGTGATAGATGTGATCTCCTGTCTCCACCCTTCACCTTTGTTTCAAAACCATTTTTGACTGATGTCTGGTATTAGCTTTGTTTTGTCATCTGACCGCCCCATCACTCTTCTCACCAGGTGAACTGCAGTAACCTTGTGAGCTGGGTGTTGGCCAAGGTGGAAGTGAACATCCGTGTGCTGGAGTGTGAGGAGCCAGAAGTACATATAGTCCAAGCACCCAGACTGGGCATCTGGTGCTCCCAGCCCTCCTTGGTAGAGGCGAGCGTCGACTTAAAAGGCTGCGTACGCTATGGAGCACAGTACCTATGGCAGATCCTCTCTACTCCTTACTGCAACAATGAACAGGACCGCAGCATAGGTTCTGGCCTTCGTGGGGCAGGAGCTTCACCTGTCTCCGTGATCCCTCTCCCGGCGGAGGTGGATGTGCGACGTCTGCAGCTGTCAGTGCCTAAGATGGCACTGGCGGCAGGCAATTACACCCTGGTCTTCTCCCTGTCTTATGAAGGCGTGCCACTGAGGAAAGCTGCCTGTCTACAACTGAGTGTCATGGCTGCCAGGTCAGTGAATAAATGTCATGAAGCACTGTGCATGTACTCTTTGTCTCCCCACTAACATTATTATTAACCACATGAACCATAGTGTCCCTATTCTGGCCATGTCATAATGGGCGAAAATTGAAATAAATTGGCGAACATTCAGCGTTGCGACCCTTTGCAAAATTTTACATTGGTTATTTTCGCTATATGACGGACAACGCAGTATATACTTGAGTTGTTAAAACCATAGACGGAAATTTCATAGCATCCTGCAAAGCAATCTGTACTCATCTCATTGATGAGTACAGTACTCTGATGAGATAAAATAAGGTAGGATCAGATAAGATAAGATTTTTTTTTTTTAAATGACTGAATGAAAAAATACTGTATACTCTTCTTTGCCAGGTTGGTGCCAATCATTGAGGGGGGCACATATAGGGTGTGGTCGAGAACCCAAGACCTGCAGTTGAGCGCGGAGCAGTCATATGACCCTAACATGGACCCAGACAGTCAGGCACTGCTCCACTACCACTGGGACTGCCATGACACCTCCAAGGTAAAAGGCACACATTCTAATGAAAACTGTCCAATGAGCAGAGCAGTTGTTGTCCAGATTAAAGAATAGCATAAGACGAATGGAATAGAAACATGGGTTGATATTAGATTAGAGTAGATTAGATCATACAACCAAAACAAATTTGTATTCTCAAGGGGAAATTTGATAGATTAAAAGTAAACATTCACAGATGATGACATTCTTTCTGTCAAATTGTGTATACCATACAGCAAAAAAAAAGTACAGTATATACTGTATATTTTATAATCAAGTCAAAGGGGCTTGGATTGGGGCCAAATATCGATGCTCTGAGGCTACACTGGAATGTGTATGACGTGATATGTGTGCAGCCTGTGCAAATTCTGTTCTGATTTTCCTCTTGCTACTAAACCAGGTATGCGCGCATCTATACATTTTTCTGGAGAAAACAGCTGCAATCATGGCCTGTTAACCGGAAACAGCGACTTTACCCCTGGGTAATTGGCCGCTGGTAAAGGTAGTACATCCTTCCATTGAAATTAATGAAGTTCAAAGGGCCTGTGTAGCAGTAGTGGCTCAGAGGATGTGTGAGTAGTAGCCTCTTTTTGCGCACGTGACAACCTTCTACTCTGCCGTTTAAATGCGCTGCTCCACGGATCTGCAGCTAAGTTGTCTGTTGGACACAGACACACCGCGGCGCAGGCTCATGGACAATGATTCAGCGAAGAGAGAACGCTTTTTATCTCGGTCAGAAACAAAAACAAATCATGTTCATTGTAACGTAACGTTACTTGGATCAGTAATATGTAATAATATTACTGTTTTGGCAGCTGTAATAAGTCACACTACTCGTTACTTGGTAAAGTAATAATATTACAGTAATATATTACCAAGTAACGCGTTACTGCCCAACACTGGCCATATCCATATCATTAGTTTACCATGGTAATGGGTTTAGTAGCCTACATGGTAAGGTTAGGCTCATGAAATAATATTACGCTGTTCTCACTCACAGTGGGGGATGATTCTTTGTATGGCTGAGCATTGTGTGTCATACGTACACTAGTAGGCTTCTATGTCTCCTGTGCTTATTGATGTATGCAAAGCACTTAGCAGAAAACATTCAAGAGCCTAATAGCAGCCTGTTTTTAGTTTCAGATGTTTTCTCATTGAGCCTCTTTTATCCCTGTTTAGGAAACAGAACACTAGTGTGTGGGGTTCCTTTCATGCCATTTCACAAATGACATTTCGGCTTGACAAAAAGTTTCAGTCGTGACTGAGATTATTTTGCTTTAATCCCTGTGTGTGAGTGTGCTTGTGTGAGGAGAAAGACAGGCATCTGTGATATGTAACTACATGGAGATAAACTCTGCATTCCACAGCTGGTGCTATATTCCCCCACCCTGCCCATTCAAACACACTCACACACACACACACACACACACACACACACACACACACACACACACACACACACACACACACACACACACACACACACACACACACACACACACACACACACACACACACACACACACACCCACGCACACTCAGAGAAAAGGACACCCAGTGTGCTGAGAGGCCAGATGGAGGTGAAGGCAAGAGTATGGAGTATGAATCTGTGTGATTGAGAGGGATAATGGAAGTAGAGAGTGACTGTGGATGAAAGGTGAAATGGGACGTGGGGTGTGTGAGTGATTGAAAATGGGGCGAAATGCATCCCCTGCAGCAGCGGCGCCCCTGTGTAATTCAGCAATCTTTTTAAGAAGAGTGGTTAAGTTCATTTCCACAGCACCAGAGCCAGCATTGCAGACCTGTACTTGCCCAGGTTCAAAACTAATTTGGGAAAATGCTCATTTAGATATAGAGGAGCAGTCAAATGGAACTTGCTACCGCGACGATAAAAAGCATTAGTAGTCATCTTCTTTTCAAGGACAGTCTCAAAGCATGACTTTTAGAAAATGTTGCAGAATAGCATGGCCACTTCTATTTATTATTAGATATTTTATTTATGTAAGCAGTGTTTAGTATTATAGTTATAGAATGGTTTATTTATTGTTGCATTGCCTGTTTTATGTTATAATGTTTTGTTTGTCTCAGACCAAGCACCACAATGGAAATAAGTCACTGACTTTATTGTTTTTCTATCCTTGACATTTTCCTTGAGAAGCATGTAACGTGTTTTTCTTTTAACCATGACGTCTAATAAATCAAATCAAATAATCCTTTTTATCATTTATTGTGATAAAGAAATGCTCACAATAATCATATGGCAGAGATTTCAATTTAGCGTCAAATTGTCCTTCATACACTGTATGAGTTGGCTCTGTACTTGGACCACTTTTTTCCATCAACACCAAATCTCTTTTCCAAAAATAGTCGATCTACAAGCCTGCAACGCATTGCAAGCTTGTAGATCTCCAATTTTGGGCTAATGTTTCCCCCAGAATATACAACAAAGGTGACATTTTAAGAGTTCAAAGCATATTTTGATTATTGTGATAATATCATTAATCGCAATTATTTTCGCCACAATAATCATGACACGAAATGTTCACATCGGTCCATCCCTACCAAATAGAATAAGTTGAAAGGAGAATGGTGTGGCTGAAGAACCTGCCAGATACTACTGGTCAGTACGGAGAGAAGAAGCTGTTGAAAACAGTCAAAGAAAACCTGATCAGTGCAGTTGGCCTCTGTCCTTGCCGTGGCCATTGTGTGCAGCAGATGATGAAAACTCAACTGGCAAGGCCTAGCCTTGTTGTTTTGGCACACTCTAAATACTAAGCAATGAACGCAACACCACTTTGTGGGTTTCGGCCTCTCCCAGCAGATTAATGTGAAGTACTATTACGTACATGGCTTACACGTCCCACGTCCCTGCCTAGTCTTAAGGTCAGATTCACAAAAGATATTGCGCTAATGGTAATGCCAGTGTAAACATGGCCATAATGTTTCACAGCTGAGTGCAATTTGCCCTTGTTTTGCGTCTGATTGCAATTATCCATGAGGCCGCCACACTATTTATTTGTGTTGATGCATCTATGACTGTCACAGAGGAGTTTTTGGAGCTGGCGCCCAGGCGTTATGTAGGTCTAGCAGAAGCCTGAAATATGGCATAATGCCAGTGCTGTCAAAACAGTTAATATGTTATTAGAGCCAGTGGCCTCAATCATTGGCAGTTTGATGGCCCACATTGCCACACTGAAGACCACTGGATGAGCAGAGAAGCTGTACTCAATATTTTAATTTATTTATCTTATTTTATTTTTCAATAGGCTCTATGTATGGAAATCACACTTATTCTGAACAACATTGTTGTTACAGTAGTTGAATTGGGCTGGTAATCTGCCGACCTTTGCCCACCTGAACACCC
>NC_139939.1:34802557-35102557 GCF_963454915.1 Gymnoscopelus microlampas
CGCATGCATGGCCATGCGCGGCCACGGGGTCCCCAGATTATGTTGTTGACATGTCTGTCATGACTGTCTGACTCGTGCATGCACGGCGGCTCCGCGGGCCCCCAAGTGGTCCGCGACTCTGGTTCCACGGACCCCGGACGTGTGTGTGTGTGTGTGTGTGTGTGGGGGGGGGTGTTCGCTGGCTCCCGGGTTGCCAAATCATGTGCGTGAAACAAGCGCCGGTGTTGCCACATCCGTGAAACAAGCGGACCATGACGCGCGCGTTACTGTGTATAACCCCAAGTTTACTTTTGACTGCGCACTTCACCGGGTATGGACTACTTCACCTAATTGTCAGAACTGAAATCGATAAATATAAAGTTACATTGGTCCTCCAGATCACTTTTGTAATTCCCTTTTTCATTACATCAGCTCCTCATAGTGAAATCTGTCTTTTATATTTGTCGGGTAAGCGTTACAATATTATTTCCTTATTATTCGTCTGTTATGTCATGTCAAAATAGGAATGTATCAATTAATCAAAATCAAGTTAAAACGAGAGAGGTTATACATGGAACATTCATCACCGCTCTAGTATTTCTTTCATCTACTGTCCTTCCTTCCAAATCACTTTCTCTATCCCTCCCTTCTCACTCACTGCTACATGTTCATGTTTTCTCTTTCTTCCTTTCCTGCATACCTCCTCCCCTCTCCTCCTCCCATTCTATTTTTGCCTCCCTTTACTCCCTGCCCTCCGCTCCTCTGCTTTTTTCCCCTCCTCTCCTCTCTGACAATAAAGCTGATGATAATATATCATTCTGATTCTGATTCTCTCCTCTCTCCAGGTTACAGTGACCTGGGCATGTCAGAGACACCTCTACTCTACAGCCTGTTAGCGACACGCTGCAAGGAGGATTACTGTGAGGAGTTCTGCGTGTACAAGGGCACCAGCCCCGAGCATTCTGCCTTCCTTCCGCCAGGGTTCAGCTCCGCTCACCATCGCGTGGCCGTGTCAATCACAGTGGAGGACCACCAGGGAGCCGCCATCACCGCCCTCAATAAGTAATTACACCCACCCAATCTTTCCAGTTTTACCTCACGCACGCATCAGTCACAGGAAGGGCAGGTGGCCAAAGAGTTGAATCCAATCTGCAACCAATGAATATTTTCAATATTGAATAGTCTGTTGATTACTTTTTTCATTTATTCACTTACTGTACTCACCGTGCACTGTACTTAATGTAAAATGGTAAATGGTGCATGTATAAAGCAACTTTATTCAAAGCTCTTTACAATGGCCTTGGACTTTCCCCCAGCACCAACCCTCAGTTTTCTACTTGCTTCCTAGTGAGAACACAGGGCTCTTAAGAATGGCAATGTTGGCTCGTCATTGATTATTCTTGAAATATATTCACTGGTTATTTATTAAGAACTGTGAAAACTTGTTGAGCATCTGTATGAACACAATTGGCCCGTGTTCGGGGGAGGGAAGCCCGGCAGGTTGGGAGGAGTAGGACGGAGGCTCTACGTCCTCCCTGTGGGGCCTCCTCACTGGCAGGTGAGCTAGTAGGATACAACAGTAGGGACAGCACAGGAATTAATTGGCATAATTGGGGAGAAAAAGGGGTAAAAAAAACATTCTTTTTTAAGAACCGTGAAAACTAGAAATGTCTTTTTTGCTTATCCAGAACAGCACAGAGTAAGTGAGGTCAGGACTCTTGACAGATGAGTGCATCAGCTATTTATGGGATTGAAACTAATATATTGTTTCTGTTTTTCTCTCTCAACTAATGGTTATTTTGGGATGTCTTACCACTCATTCACCCTGCCAACAGTACACTCACATCTACGGTACTCACATATGAACACACATACATAGCAATAATACTCAGTAGTAACCTGTTTGTGTGTGTGTGTGTGTGTGTGTGTGTGTGTGTGTGTGTGTGTGTGTGTGTGTGTGTGTGTGTGTGTGCGTGTGCGTGGACGCGCGCGTGTGTGTCCAGGTCCATTGAGGTGGTGCTACCTGACCCTCCCCTTGGATACAGCAGCCTTCCTCATTGGCTGGCTGAGTTGACTGGCACCAAACTCAGGAAGCTGCTGAAGCAAGGCGACTCCCAGGGAGTGCGAGAGTTATCCCTGGCTCTTATTACAGTGCTCAATGAGGTAGGATTGCAATAACTACATGGTCAAATCATATTTGCACATAATATGAATGCAGGTGTGCCTTGAGATTTGACTTGCCCTTTGGTAGGCCTTGGGCACAAAAAGTGTGAAAACCACTGCTGTACGTACATGCGTCCACAAACGAATCAACCTAAATTAAACTCAAATTAATCCATTTCAATCATCTCTTTTAAGAGGCGTCTGCGTTATGATCACAGGCAAAATGTTTTTCATTTCACTGTGTGTATGTGAGTGAACATCCTGGGGTGAGCTGATGATAATAAAGATGAAGTGAATTGAACAGCTCAGATACCCAGTGCACTGCAATGCAAAGTTTGCTTTTTAATTAATTTCTTTTTGATTAGTATAATCCCACAGGCCGTCTGTGACATTTATTTGATCATCAGCACACAGCTGTATGCTTTCTTTGATGTTCGTACAACGGTTTTGGGTGTGTTCACACACCCTTCTGCACACTTTTGATGCTTATTACCGAATAAATCCCTGCATATATTGTGTGTGTGTGTGTGTGTGTGTGTGTGTGTGTGTGTGTGTGTGTGTGTGTGTGTGTGTGTGTGTGTTTGCGTGAACATAATCTACATGATGTACTGTCATGCGTATACACCATTATATATGAGCTCTTGTGTTTCCCAGTATGAGAACACCAGGGGAGAGCCCGTGTTGTCACGGGCTGAGCGCGGCTACAGGGTCACTGTACGCAGTAACATCACCCAGGCTCTGACAGCGCTGGACCTCATCACCGTTAACGACATCCAGCAGACCTCCGCTGCTCTGAAACAGTGCACGGTAAGTAGAGACGGAAGGATGAGGTGAAGGGGACGGGTGGGGTTGGACAAAACGGGGACGGAGGAAAAGTCAGACTTTCCATATGTGTGTGTGTGTGTGTGTGTGTGTGTGTGTGTGTGTGTGTGTGTGTGTGTGTGTGTGTGTGTGTGTGTGTGTGCGTGCGCGCGTGCGCGCGCGCGTGCGTGCGTGCGTGCGTGTGTGTGCGTGCATCACATCAGAGACTGACGAAGGCTGAATAGAGGAAACGTTTGTTCTTTTGACATGTAAGAAACAACAACTCTGAGTGCGACCCTTTTCCTTTATAAATGTGTTTGCATCACACCACAGGGCTTGTTACAGAAACTGTAACAAGCTGCTATGCCCACAAAGGGCTTTACCTAGCCCTTTGTAGGCATAGCCATCGAGTCGGCACGACAGTTGATCTCATAACAACATATGACATCTAAACAACTCTGTACTAAAAATCCTGAAATCTTTGCACATCTTTCTGCTAATAGACCAGATGTTGTCGTTGTCAATGAAGGCTCCAAATCAGTTTCCATTCTTGAAGTGGCCTGCACCTTTGACTCTAGCTTAGAGGAACCATTTATGACCAAAGTTATTAAATGCCAGCCGCTCCTCCATACCATCACAGAGCAAGGTTATATGTGCAATCTACTTGTGTTTATCTTTGGCAGCCCAGGACATGTACATAGGTTGGTTGTAAGAGGCTTCCAACCACTTGGGATGCCAAAAAAAAACAGCTAAACAGCTTGCAAAATTCTGTGCAATCGCTTCTACTATCGGTAGCCGCCAAATATGGCGAAGACGCTGTTACTTGTACCCTTGAAGGGTGTGTGGGTATTTGTCCAACATTTGCTGACTTTACATTTTGTATAGCACCGTGTAAATATTTGTGTCCTTGTATTGTATCTCTTATGTGGACATAAATAAATTATGCAATGTGCACACGTGCGCATGCGTTTGTGCATGTTCATCTTTGCTTACATGCATACATTTATGTGTCGGCTTGCTTGTGTGAACTTATGTGCATGTATTTATGCACGGGTATGTGTTTGTGTGTTGCAGGCAAGGAGCCGAGAGTTCATATGTGAGGAGTGTCAGAACAGCACCCTGAATAAGCTGGAATCCATGTTGGAGATCCTTCAGACAGACACCAAGCAGGGCACGGTCACCCCCACAGAGATCGCTGACAATATCCTCAATATTATGGGTAAACTTCAACTACCGTATCTTTTTGGATAAACTGTTCCAGCTATAGTATTTGCATTTCCGATACTATCAAATACAGCGTGTTTTTTAGGCTTTGCACAAATATGAATTTGTTGAGCTGTCTTACCACTGCAAAAGCTATTGTATTTGAAAACAAAAGTTGGCCAATCCTAAAAGTGAAACAAGAACACTTTGCACATCCATACCTTGAGTCAGGTGCATAGGGGTGGATAGAGTGGATCAAGTTGCAAACAAACAATCCTGCACTACTCTGTCTACTGTAGCTTGCATGGATTTATCATTCTGACTATTTCAATGCTACAGTAGATGCTTCTTGCGATGCAATCCCAAAGTCGCTTATAATAAGCGGACATGGCAACACTGACTGCTTCTGAGGAGAGAGAGAGAGAGAGAGAGAGAGAGAGAGAGAGAGAGAGAGAGAGAGAGAGGGAGAGGGAGAGGGAGATATATCACGGGAGATGTCGATTAAAATGAATTGGAATAAAAACAAATACATGAATGTATTGGGTCTGACTCTGGACAGCATCCTAACTATCCTACAGTGTGTAATCCCTGGTCGGGGATCAATCTATAGGGTGAAAACCACAACGATATATGACAGCCGATTTCAAGAAATAAACTCCTGTAGTGTAAAATGCTTAACGATCAGACGACCTCCGACCACTTTAAAAGTCTTACAGTGTGTACCTGCCCTTACTCTGTTGAACAGTTTTGACAGTAACATTATATTAACCCTTTAAGACCGGGAAAGCATCTGTGTCATTTTAGATTTCTTTGGCTATTCAAAAATAGCAGATATACAAGCTCATAGCTATGTCAGTGGTGCTCAAACCTTTTCATGTCAAGGTCCCCCAAAATTATATATACTTTACTAGTCCATACCCGTTGAAGTGCGCAGGCGAAAGTAGTTGCCGTCTCGCGAGACAGGACGCACCGGGACGCGCGCTGGGGGGGGGAGGGCGAGACGGGACGCGCAATAACCCCACCTTTGCAACTACTTTCGCCTGCGCACTTCACCGGGTATGGACTAGTACAGTATATATAATTTGGGGGGACCTTGACATGAAAAAGTTTGAGCACCACTGATATAGCCTGCAGAAATATATGTTTTTTCAAAAAACTGTTAGGATTCAGTAGACATTTGTAGAATCCCGCAAAGATTTGAGTTACAAATGTTCGCTTAAAAAATATATATATTCAAAGATTTGCACAAATGTTCGCGATTTAAAAAAATAGCCAAAGAAATCTAAAATGACACAGATGCTTTCCTGGTCTTAATGGGTTAATAGTGACTTTCTTAGACCTGTTGGTGATGAAAAACAACAGCTCCTCCATCATAACACTCTACCAGAAGAACATTGACAAAAACACCTTGCCGCTGGTTACAGGTTTTCTCCCTTCCACTGTGGATTGATCAGGCAGGCATACAATTTGACTGTCAAAAAGATGTGCTCTGAGAAAAATATTGAGTGCTGTATCACTCAATATTCTATCTACTCCCCTGCTATAAGATCAGTTTTCCTCCACTTTTGAAGATCCACCTCTCTTTGTAAACAAAAGAGGGACAGATATAGGATCACTTGGTCCACACCAATTTCAATTACAAGAAGAGATCCAGTAAACTATTACAGACACTTAGCCAAATTATTGACCCATGCTTTGTGTTTATTTTCTCTTGCTGCTACTGTGCTTTGTCATTATGCTGCTTTTGCATTGCTGGATTTTGTAATCTTCTGTTTCATTTAACTGTTTCTTCAGTTAAACAGTTTTCTTTTGTTTGTTAAATAAAGGTAGAAAAAAAGGTTAGAGGAAAATTTGATTATGTTACTATTCTTACTTATTAATGTTACTTACACTTATTGCAAGCTTTTTGGGGGGCTACATTTATGATTGTCATTCGCCAGTGTGTTTTTCTTTTCTTTTTTCACCCTCCATGTATGCATTTACAGTAAATTGCACATATGGATTGTAACTGAGCCAATCCCTACACTACACTATGGCTTCTCATTGTCACAAACTATTTTAATAATGAAGGTCCGGCACCAAAAAAATCACTCTAAATATACGCATGTCAGATAGACAGTATGCAGGATTTTTTTTTCAATCCTACAAGTGAACATGACTTAGTTGGACAATACCAACACACACACACACACAAACACACACCAAAGCAGCCAGGTTCTGGTGGCAGAGAAAGGACTTTGTGTGTTTCAGCCCATAGTCCCCTCCTGTCATCTCCCAGCTCCCCCCTCGTCCCCTGCTTTGATGTAGCTGTTTGATAAACAGCACAGTAGACAGTCTGTCAAGCCAAATGGAAATAAATGAAAATAACTTATTATTGTTATTCCTTCAGTAGGTCATAAGGCTTTGAAAAGTGATAATGATACGTAGGGCCCTGAGGCTACTAATATAGGGGCCCACAGAAGCACACACACACACGTTCTGATCTTGGAACATTATTGTCATCATCAGTATATATAAACGCCCCACTATCATATTTCATTTCACAGGGCCCAGAATTCTTGGCACACCCCTGGTGGGCAGTGTTATCCCTTTTAAGATCCAAGGACCAGCAAATAAAAAACAAAAAACACATTATTGAGACACATACTGTATGCTGTATATTTGTTCCTGACCCTCTAGCTCCATTTATGCAGCACCTACTTTGTTGTCAACCTCCTTCCCTCCACTTCCCTCCCCTCTTCTGCCCTCCTCCCTCTTCTCTTCTCCTCCCATTTTCTGTCCTCCTCTCCAGTTATAATATTTAACTAAAACATACAAAATATTACCCGCTTTAAAAACGTATTAAAACAAACTGAAACTGAAAACATGGAGGCAAAACGAATAAAAAATGCAACACTATAATAGCCATGCTCCTCTCCTCCCTCTAGGTGACCTGATCCACCAGGTAAGCCAGTCTGCCTCCCAGCCTTACCTCCAGCCCCCCTACCTGGATTCTCCCTCCTCCTCCTCCTCCCTATCCTCTGCCTCTGCCTCCGGGGAGGACCAAGGAGAAGGGGTTCCCTTGGACCCGGAGACCCACCCCATGCGCGTGGCAGCCAAGGCCTACAGCCTGTCCTCTGTGCTCATGCTCATCCTCATGCACGCCCGCGTGCTCAACGAGGAGCCGCTGGTTCTGCGGGGAACTGAGATCGCCGCCACGGGGAAGCTGGCCGACCCCCAGAGCCTGCTCTGTTACCATGACAACGACAGCTCAGGTGTGTGTGTGTGTGTGTGTGTGTGTGTGTGTGTGTGTGTGTGCGTGTGTGTGTGTGTGTGTGTGTGTGTGTGTGTGTGATATCTTGGATGTAAATACAATGAAATATGAAATTGCAATTAACCATTTGAGCCCTATATACTTTGTTATACAATGAATAGCATAAATATCCAATCTACAAGCTCAGAACACGTCACATTGTGACATGTTGTGAGTTTGTAGATCGACTATTTTAGTTATTCTTGACGATTTTGGTGAAAAAGTTTTGAAAAATGTAGAAACATTTCGAAATTATTATTTATCTGCCCAAAATACAGATGCCAAGGTTAATGTGGTTAAGATAAAAAATACAAAGTAGAAAAAAATAGGTGATTTATCCTGTTGACGTTTACACCGCATTTTCAGCTAGCAAGGATTTTTGTCATGTCTTTTAATGTATCTGTTGATTCAGACAGCATTTTTGTTCTTACTTTTTATGAATGTAATGAATCAAAAAATTCTAAATTTTTCTCTGTTCTTATATTCTCTATGACAGATTGCCAGCGCTTTTCCATCCCCAGAGCTTTCAACAACAGTCTGGGTCGAGCAGCCGCAGGAAACAGCATCATGCAGCTCCTGTTCCAGGTTCGTTGTGATGCTTCAAGGCTCAGCATGAAGTGCTCTGCTCTGCTTTTGAACTTTTCCTTTAGTCGCCAGCCAAAAAGCGTGTCAGTCACAACGATTGAACAAAAGCCCTGGGGGTTGGTTCACACAGTCCCCTATCAGAGAACACCCACATGCACTGACACGCATACTAGATGCTAGCAGGAGCGCACGCACTCGCACAAACACACGCAGACATGCGCATGATGCTAAAAAGAACGTACACACGTGCAAACACGCACATGCTAGATCAGTGGTATTCAACTAGATTAGGCAGTGGGCCACAATTGTAAAAATAACTTGAAGTCGAGGGCCACAAGACCGTGTTCGTGATAATGTATGGCCGTTTGTTGTTTGCTATAGGACACAACAATGGTCATATTATGTCCATTATGGTAAATTATTAGGGCCTGCTTCATACTGCATTTATGCCTTTTGATGTTTGATAGGATCATTTCTGTGCCAGTTCTTTATAATGCACAGGCTTTGATTTGGATATTGAGAAAAAATAGTATTTCAGTGTATTCTGTGCAAGGGTCCCTGACATGGAAGCATCTTTGTGAGAAGAGTGGTGGAGGTAGGCTGGCAAAGAAAGTGTTTACATGTTTGTATGAAGGAAAAGCTTTTACTTTTTTAAATGTTTTTGACCACCCAGCTTATGATGTGTTTCAAGAACCATTAGTTGAGAATGTCAGAGTGACCCATAAAAATGGATCAGCCCAGGACGCTATTGATGCGAATGAATCATACTATGTCAAAAGCTAATGGGTGCAGAAGGATAATTCTTTCTTTGGTGTAATGGATAACAGCCACAGAAGAAATAGCTACAAATGGATAGCAGATGATGAATGAAATGCACTCAAAACTCACCTGTTGTGCTCTTTTATGTAAGCTCTAAGAATTCTAGTACATGATGTGCTAAAAAAACGGCTGAACTACTTGAAAGCTACATTATTCTGAAAGCAGTGAGAAGTAGATTTCTAGCTGTTTTGTTCTGTGTACCATGAAAAGGTCTACTTTTGATGCTTGTACTTTTACTTTTGATACTTCAATACATCTTAACACCATTTTTCTTAAGTATGTAAGATGTGAGCTACTTAACACTTTGATTTTCTTATGGGTGACTTTAACTTTTACTGAGTAAAAATGTCTTTCAGGTTATCAAGTAAGGTATCTGTACCTTTACTCAAGTATGGCTTTCAAGTACATACACCACTGTTTACTTCTTCATGTTTAACGTGTAAGGCAGAATTGGGCAGAAATCATGAAGCAGTTGTAGCTTAGTAACAGCTACCCTTGCACCAAAAAATTATAAAATAATAGCATAACAAAAAATAACCCTTTAATCAACCAGTTACACATTTCTTAATGGTCTGCGGTTAAACGGTTAACAATGACCATTTTGTTCATTTTTGTTGTCACAGTCTTGTGGCCCCCAACTTCAAATAATTGTATACTTTGGCCCCCTGCCTAATCTAGACGTGCTACGGCAACATGCAGCAGTGCAGCACAGCAGATCTACAGTAGTACATTAGGAAATACATACTCACCAAAGATTACATTTACCCACATTTGGGTTCTTGTATGTACTGCAGTACTGGTGGATGTTAATTTAATTAGGACCCTGAGTGAGTCACAAACATTCCTCCATTCTAAACAGTAGCCTACATTTTATTCTTATCGGTTATAGGTTGCTTAACCATTAACGAGCTTCAGTTAACGGTTTTATGAAAAACATTCAAAATGGAAAGCTCCACTGGGGCCGGATTATGCCCACGGGCCGCCAGTTGAATATCACTGTGCTAGATCCAAGCAGGAGCGCACACACTTGCAAACACACATAGTGAATGACATGTGATACTGACTTGATACTGACATGATATTGACCATGATACTGACCACGATAATGACATGATACTGACATGATAATGACCATGACATGACATGATACTGACCATGATACTGACATGATACTGACCATGATACTGACATGATACTGACATGATACTGACCATGATACTGACATGATACTGACCATGATACTGACATGATAATGACCATGACGTGACATGATACTGACCATGATACTGACTATGATGCTGACATGATACTGACCATGATACTGACCATGATACTGACATGATACTGACCATGATACTGACATGATACTGACCATGATACTGACCATGATACTGACCATGATACTGACATGATACTGACCATGATACTGACATGATACTGACCATGATACTGACCATGATACTGCCATGATACTGACTATGATGCTGACCATGATACTGACCATGATACTGACATGATACTGATGCATGCTAGACGCTAGCAGGAGGTCGCACACGTGTAAACACGTGCAGACATGCATATTAGCAAGAGCGTACACACATGTGTAAACACGCACAGACACACACATTAGATGCTAGCAGGATCTAACACACACATGCACTGCACACCGACTCATACATACACTCACTATCTCTTTCTCTTGGCCACACGAAATAAATACACGTTCAAACTCTCTGTGTTAATTTAACTCTTAAGAGTTCAAAACTCTAACCAAATGGACCAGTAATGGTCCATCTCAATCATAACTATCTCTGCTGCCCTCCTTCTCTCCCCTCCACCCCCACCCAGGTGGAGCCAAACCCATTCCCCTTCAACTACGTAGCCAACTACACCATCTCCACCGAGGTGGCCTCCATGGAGTTCCGCACAGAGAACGGCACCCAGATTCCCATCTCCGGGCTGGACGATAGCCAGGCCATCACCGTCGCCGTTAACAACGGGAGCGCCAGCAGTGGCGGGGAAGCGGGGGCCGAAGGGTCGGGAGCGACGGGGGTCCCTACAGCCGGTGCGGTGAACATCAGCCACTGTGACTCTGTCATCGTCAGGGTCAGCACGGGAAACACCAATCGGCAGGCTGGACTGTTTGTCCAGCTCAACTTCACCTCTCTGAATGGTAGGCAGTAGGCTAAGGTGCTGGCAGCTCAAAAAATGCTTTCTGTAGCCTAGGCCGCAGCGTGGCGGTCCAGGCACCCTAAGCTGCAATGCCAGCCTGACAGCGTGTCACCGGTTCGAATCCCGTTCCCGATGACCTTTGCTGCGTGTCACTCCCCATCTCTCTCCCCATTCCCTGTCAGTCTACTGTCCCATCTATAAAGGCATAAAAGCCCCTCTTTCTGTTATTTAATGATTATTGTCATTATAGTGTAATTATTGCTCAGGACAACACAGGGGACCTCATTTTGAGTGAGATAGCGGCTGGGTTATAGGGTGGGTTTGGTTGGGGGTTTTGTATGACAATTGAAAATGTCATAAAGATAAAAACAAAACAAAAAGAGAAGAAGAACAAATAGCTCTGGGTATTATTTGTTGATGGTCTAGAGACACAACGTGATGTAAAACATTTTAGTAATCTCAGTCATAATCTTACTCTAAGATTAAAGGATTTGACTATTTAGAATGATTGCGTAAAACAAAGAGACATTTGTACCAGAATGAGAGGACAGAAGGGCTGAGGATTAAAACAAAATTGCACAATAAATAAGGCTTATTATAGCATGATATTTCTTTCATCTTCTTGGGCACAGAAAAACCTGAACGAGCAGTGGAAACCGAGGAGCCCTACATCATGGCCTACCTCCACTCCCATGACCGACCCAATGAGTTCAACCATACAGACAGGAAACGCATCACATTCAGCATGACCAGGGGGCTGGATCTGGACCACAGGAACTACACCTTCTTCTTGTCCCCAGAGTAAGTGGCCTTCTTGATTACATTTCATAAGAAATAAAATATAGTCTTTTGAAGAGGTGTTGGTGATTACAGTAAATCATACAGATTAACTTAATAAGACCACTGAAGGAGTGCTCAGTCCTTGGAATCACAATCAACTACATTTAATCAGTGGTGCAAAGAGAAGAGGCACTCTTAAGTGATTGCAGTTATTTCCACACTTCTTTAAAAGAAATACTCTTTAGGGGATATTTGGAGAACAACTTGAAAGCATGACCAGCTCAGAGGCCTTGTGGTTAAAGTGTCCGCCCTGAGATTGTGAGGTCGGGGTTCATTTCCCCAGCCGGTTCATACCAAAGACCATCAAAATGGGACTCACTAATGTCTTCCTATCGGCTCCTGCCCTTATGGGCCACATGGCTCAGGAACCGTTGATTGCCAAGGCTACTTACTACTTGAAAGGTCCTACTGTATACGAACTTGTGCTTTGTGAGCTTATTAAACACATAGAAACAATATATTCATGACACTTCAACAAATGGGCTCATGAGGAATAACAAGAACTCAGGAGGGAAAATGTTGTTTACATCCTTTTGCTCCATGTTTTTCAATGAGTCTCCTTGACTTTGGAAGCTAACACTCCTCAACTAAGCCAATGGAAAAAGTAGATCACACCAACAAAAACTCATCCTCTTGTTTTTTCATAACCAGGTCCTATGACACCACACTGGATTACTTTGTCAACGTGACCACCAGCTGCAGCCCTGCCTCTGTATCCGTGGGTGTGCGTTTGGAAGTAGGGGTGTTTGCTTCTCTGTGCCAGTATTTCAGTGAAAGTGAGAAGCAGTGGAGGACAGATGGCATGGTCCCCCTGGCCGAGACCAACGCCAGCAGGGCTGTCTGCCGGACCAGGCACCTCACAGTATTCGCGGCAGGCCTGTTTGTACCATCCAACGCTGTCAGCTTCATTGTGCCGGTCAGTATGTCACACTCATAGACGTCAACTTTGGATGGATAGTGCATATATTTGTCCAGATACTCACTGTTGAAGGTCTGTTGAACTCACTCAGAAATGTGTGGGTGGAGCTTATGTCTTACATTAAAACGCTATATATCACAAACATCCAATCATACCTAAATTGGAATCGCATGTTGAGGTGCCGATACAGTATATATTTATTGATGGACTAGCCTATAATCAGATCAGGTCAAGTGTTATTGTTGCATAATGTTGCATAATGTAAAGTCATACATTATGCTCATTGTGTTCACCCATTCACTCATTCAGAGATCCAGTGCAGATATCTAGGTCAAGCAGCTTAGTATTTTAATGTATTATTATTTCTATTAGTATTCTTATATATGTCTTGGTTTGGTTCTTGACTCTCCACCTCTCCTGTGTTTCATTCTTAATGCTGTTGTTGCTATGACACCTGAATTTCCCTCTGGGGATCTTATCCTATCTTAAAAGAGCATGTGTGTACTGTATGTGCAACTGTGCTTTAGAGTACACACAGACAGACACACATAAATGTTTAACACACGCATGCACGCTTGTGCACACACACTTTTCACACACACACACACACACACACACACACACACACACACACACACACACACACACACACACACACACACACACACACACACACACACACACACACACACACACACAGAAAAGGGGGTAATGATGATGTCTCTGTGTTTTCAACGTGGGGTATGATTAAAGGCTGTTTTTCTGTGATGTATGACCTCATTTGTAAGGCAGACACCATAACACCTTATTTAATTGGAGCATCATCTCTAGAGCACTTTTGCATCTGTATTCTGTTGGAAATGACAGTACTAAAAATAATCCTGTTTTTTTTCTCCAACATGTAAAAAAATAACTATATTGGTTCCAATGGATCCTATGTAGTTATTATTTTGTCTTGTTTATACTTTTTATTGGTTCAGTATTTATAAAACCCACAGACAGAATTAATCACTTTTCCAATTTTTTTCAAAGCTGTGAAAAACAGCAGATCTATGCAGAATCTTGTAGATCGGCTATTTTTTCTACTTTTGTGCATTGCTGTTGCACCACGAAGTAGGGCATTAATCTATTAAAAAAACATAAAAGGTTGAAATTATGGAAACACTGTGCAAGGTTTCTGCCTGACTGCAATGATATATTGTCTTTACCTGTCTCCCTTAGGAGCGCTCTGGTGCCCCGAGTCTGGTCGTAACGTTGGTGTGCGTGTTGGGCGTGCTCTGCTACCTTGTCGCTGCGGCCATCCTGCACAAGGTGGACCAGCTGGACTTGCGTCGGGCCGGCGTGGTCCCACTTTGTGGCCGAGATGGACTCTTCAAGTATGAGATCCAGGTGAAGACTGGCTGGGGCCGAGGGACAGGTGAGTCTGGCCAGAGTGCAAAAGGGTGAGCAACGAGCATCAGTGTCTTGGGCAGAAGGGAAAAGAGTTGGCTCATGGGCCCCGGGTTGAATTCCTGGCAAGGTATTGCTGTGTGGGTGATATCGGCTGAGTTTTCGATTTTGTCCTCATAATAATGGATTGAACCACTTAAACCCTATACTTTGTTGACTACTATATCTATACTAGGCCCCTCCAAATCTCTTTTGACAAATGTTCGTCCCCAGAGTAGGGATCCTACTGTAGGTTTCATATGCACTTTTAAGGTTGAGTACTTTGTTCACCACTGGAATTATAGCATGACTGTTTCTCAGACATCCCCCTGTCCTCCCCAGGTACCACAGCCCATGTGGGGATCAGTTTGCATGGGCGGGCGAGCCGTACTGGACACCGCCATCTAGACAGCAGAGGAGCCTTCACTCGCAATTCTCTCGACATTTTCCACATCGCCACAGATTCCAGCCTGGGCAACATCTGGAAAATACGAGTTTGGCATGACAATAAAGGTATGCGCACGCACGCACGCACGCACGCACGCACGCACACACACACACACACACACACACACACACACACACACACACACACAGTCATTGTAACCAGCTCATAGTAGGTAAGTAAGCACCTCAGGTGATGTGAAGTACACCCCCTGGACATGGCGCTAATGGACATGGCGCTAATATGTGGCAGCTACTACTTTGCATAAAACCTCATTAACTTCCACCTTCATTAACTTCCACCTTCAGGTCTGTCCCCAGCATGGCTGTTGCAGTATGTGATGGTAAAGGATCTGCAGACAGGAAGCAGCTACTACTTCCTGGTCAAGGAGTGGCTGTCAGTGGACAATGAGAGGACAGACGGACGGGTGGATATCGAGGTGGAGGCCTCAGGTGAGAAACATTGTCATTGTCATTGTCATTGTAATCATAAAATTGGGGTGGTAACATAGAAATTAGAGAACAATTATAACTAGACGCGTCGCAATTCCGGGGAAATTGCAAAGTGTGGTTGCGCCGACGCCGGTCGGACTATCATAATGTCGTCTGGACAGGTTTATCGCAGGGGTCCATAGATCACGTGTACCGATTTGTGTGAGATTTGGAAAAAAATTGTAGGAAAAGGAGCAAAAAGTGTGTTTTGAAGAAAATTCAAAATGGCGGAAAATCTATCCTGACGCAAATGGGCGTGGCCTATATGGGAAGATGCGTCGTGACCCAAGGAATCCAGGGAAAAAGAAATTTTGATTTTACGACCTACGGTTCAAGAGTTATAGGCCAAAAGGTAAAGGGGGCTGTTATAGCGCCACCATGTGGCCGACTGGTGTGATTATTTTCTTAATAATTTTTCAAAAAACTATTAACCTCCCCTCCAAGTTTTGTAACTGTAGCCTTTACGGTTTCCGAGAAAAAAATACTTGAATGGGAGTTTTTGCAATTCCCATTAAAGTGGATGGGGAAATTTAATGCACTAATAAATCAATATCAAAAAATCTATCCTGACGCAAATGGGCGTGGCCTATATGGGGAGATGCGTCGTGACCCAAGGAATCCAGGTGAAAATAAATTTTGATTTTAGGACCTACGGTTCAAGAGTTACGGGCCAAAACGTAAAGGGGGCTGTTATAGCGCCACCATGAGGCCGAATGGTGTGATATTTTGTTAAATAATTTGGGACTTAATTATGAATTATCCCTCCAAATCTGATAACTCTAGCTGTTAAGGTTTCTGAGAAAAAAATACTTGAATTTGAGTTTTTTTACTTTTACATTAAAGTGGATGGGGAAATTTAATGCACTAATAAATTAATATCAATTAAACTATTCAACCAATCTCTTAGCCCTATACACGCGCACGATTCCCGTTCAAGACGGTCATTTTGATATATGGCACAACATTAGGGGATAAAAACTGTGGGAGGAGATGCGGTTTGAAATAAAGTTTATCTATATTTATCTGTACTTTTACTTCTACTCCACTACATCTCAGAGGCAAATATTGTGCTTTTACTCCACTGCAAGTATTTGAAAACTGTATTTACTAGTTACTTTGTAGATTTTATTTGAGGTTTTATTTTATTAGATGTATTTGTTTTAGCTTGTTTTGCTCATTTGATTTTCCTATTTGTCTCATCTGTTTAAGAAAGTAGGTAGCTGATATATTGCACTTTTACCTTAGCGCTAGGTATACTCTTAGTTGCTTGTTTTAGAAGAGAATGCACTTAAGACTTCTGGTGATTAGTAGTTTCGTTCCCTAGTACCTATGTTGAATGCACTTATTGTAAGTCGCTTTGGATAAAAGAGTCTGCTAAATGACTGTAATGTAATGTAATATGTTGCGATGCGACGCACTGTGCGCTTGTGCTATTTTCAAAAGATTTGAATACATTTGAAAACTTGTGAAATGGGACAATTTGCATAATGAGTACTTTCTAGTATTGGCACTTTAAGTACATTTTGATACCAATACTTTTGTACTTTTACTAAAGTAAATTTAATTTATCGTTGTTGTAATATGAGACATAGATTCTTACGTGCTCCAATATTGTAAAAATGTGTTGAATAAAATACGAAGTTTCAACATTTCTGTCAAAATTGTGTCAAAGCCTGCAACACATATATTTGCGCGGCACCAGCCAGGTGGCTTGTGCAAACCAGTGTGTGATTTCCTGCTACACTAGGGATTCCAAATGCAAAAGAAACTGAGGAAAACAAATAATTGAATAATTCATGGACAGAGTCGTTTGCTTTCACTGCCAATGCGGCTAGATTACCTGTATGTTTGATCTGCGGCGAGAAGTTATCAAACAACAAAGCAAGTTATGTTGATAATATTAATATTGTAATGGAATTGAAACTTAAAACACCAAATAGCGCACTGCAGAGTAGTCGTGTGGTGCGCCTTGCTCTCCACGGTGCTGATCCTGCTGTGGGGAATATAATATTTTGACAAAAACATAATTAATGAATGCTTGTTTGAATGTATTTGCATGCTGTAATTTGATAGGCTATTAAACACTTAATAGCCTGTGTTGCCTTCATTATTAGGCTAAAATAGGTTTTGCGGCTCCAGACAGATTTTGTATTTATCTTCTGGTCCAAAATGGCACTGGTCACAATACAGATGCTAGTATCAAACATTACATCTAATGTTCCAAACCCTAACCCCTTGTTCCCTGTGACCCGCAGAAGAGGCAGAGCTTGTTCGGTTGCCCCACCTCCTGCTTTGTGAGCTGCAGAGGGCGGTTAGCGAAAGCCACCTGTGGCTGTCCCTATGGGAACGTCCCGCCCGCAGTCCCTTCACCCGGCTACAGAGGGCGACATGCTGCGCTGTGTTACTGCAGCTCTGTCTGTTGGCTAACACGCTGTGGTACAGCACTGTGGCAGACATGAGATTTAGGTACAGGAGTGTGTGTGTGTGTGTGTGTGTGTGTGTGTGTGTGTGTGTGTGTGTGTGTGTGTGTGTGTGTGTGTGTGTGTGTGTGTGTGTGTGTGTGTGTGTGTGTGTGTGTGTGTGTGTGTGTGTGTGTGTGTGCGCGCGCGCATGTTTTCACCTAGAAATGCCACTGAGTACTGTTGATCCCAAGACCCAGAATGTAATCATTATTGTAATTTAACCCATTGAGACCTGAAGCCGATTCTACATGTCTCCTAAATCCCAACAGTTTGAAAAACGTATGTTTCTATATCAGTGGTGCTCAATCTTTTTCATGTCAAGGACCCCCAAAATTATATGTATTTGGCCACGGATCCCCATCAAAATATTTTGTTCCAGGGACCCCCCAGAAGCAACGATTTGAGTTAAAAATGTTTGCTTTAAAAATATATATGTTCAAAGATTTGCACACATTTTCACGAATTTTCAAAAATAGCAGATCTACAAGCTCGTAGCGCGGCACTCGGTGCCGCGCTACGAGCTTGTATATCTGCTATTTTTGAATAGCCCAAAGTGTAAAATAATGCTTTTTAGCTCAAATCTAAAAATGACACAGTTCCAGGTCTTAATGGGTTAAGCCATGTCCAAGTGACGTAACAATGTGATTGGCATCTTCTCCTGTGTGGCAGCCCCAGGGCAGTGTCCGAGCTGATATCATTAAACGGCGAGACAGTCGCAGCAGGTCTAGTGAGCTGTCTCATAGTCTATCCTCTGTACCTGCTGGTCTTCACACTGTTCAGGATGAGCCGCAGCAAGGTAACGCCAAAGAAAATATACCAATGCAAATGTACCATCATGGGCTTTTTTGTGGCATGCATACAGTACATGGCCACAACCCGTACACAGATAAGCTGACTATGTATGACTCTGTTTGGCTGTGTGTGTGTGTGTGTGTGTGTGTGTGTGTGTGTGTGTGTGTGTGTGCGTGTGCGTGTGCGTGTGCGTGCGCGTGCGTGTGTGTGCGCGTGCGCGCCCCAGTGTGTATCTGTGGAGCAGGTCCCTCCACAGGTGGACCAAGAGTCAGTGGAAATCGATGACTTTTTGGACAACTCCATGGCAGGAAGTTCCTTCCTCTTCTTCAATGGAATCCCTGGCGAGGTATGGGCAAATGGAGTGTAGACAGTGAAAGAATCACATGTGCGTATGTTGCTGCTTTAATATTACATTGATTGAAAAAGGTTCTCCTTTGATTTTATTGCCTTAAATATGTTAAAGACCCACTCCCTTTTTTTAAGTAACCCATGAAAATCCTGGTAATTTCTTGTGCACACATATCTCCAAAGCTTTTGAGTTTTACAACTAAAATCTGGTTCTTAGACTAGCACTCACTGAACACAGGTTTGACACAGGGCACACACAACTCAGACGAGGTGCAACATCAGTCATGTCACACACCAAACGCCAATCAGAGCCTCACTAAATTAATGAGGATTTGTGTAGGTTGAGTGAACAAAAAACAAGCACTCCCCCGTAACCTCGTGGAGGAGGAAGTCACTGCCTTGTCACTACCCCTGCCACCGTGCAGGGGTAAAGTTCCAGCCAGCCACTGTAGAGACCTGGGGAACAAATCCTCCATGGTGCATCCGGCTTGGGCCGGCGTCCCAACTCCTACAGCTTGGTCGAAGCGCCCGTTCAACGCGGGGCAGAACAGAGAACAATAGTGTTCCTCCGCATGCATTACGCCCTCCTAAAATGCCTGACGACATCACATATTTTGGAGGAGACAGGTGTTTTTTTTAGACGCTCCACTAGTAGGGTCATCAGTGACAGGGACATGAGAGAATTGGATATTAAAAATGGATACAAAATATAATGAGGAAAAAAGTTTTATAGTGTTTTATGACCTCTTATACCGTGATTCGGTTGGGCTGTCTGGTCTGTTCAACAACTGAAGTGAACTGTTTGAACAGGCAAGGTAATAATTTCAAAGTGTCAGTCCCTTGTGGACTCATTAACACCACTCTCTATTATGTTTCTCTCCTTTCTTTCAATTATTTTCTTCCTATATCTCTCTTCCTATCTCTGTCTGCTTTCATCAGACCAACTCAGAGGAGACCAACGTGGATCTGTCAACTCCATCCACCAAAAGGTGAGCCACGAAGCCGGGGAAAGCAAAATTACTCTTTGGTAGACACTATCTTCGATAGTTGCTTCTTTGATCATTCAAAAGTGTCTCCCCACTGACTTAATACAGGTCTCAAAGTCATTCTTTTAGCACACAAACGAACAGAAACAAAGCAGAGTGTTCCAGCACTTCAACACTTCAAAACCTGACCACAAAAACAGACATAGTGATGATTGACTTTGATTGACTTTATTATACATTCGCAGAATTCTTCTGACTTTGAGACAAAATTCACTTTGCAATGTAAATCATTGGGGAGACAATCTTGGAATTTCAATTTCTAAACAACTATTGAAGATATCTTGACCATATTTAGAGCTACATCATGGCAAGTTTACTGCACACTAGAAAGAATGCTCCAAAACTTCAATACATTTTTTTAAAACTAGCTGCCTATCCCACACACACCTGAAACAATGGGACACACCCACCACTTTACATGTGCATAATTTTTGCATATTACTTGCAAAAATCGTATACATTTGGGGAGGTAAGTACACAACTCATACCTCTACCAAAGTGTAACTTTGCTTTACAGGTCCTATTTTTCCTGTGGAAAGTAAGATTAAAACGCTATCTAGGTTCCAGAAGCAAGCAGGAGCACAGGAAACTGGCAAAACAGGAAATGAAAAAAGAGCAAGGGAGAAGAAGACAAGGGCTTCACTGTTACAAAATAAAAAGCAGAAAATAATGTTAAATAAAATAAATAATCTTTAAAGAGAATAATACGAAAGAAAAAAATAAACTAAACCCAGAATCATTAAAGCTACAATCTGTAACTTATATTAATATTTTAACAAATCAGTATGGTTGTTAATACAATATAACTAGCATATTTGCAGTGTTTTGAGGTGGTCTCCTTACTCTTCCATTGAAATAAATTCAATAAATCCAGTGCGCCACTGGATTAGACACTAGATTTATTGCGGTTTGGAAAGTTATTTTAGCGATACGATTCTGATTAATTCTCTCATAAATTATCCGTTGCCTGAATATGAAATCTGAGAATAGATAGTTAGTTTGTTTATATTCACTGCATGTCTCCACCAGGAAACTTGAAAGTATTTCTCTCTCTCTCTCTCTCCTTCACAGCGTGGAGAGTTGGGACATGGCTGAGCCGGAGGACACAGAGGATAGAGATTGGCCGGAGCTGCTGAGTGACACCATGTCTGGCATGGTGGGAGGGGCGGGGCTGGGGGCAGGTCTGCCCAGGTTGAAGAGAGGTCAGGGGAGCAGGCACCTCGGCGTCGACATGACCCTTAACCCAGACGACGAGGACGGCACCGGTCAACGCAACAAATATTTCACCTCTTCAGGTAACAGTAATTTTAGGACTATATGCTCTTAAATCTCAGTGGTTGCTGTACAGAATAGCTGGTACAAAGTATCTTTGCTGTGATTAACAGAACTGCATACAATGTCCAGGTACTGCACAGTTTATGATAATAGTATCAAATCAAACTTTATTTATATAGCACGTTTACAATAAACAGCCGAGCTGACCAAAGTTCTGTACATGGTTAAAACAAAAACAATTCAAAGCATCAAAACATAAGAAAAACATCAACGGATAATATGCATTAACACGTAGCAAAAGGTCCAAAGTCAAAAAACAAATTATGTAAACTCAAATGCAGTCAAAAGTCAGGGAGAACAGATGGGTTTTAAGAAGGGCTTTGAAAACCCCAATTGACATGGCAGATCTGAATACAATACGCTACTAGATTCCACAGTAGCGCATTAGTGGTGGTTAATTCCTAGATCAGCGATTCCCAGGCTGTGGGCCGGGGCTCATAGGTGGGCCGTGAGAATATTGCAAGTGGACCCCCTAAAAAAGATTTTAGATAATATAACATTAATATTTAAAAGAATGTAAAACACCTTGTAATACGTACAGTATAAAGAGGAACTTAATGTACACGACGTTAGCTCCGTTAATCCAAGCCAGAACACAATCGATTGATCAGTAAAATGAGCATGCTCTGAAAATGCTCGTGGCCCACCCATCTGACCACTTAGTAAGTGGTCAGATGGGTGGGAACGCTTTAGAGACTTTCAAGTGGGCCCTGATCTTGAAAAGGTTGGTTAGCCACTATCCTATGCATTTGCTCAGCTACTCATTACTTGTACTCCCACATACACACACAGATGAGGACCTGATCAAGCATATCCTGGCCGACGGGCAGAACTTCTTCCCACAGGCAGATGAGAGTGAGATGGCCGACCTGTAAGTTTGATCTGTCTCTCTGAATAGAATGCATGGATTCCTCCCCTGAAACTCTGGTACAGTGTGAGACAAAGCTTGTTTTTCTCCATTGTGTGTGTGTGTGTGTGTGTGTGTGTGTGTGTGTGTGTGTGTGTGTGTGTGTGTGTGTGTGTGTGTGTGTGTGTGTGTGCGTGTGCGTGTGCGTGCGTGCGTGTGCGCATGTCTCAGATCCAGCATCTTTGGAGATAAAACAGAAGTAATTCTCCTTCAGAAGATAAATGAGCCTCTACCTCCAGGATGTGTGAGAAGAGACCCACCAAAAACTGCATTTACATCCAACACAGGTGTGTGTGTGTGTGTGTGTGTGTGTGTGTGTGTGTGTGTGTGTGTGTGTGTGTGTGTGTGTGTGTGTGTGTGTGTGTGTGTGTGTGTGTGTGTGTGTGTGTGTGTGTGTGTGTGTGTGTGTGTGTCAGCAATAAGGTCAGGGAAGATTATTACATGTGTTATTGGCATGACTTTATACAGATACAGTATACAGCACAAATATATAAATATAATTGTAACGACCAAATTTTAGAGTTTCTACCAATATTTGATATCCTATATTTATATATCTTTATAACGTTATTTTATTTGCATGTTTGAAATCAAATATTTGTCTTTAAAAGTGTCTTTCTCTCATTTTATACTCATGTCCTTTCCACGTTTGCCTTGTTCCTTCCTTCAGTTGTGACTGACATCTGTCGTCCAAGGCGGTTCCCTCCCTGGTGTGGACGTGCCGCCCTATGGGGCAGCTGGACAGCGATTGTTCTGGCCAATGGCATTTCGGTGTGGGCGGGCCGTGGGTTCAGTCAGGGTGTGGCCATGATGTGGCTCATTTCCTGTTTTGCCAGTTTCCTGTGCTCCTGCTTGCTTCTGGAACCTATCAAGGTACACATCTCAGCCCCGCTCCTCTCCCCATTTTATTTATTGCACAATCACTTCCCACAGGCAAGCAAGCAGACAGAAACGCACCCAAGACAAACAAGTACAATACAGTAAATTACAAGTACAGTGTGCTTTGATAAATTGTTAAGTAGTTGTTGTGGTAGTAGTTTTTCATGTGTATAGCCCAAAACCGGGAAAGCATCTGTGTCATTTTAGATTTTAGCATTGGCCATTCAAAAATAGCAGATATACAAGCTCACAGCGCGTCACTTTGTGCCGGAGGCACTGTGGGTCATTGAGTGGGTTCCAGGGGGTCCCAAGTAAAATGACTTAATATAACATCAAAGTCAGTTTAACCGCTTTAACCCTATATACATCGGCTATTTGAAAATAGCTGGTCTACAAGTTCAAAGGGAACTTGTAGATCTACTGTTTTTCAAAAATCATTAGAATGTTTCAAAAATCTTTGAATGTCCTTGACATGAAAATGTTTGAGAACCACTGCTGTGGAGATTTCGAAACCCAGTGTCCAAGACAGTGTCCTGGACTGACTAATGTCTCCCTACAGGTGCTGTGTGAGGCAGTTTACTATGCGGTGTGGGTGCGCCGGCTGCGACCAGAGGACCAGGACGTGTTGGTGGAGTTCCCCCGGGTGGAGAGGGTGGTGCAGCGGGTCACCAGGGTCCGGCCGCCCCAGGGCTTCGCTCTGTCCCAGGCCCGGCAACAGGCCCGGAAGGTCCACATGCTGCATACCATGCTCAAGGTGAGTGAATGAGAGAGCATGAGGCATTGTATAATATTGTTTATCGATGCTGTTGGGCGGAAACCTCGTAAGTCCAAAATTTAAAATAGTCTATAGTAGATGACAGGGAAGCACCATAGGAAGCACCATAGATGATAGGGAAGCACCATAGGAAGCATTATATACTGTTTGCCACATGACCAAATTTTAGTGAGAAAGAAAGAGGTGAAGAAAGATTGGTTATTATTACGCACTAGGCCTGTCCCCAACTAAGAATTTATATAGTCGAATCTGATTGGCCAAATGTTGCCTATAGAGTCGACTGGTAGCCGAATCATGCAAAAAAGTAAATAAATAATAGACTTTATTTTATGTTGCATGATTCGGCTGAGAGATTGGCAGGCGAATCAGTCTCATTCGACTGATTCAACTGAAAGAAAAGTTATGCAATAGAGGATCATTCCATTTGGGCTGTGGGGGGGGGGTGCTTAATGTCTGATTTAACATATACTTGCTTGGTTTCTCACAATAAATCATGATATCCTATTTATTTTTGGCAAACTATTAGTTAATTAATATAACAAATTAGGCCAATCTCTCAGTGGAATCATGCCATGAAAACATCAGACTCCCTCGATCGATTTGTCGACTAGTCGAGGTCAGGCCTATTACGCACCATATGTTAGATAACACAATAGGACAGAAATGTCAGTATTTGCTTCGCTATTGTCTCATAATGCCTATATGCCTATATACACCTATCCCAGCACTAGTAGGCATGTGTGTATACACATCACTCAGGTGTAAACAATATCAGGTAACATAAAAAATCGAATGAATATGGTGTGTGTGTGTGTGTGTGTGTGTGTGTGTGTGTGTGTGTGTGTGTGTGTGTGTGTGTGTGTGTGTGTGTGTGTGTGTGTGTGTGCGTGCGCTCGTGTGCGTGTGAGCGAGAGGGGGAAATAAATTATGAAAAATGTATAAAAACTTGTTGGATAATATTAATGTGTATTAGGCTAACCAAATTAATGAAATTAAGTTAATCAATAATTGACAAATACTAACCTACTGTATATCATGTAAAATTCTTTAGTCATTAGTCATCATTACTGTCAGTCATTAGTCATCATTACTGTAAGTCCAATCACAATTTATCTTCAACTAGAGTTTCGGGGGGCTACGCCCCCCTCAACCCCAGCCGCGCACGGGGCCCAGCGTGGCCGTGTGTATATTGGGGGACCCAAATCGCCCGAGTGAAAGTGTGGAAAAGTTTTTTTGAAAAAGGAAAAAATTTGAAGAAATAATATTTGTTATGTTTCAGGGGGTCCACAGGGGGTCCGCGGACCCCCTGATGGTCCACTGACCCCCTGTGGAGTGTTGGGACGCGCGGGGACACCCCTGGAACATTGCGGACCATTTCGGTGTTTTGTTTTTTTTCATGAAGGTGGTTGCTTGTTTCTGGCGCAGGCTGTGCAAACCTGGCAACCCAGCGCATGCTGCCGCATGTTTAAGTGGCGTCGCGTCATGAGGGTCAGTGGGGCCGTGGCTCGGTCAGTGAAGACCCTGTAGTGCGGATGATATGTGGCATAGAGGGGCAGATTGTAAATCCACAGAGGAAACATCCGTGGGCTACCATTGGTTCAGCGATGTGTGCGGTGGCCCTGCGGCCCCTCCTCCTCCACCAATGTGCAGTAGTGAGAGCCCTGACGTCACAACAATTGGAGCGATGGGCACTGCACTGTGGTTGGTTAGGGTACACCTAGGGCCCAGGTAGAACCCAGTTAAAGCCTGCATGGGCAAACCCAGTTAGGACCCGCCTTGGTCCCACATAAACATGGCTAGTTGGGGCCCACCTAAGGGCCAGGTAGAAGCTACTTATAGCCTGCATGGGCATCGCAGTTGGGACTGAAGTGGATGCCGCTGACATTGCTGACATGGGGTCCATATGGTTTAGCCCACCTTGAAACCATATGGGAACTACGCTGGCATGCTGGCTGTAATGCAAACGCTGCATCATACCTGCAGTGTGTAGTTTGATGTTGTGTGTGTAGCAGATATACCTGCAGTGTGTAGATCAATGTCCATAGGAAAGTCAATGCCCAGCAGTGTTTTTTTTCCCCAGCAGAGTTTCTAGTGTCTCTGTGTCTCTCTGGAAGAGGTTGCACATGAACTCTGCAGCCGCACTGAGGCGCTCCAACACAAACACTCTGACATTAAGCTGCTTCACACAACAAACATCAGCACCACGCTGCTGTTTGTCCAAAAGACACAACATGTCCTCTCCCACCGACGTCATGTGTTCATTTATCGACAGCCGTACAGACTCCTTTTGACACATTTTACGTCGTTTATGCAGCTCTCACTGACTCTCCACATCGGGCTGTTATTTTGCTGCGATCAAGTCAACGATGTGAGAGATTAGCTATCACAGACGGACGGACAGGGGGTGAAACATAGTCTTGCGCCATGCCTTTCGGCCTGGCGGAGACAATAAATAACCGAAAGTAAAGGAAATGGCCATTTCTGCAACAGAAGTAGTCAATAAACTATGCTATGAAAACATGGGCGACATTGGCAAAGAATGTAAGAAAGAGGCAATCATGTAGAAAATAGCCGATCTCCAAGCTTACAAAGCCTGTCAACGTGAGGCGTTTCGAGCTTGTAGATCGGCTATTTTCACAATATTTACTTGTGGAACGGAGTCAAACAGAATGGGGGGGGCCCAGATCAAGTACGTGTATTTGGGGGGGGGGGGGGGGGGGGGGGGGGGGGGGCGGCGTGAAAGGGTTGATAAACACTGCTCTAATCGGAGCGAAATTATCTGAAATTACTACATGACCATAATGCAGCGTAACATGCGTTGCACGGGGCGGTCCTGCCATTACGTTAGTTACTGTAGTTGCTGTGGAGCTACATAGTTCTCCAGAAGACACACACAAACATACACCATCTACAATGGACGAACTGAGCAGCAATATAGACATTCACCACACGAACGTGCATTGTTGACAAAGTGATTGCACAGCCGCTGCAGGCATGACAGCCAGGTTAGCGTTAGCGACATGGCAGCTATCACAGCGCCCTGTCCGTCGTGCTGCAACTGCCTGTGATGGCTACAGCAGTAACAGCAAGCTGTCTGCGATGCCATTGTCTGGAGACTGCTGTTAGCGTGACACGACCAATGAGAGTGAGCGCTGTAGTTGTTGCTAAGATACGGTGGCGTCTCTGCCCCATAGCTTGTAGATCTCTCACACATGATTGGCGTAGGCTGCGTTGCCAGGTCTGACTGTGTGTCTAAGCAATGGTCGGCTTATTTTTGCGCGCCTTTGGGCTCGTTTGCATTGTGCGCACGGCAGCGCTTGTTTAGCGTACGTCAGCGCGACGTGGCAACGGCCGTGGCAACGTGAAAGGTGATTGGCTGGTGAAAAGAAACACCCGACGTTACACCAGACATGGTGCCTGGAGAAAATGGTGACCAAAAAAAAAGTTTGGAAAAAAAGGAAAAAACCCCCGCAGCGGCTGGCTGCTGTTGTGGTGATGAGGTCGTGCGCACGGTAAACGGTACGAAGCTGTCTCCCCTTCCGTTTTGTCCGACATTTGGTGAGTAGAATTAATTATGTTGCGCGGTGGAAACGGTGTAGTGAGCAGTGCGATGTCCCCTACGCGAGGCGTAAATTCAGCGCGGCCGCCGTGGCGAGTCAGTAGGCGACATGTGGTCTGGCGGTGCGTTGTTTATTCGATAACAGAGCTGTGGGGTGTCGCCACCGAGGGTGCGGAAGTTGCTCGCCATTTATATAGTTAGATGAAAATAAAAAAATACAATAAAACCTTGAATCTGTGAATGCTCATGTGATTCATGTGACCCTTACTTCAATCAGTGAAGTGCAGCACTGAATGTGAGAAATGTTGAGACCAATATGACGCTGTACAAACATTGGTAATTTGCCAAAACATTATTTTGTGAAATAAACAGGTTATATATTAGGCTACTGATAGTTATACTGTACTTGTACTATATTAAAATGTAATCATCCTTAACCTTTTTAAGTTAAATTCATAATTATTGTTATGTCATATACAGTACTTAACATTATTGTTTTATTTGATGGCCTTCGTGCCCTGGTATTTGGCCTTTGTGCCCTCAAAAATGTTACAACACCAAAGGCCAAGTGGCCTTGACCCTAAAATGACGAAATTCCAGGCCTGATCTAGACTGTGCAAAATGGTAGAAAATCTGTGTCACATTGTTCCTTTGTTGTGTTTTAATTTGTTTGTTTTTGGTTCTCATCTGCAGAACTTCCTGGTGTATATGTTTTTCCTGCTGGTGGTTCTGCTTCTCAACTACTCTGACACGGCCAAAGACACACACAGCCTGAGACTGCGCACACACCTGGAGCGCAGTCTGCACACACTTGAATACAGCCGCATCAGCAGGTACTGTATTTACACTTTTACATCACATGCATCATACACATATGCACAGAACTCCTTCAATGCAAATGTGCTCATAAGCACACATGCAGTACAAAATGCACGCAATGCACGAAATTGAAAAAAATATAGGTCCAACGAATAGAGTACCAAAGTCCTGACGTCACTCGTTCATCCCCTGGTTGACGGAAGTAATTTCTCTATGGAGAATAACATTGAGTCATCTTAGAATCGTCTCATATAAGAATTGTGGTCCAAATATAAATAAATTGTCTCGGCGATATTGTCAGGGAGGTGGCTCTGTATCGTTTATGATAGTCAGTCACTCATATTTGATACAGTCTGTTTCTGGCGAAAATTTAACTAATTCGGCGGCAGTAACATTAGCGATTTCTCCGCCAGGCTCATTTGTTTATTTTTGGAACAGAGTTCTTATTTGACGCGATATTAAACAAGCCTATGGGAATTCAGAATGTGACCCAGGTAGGATGCGTAAATTATGTTAGACTTCTGGGCTCTATTGGTAAGAGCTAATAGAGTAATGGGTTCAAAACAATTAAGTGAATCAAGAATGTGGTGAAATCAAAATGTCAAGGGGAGTTCATGTTTCCTGGAGGCCTAATGTTCCTATACTTCTAATTTGTGGAGGAATAATTGCAGACATTTGTCATCGTTTTAAATGAAAAGCATGTGGGCAAAAGAACTGAATTAATAAGGGTCCAGGGGTTGTTTGTACATTTAGTTTTTAAAAGCCTGCTTATACTTCCCCATGAGTTGCATTCAGCAAATGAGCATGCATTTTATTTGCCTTCCATTTGCGTTCCGCTCCTCTGAATTGTCTCCTAATGGATCGGTTATTTTCACTGAGCCACGGCTGTGCATTCTAATTTAGAAGGTTGCGATGGAGTCAAGGATAGACAGAAAGTTACTGTTAAAATTGTTGATCATGGAATCAATGTTAAGATACTGGTCAGAGGGACATGGATGAGAAAAGGCTACAAAGGCATCACAAAATGCGATCTACAAGCTCACAACGTGTTGTGGATGTGACATGTTGTGAGCTTGTATATCTGCTATTTTCATAAATTGGCAAACTGTCAAATTGAATGACTCATTAAGACTCATAAACTCAGCAGAGAGAGAGTGAGAGGGACAGCAATTGTGGATTTTAAATCTTGAAGTAAAACAATGTTATCATAGTGCTGGGTGATGAGAGACAGGAGTATTCAGCAATACCACAGTTCTGTCTATGAATTAAAACCCAAAATACTGGATCCTTGCTGTGAATTAAAAAACAAACTGAAAGCTTCTGAAATAAATGATGGCTCTTATATATGTAATATGGAAAGCCCACCCAACGCTTATTGGTCTAGGCAGGTTAAAATAAAATACATTTTGGGGAATAGTTTCCATGAGAGGAACTGTGTCTTCCAGGCTTAGCCAGTGTTCCACACACTACTGCATGACCACATGCACTACAGCAGTGGTTCTCAAACTTATACATTTCAAGGGCCCCCATAACAATGAGTTACAGACTTGTAAGGGTCAACCCCCTAAAATAACCCTGAGGGTCCCTGGACCCCACTTTTAGAACCACTGCACTATAATGTCGTCAACCAAAAAAAGGCATATTAACTAAATACCCCATTGTATATTCATATTGTATATTTCGTATATAAATACCCTACTTCATCATACAAGAGTCTCGCACCAAAGTAGTGAAAATAGCCGTCCATTTTCACTATTTTGAAATGTTTTTAAAATAATAATAAAAAAACTAACTGTTTTGGACATATGAGGTTTCCACTCAACATCGACGATAGGGGAACTTACAGTCTTGGGTCAGCTTCCCTACCTCTAGTCTACAGTTTACTGCTTTTCAGCAGTATTTTTTTTTTTGCTGTGATGGTGAAATGATCTTCCGGTAATGCCGGGGATTGAACTTGCAGCATTTAGGCTTTAGGTCAGTCTCCTTAACAGCAGACCACGGCTTAGCGTTTTGTGACTGCGATATAAATAGAATCTTCAAGTAGTGCTGGAACCTTTGTGCTCCTCCCTCCGGAGGCAACCTTTAGGGGCATGAGATCTTTTCCAAGAGAGAGATCCATCATTGCCTGCCAAGCAAACAGTGAAAACCACCATCACTTTTAAGTCTTTAAAGGCTGCTAGAATAATGAAAATATACTGTGGAATAAGATAATAGTAAAATCATTGGAAGACACAAAGTGCAGTCTAGTTTAGACTGGAGGTAATGTGCTCTCTCTATTTTGTTTTTGTTAGCAGTCAAGCAGCAGTTCTAAATAAACTGTAACCTCCAGTGCACTCAGACAGCCAGGCATATACAGTAGACCCAGACAGCAAATAGTTCAAGCAGCAAATGGTCAGATTGTATAATGCCACCAGGAGGCCGATTTTTGCAAAATACATTTTTTGACAGTACTCCTACAGATTTTGTCCAAACATCACGCAAATCGGTACAGAGTATCTCTATTAAATGAAATGGGTCCATCCTGATTATCTAAGATTGGCTTCCAAAGTTTGCAGGAGTGCTCCGTTTTGAACAAAATGCCTCAAATCATGAACACAGCGTGCTATTTCCGTGAAATTTTGCCCGCACATTCCCACTAAACCGAGGAAGAAATGCTACTTGAAATGTTTCAAATCAGCCTCATGGTGGCGCTATAACAGACCGATTTGTGTTGTTACCTATAACTGCACCAATCTGTGTAAAACTTGGTATGTGCACATTTTTCATATCTGCCTTTAAGGCCAACTTATGTAAAACTTGTAAAATCAGAATTTGACGCAAATCGGTACACATGATCTCTATAGTCACGTGATCAAGATGGATCTGTTTGATTTTTAATATTCTATCCTGATTGGCTAAGATTGACATCTAAAGTTTGCAGGAGTGTCCCGTTTTGAACAAAATGTTGCAATTCATGAACACAGCACAGCGTCCAATTGCAGTGAAACTTACAAATGCCACCCTTTTAACATTGCCATATTATAGCGCCACCAGGAGGCCAATTTTTGCAGCAAAAAAAAAAATATATTCCTCCTAGTCTCCTACAAAATGTGTCCAAACATCATGCAAATTGGTACACATTACCTCTATAGTCAAGTGATCAAGATGGATCCATCAGATTTTTCATATTCCATCCTGATTGGCATTGCTGGCCCACAATACCTGACCTGGTGGAGACCTGTGCTCCGAGGACCACTTTTTCTAGTTCTATTTACTATGCACCTTGGTGAAACATATCATGAATTTATCAAATAAATTAAATCACCCCAAAAAAATCACCAAAGCGATAGGCAGATTACACATGTGGAGACCGTGACACATAGAAAGTGCCAGTCACCCGCGTCAAGAAATACAATATTTTTTTTCTGCGTTTCTCCAACTCATTTTGGATAGTCTGTGCCTCGTGTCGACGCTCCTAAAAGAGTGCAGTGTGTCTGGGCCTTAAGTGAAAGACCTATCCTCATATTAGTCATAGCCTGTATCTAAAAATACTACAATCAGTAGTGCTTAACCGAACTCTACTAAGTCGTCTATTTTGGAGTAGGCAATTATTTTTCCTCAGCTTAGTCATTATGCCAAATTTCTGAAAATTACCCCTGTGCCACCCAAGCACCCATCACAACACTACCAGACAGTCTTGTACAGTTTATTGAAAATGTTGCTGAACAGAAAATAATTTCTTGAGAGAAAGGTTTAACTCAAGGACACGTCTTGGAAAGAACAGTACATAGAAAGTACAGCTACAATAAATCATGAACAAATGGTATGTGCTCAAATGTACTGACTTAAAAGCCAACATTGGAGGCGGATATGAATTACACAAGATTACGTTTCATCCCTACAATATGAATATCATAAAAACTATGGGACATTAAGTGGGACATCTATACTTTGTATAATCTGCTAAATCAGTCAATAATGTTATCAAAGTGCTGGTTGATGAGAGACAGGGGTATGTGAGTAGTGACTAGTAGTCACTTAATAATCCTTGATATCTTTATCTGTGTTCAACTACTGACGTAGCCACTTAAATGTGGTGATGTGGAGCATCCAGCTTGTTATTTATCCTGATCCCAGTGTTGATTGAATGGTCCAATATCTTACAAAGACGTTTTCAGTTCAAACACATGTCATGGACTCCAGCACAATGTATACATAATGCTGTTGTTCAATAATAATGCAAAGGACTGTGTAAAGAAATGGGAAACTGTCATATAACCACATGCTTCAAAGACACAAAAAGAAAGAAGAAGAATTCAACCTTCACCCATGTACACACACACAGTGTGTGTGTGTGTGTGTGCGTGCGTGCGTGCGTGCGTGCGTGCGTGCGTGCGTGCGTGCGTGCGTGCGTGCGTGCGTGCGTGCGTGCGTGCGTGCGTGCAAACTTTAAACTGTGGATATCACTTTGTTTGTTTTATCCCTGTGGATAATAACCAATGAACACTTTTTAATTAACACACTCCTCTCTCCCACAGTCGAGATGATGTTCTATTGTGGCTGAATAACTCCTTGTTACCTCGCCTGATGAATGACTCAGCCCTTTTGAAAGAGACAGGGAGCACTTTACTGGGCACACTCAGACTCCGACAAGTCAGAGACACACATGGTGAGATTGATTTATTTGTGTTTGTAAACCCAGTGACCACAAACATGTTTTATTTTTTCAGTATATTAATGTATGTCATATTATGGCCCTTGCTCCCTTGTCTGCTATCCTTCTGAATATCCCATTTATTTTCCAGGCTCTGTTGGTTTTGACATGCTCTGTGACAATCCAGCAAATTGTACTTGGAGAAATCCCATTCTATCCAGCACAGCTGATGATAATGGGTAAGCACAAGGCTGCAAAACAATGGTTTGAGTGAGGGGTTTTCTTTTCTTAACTCTGCACTCTTTAAATAGCTTCTCTTAGTCATATCGTTTAAAGCTCCAACTGTTATTCGCTGTCACATTAACCACTTCCTACCTGGCGTCCTTATTTAGGGCATGTCATCCATTTGTACACTGTCAGTCTCAAAGTTACGAGGGTATTTCAAATTAAAGTTTGAGAAGCACTGTGCTATTCAACAACTCATGTTATTTCTCCCTCTACCCTTTCCTCTGTGTATCCCCTTTCTCCTCCCCCCCTTCAGGGCATGGCGCTGGGGCCAGGTGAGGGTGTATGGGAGTGGAGGCCATGTCCTGCAGCTGAACAGGAGCCTGGAACAGGCAGCAGCCTCCATACAACACATGCAGCAGTTCCACTGGCTAGACCACGGGTAGGGAGAGTAGAAACAACAGGAATTTAATCACTATTTAGCATATACACTGCCAATTTCGCTTCCAGTTTAGTTATTACATAATGATGTCGTGCTAGATGCTAAGTAGTACACTCTGGTTGGCCTGCAGGTAGGGGAAAACAAATGGGCCTGGGGTAGTTGGTTCAAAGACAAAGTGAAAGGAAGGGAATATACAGTATAACAGTAGTCTAAACGCCCCACTAGCGGCATAGAGTCCATGCTGCTCCTTATATCCAGAAGAAAGGCCTTGGGGTAAGAAAAATCTGTAGTGGTCATCTTGGAAATGGAATCATATTGAGATATCTTGTGTGAAAAGTTGATATTTTGGCCTGAGGGTGACATTAGAGGATAGGTCATGAATAGTTCATCTTCCAACTTGAACTTGAACTTGGAAGTTCAGGGAGCATGAATGTGCTCAGTAAGTTTCATTGTAGCGGATTACCCTTTAAATTCACATTTGTTTGGAGTGCCAGTCGGCTTTTCAACCGACAAATTGTTTAGAGTGAATACCTTAAAGAGGGTAACAACCCACCACAAGGATACATATTTTATCAGCCATGCAACCTGCATGTACCACACAATATGAACCCATAATTTACACACCAAACAGTCACAAAGAGGAATAGACTTAATTCAACACTTAATTTCAAAACAGTTCACATTAAAGAAAATAACACTCAGTCCTTGTTTAAATTAAAAGGTACCCTTTAGGATTTTATTCATTACTCAGTTCATAGTTCAGTTCTTCAGTTCCACTTCCAAAAATACCCACAGTTAAATAGTGCTTCTCCCAAAATAAATCCTGTTTAGGAAGCAGATCAACGCCCAAAATAAACAAAATAACCCCACGTCAAACTCCTCCAACCTCCGCGCTCCGCCTGTTAATAGGCTCCAAAGAAAGTTTAAACTCCAGCAACCAGGCTCCCGTTTACATTCAGTACCATGGCGTGGAATTCCGGATCCGCCGTTGGGTTCGCCTCGCCGATGTCCAGTTGTTGTTTGTTTGTTTTCGTTTTCGGATCTAACGGGTGTCCTCCCGACGCGGACTGTAACACGCGTGGCGCACGGACGCTAGAGAGCCACTATAAACATATGGCTATAATAACACAAAACCGAACGGTCGTAGCCTCTTCGGTTGTGAGACGCTACACAACAAACACAGACAGTGACGGAGCCCGCAAGTTGATTTCCTGGAGTGCACTTCAAAGGGAGCGGGGCGGAGAGCGTGCGGAGACAGAAGGAAGGTGATGTGAATGGGGAGTGGAACTAGTGAATGAACGTGATATGAAAATAAAATCAGGGGGCGGACCGCCACATCATGGCAATCTGCCCATTAAATGTTGAGACAAATGGTGTGCAAGTGGAAAAGGTGGCTGCTAGAGGAAAGTCCACAGGGTCACCAACATCAGTAAAGCTGGGATCACACTACAGGAGTTTTAAAATACTAACCAATTTATATAATTTGGTTGCATCACACACATAAGGAGAATCTTCACACATTTTCTTGTCTAATCTTAAACATGCACACACTGCCAAGATTTTTAAATAATAGCTTAAGATTATCGTACCCGGTGGAGCAACACATCGCCTCACGTGATCTAGCCTTGTTCCCAGTCTAACTCATCTGCGAAGAGAAGAGCCTGGTCACGACCTAAAGCAGAGAGTGTGTCGGAAGTCCTGAGTGGACAGGATTTCCGTTGTACGTGTTTCCCCCGGAAACTATCTTTTTTGACCAATCACAACACTCGCTTCATTCACGGAGAATGTAAACAGATTTGTAAAGCATAAACGTAATTTCCTTGGGCGGTATACTTCTGCCAAATTCAACCACTTCCGCCTAGACAATCAACAGCCCACGTCTTGCCCAGCATGCACGTGATCTCATCTCATCCTCGAGAAGGAAACACCCCCGTGATTGTTTGGGCAACCCCCAAATCTTGCCAATTATCCTGTAGTATGAGCCCAGCTTAAGGTGCATCCTTGCTGAGAGTATTAAGCTTCATAGCAATGAAATTCTCTGGGGTTTGTGAAGGTCTACAGAAAATAGTTAGTTAGTTATTTTTATTTCGGTCATGATTTTTTAAAACATATATAAATAAAAATACATGAAATACCATGGCAATCCAGCCAGTAGTTATCAAGACAACTTGTTTGGTATTTGGAAGTGGTAAACAGACAGACCGACATCCTTAATCTCGCAAGACAAATTAAAAGCTCCGCAGCAAATTCATTAAAAAAAAAAAAAATTTGCCGATGGGTTCCCAGATCGAGCCATCCTAAACATAAACTTACTTTCAAAAGTGCTGAGCAAAAAGTGCAAAGTTGCAGCGCAACAAACACAAGGCGTGTGATGAACCAGGGGCCATGCTAAGCAGAACTTTAAATATAATGAGCAAAGTCCCAAACGTACGCATAGCAAATAGCTAATGCCAGGAGGACAAAAGTGCATTGTTTTTGTGGCTATAAAATGTGTGTGTGTGTGTGTGTGTGTGTGTGTGTGTGTGTGTGTGTGTGTGTGTGTGTGTGTGTGTAGGACACAAGCTGTGTTTGTGGAGTTCTCTCTCTACAACACCAACACAGACCTGCTGGCTGTCGTCTCCTACCTGTTTGAGTTCCCCGTCTCTGAGCGCGCTCAGTCCAGCCTTGAACTCTTGGCCGTCCACCTTTGGCCAATCACAGGCTTGGACCTGCAGCTCCTGCTCACGGTAACCCCAGTAGTAGTTTCTCAATGGGGGTGATACAGCACTCGTGGGTGATACTCGTGGGGGGGGGGCATTCAATATGTGTGACAAAATGTTTTCTTTGTAAAATAAGTGTGGACTTTATGAAATAGCAGACCTATTGACCACCCTTACTTCTCAGGACCTGGAAAAAATCATACATGCCTTTGTCTCTTCCCATCTTGACTACTGTAATGGACTCTATACTCAGGGGTGCACATAACTTTTTAGGTCTGGTACGGTGCCCACCGGACAGTTTTGTCAACGGGGGGGGGGGGGCGAGAAAAAAAGGACGCTCTGCTTCCAAATTCCGCCGATTTTCGCCGTTTTTTTTCTCACGCTGTTAGATAAAGCCCACAAAGTTGGTGCCCTGTGCTGCTGCGCTGATTTTATCCGCCAGATTGGGACGTTCACGGCATTTTTTGCACCATTACGGTGCGTTCATCATCGGTGACGAGTGCCTCTAACAGCCGCTGCTGGCTGCGTGCACGCTGCGAGGCAATGCGAGGCGATGCGAGGCGACCCGAGTCATATCTCTACCGCTGTGCCTAATGGCTGTACATGGGGCCGACGGGTGCTTTAGAGTGATTGTGTGAGTGGCTTCAGGAAGTAAATTCCTAGCCTCGATCTCCAGGCTTTTATTTTTTATTTTTGCTAAAAAATAAAAGCTTGGAAATTCCTGTCCCAGCTGTTGGTGCGCAAAAGCGCCTCGCGTCGCCTGATGTGGTGCGCATTTTTTATTTTGGGTGCGCATGCGCACCTGCGCACCAGTTATGTGCACCCCTGTCTATACTTCCCTTAGCCGTTCCTCTATTCATCGACTACAACTAGTACAGAATACCGCTGCCAGAATTCTCACCAACACCAATCGTAGAGCACATATAACACCAGTGTTGGCTGCACTTCACTGGCTGCCCATTAAGGCTAGAATTGATTTTAAAATCCTTTTAATAACCTACAAAGCACTACATGGGCTGGCCCCACTTTATATCACAGACTTACTGCACTCAAAGCCCAATGTGAGATCTCCTTGGTCTTCTGACAAAGGCCTTCTGGAGATACCCACGTCCAAACTTAAAACTAAGGGCGACCGGGCCTTTGCAAGTGGTTGCTCCCACATTGTGGAACGCTCTGCCTTTGGTGATAAAAAATGCTGAGTCAGTTGACGGTTTTAAGAACTTGTTAAAACACATTTGTTTCGGAAGCATTTTTTTTGTGATTTTATGAAGCTCTTACCGGTCCCAGGTCAATGTTTTCGTTTAGTTTTTTGACTTCTTGTTGTGCTATTACTCTCATGTGCCTTGTTAGTGTGGTTGCCCTAACAGGGCAACCAGACTATAGTACTCTATACACTTTATTATTCTAGATAAACTTAATTTGGCGCGCTACTCCTCCCACAGTTTATTTTTCCCAATTTTGTGCCAATTGGTTACATAGTTTAATTGATATTGATGTATTAGTGCATTAAATTTCCCCATCCACTTTAATGGGAAAAAGAAAAAACTCCCATTCAAGTATTTTTTTCTCATAAACCGTAAGGGCTAGAGTTACAAGACTTGGAGGGGTGGTTTATGATTTAGTCCGAAATTATTAAAACAATAATTACACCAGTCGGCCTCATGGTGGCGTTATGCCCACTTTACGTTTTGGCCTATAACTCTTGAACCGTAGGTCGTACAATAAAAATCATTTTTCCCCTAGATTCCTTGGGTCATAACGCAACTCTCCATATAGACCACGCCCATTTGTGTCGGGACACATTTTCCGTCATTTTGAATTTTCTTCAAAACACACTTTTAGCTCCTCCTCCCACATACTTTGTCCAAATTTCACAAAAATCGGTACACATGATCTCTGGACCCATGCGATGAACATCTCCAAGCGGAATTTTGATAGTCATTACCGTTCGTCCGTAAATGGCTTCCAAAGTTAGCGAAAGTTACAAAAAGGGCCACAAATCACAAACGAAACGTTCAGTCAATTACAAATTTGAATCAAATGTCAAGAGTGGTTTACTCAACAAATCCCCAAAAGCATTTTCACTTTGATCCATAAGGATGGGGGGATCAATCCTCTCAAAATGAAACGCAAGTGATCTCAGGAGTTACGTGACAATGTAATTGGCGCAGCCTCCGACGGTATTCCTCGAGTCCCGGCGGCCGCGACTCGCGTCGGCGCAACCACACTCTGCAATTGCCCTGAATTGCGACGCTTCTAGTTATTGTGCGCTTAAAGTTAAATATCTCCAAAACTACAAATTATTTCAAAGAAAAAATCTCAAGCATAAATGTCCACAGTAAGGTGGATTTTTTGAACTGTGAATGGAGTTTCTAAGTGAAAGTGTTTTTTTGAGGTCCCAAAATCTTCCATCGACCTCCATTATAAATCTCTGAACTTTTAAAGGAGTACTATTCTGAAACAATGAAACATTTCAAAGATTCCTTCTCAGGCAAACATGTCCACAGTAAGATGAACATTTTAAAGTATGAATGAGGTTACAAGGCGTAAGTATGTAGTTGTAAGCCTGCTTTTAAATGTCCATTGCCGCATTGACAATGCATTGGGCGCTTAAAGTTAAATATCTCCAAAACTACAAATGATTTCAAAGAAAAAATCTCAAGCATGCATGTCCACAGTAAGGTGGATTTTTTGAACTGTGAATGGAGTTTCTAGGTGAAAGTGTTTTTTTGAGGTCCCAAAATCGTCCATCGACCTCCATTATAAATCTCTGAACTTTTAAAGGAGTACTATTCTAAAACAATGAAACATTTCAAAGATCCCTTTTCAGGGCGAAGTAGGCGACCTACTTACCTACCCGCGATTTATCAGACCATTCATTGGGTGTTATCAAAACATACTGACCTACCAACGGAGATGACATAAATAGTTCAGTTTCGGTTTTGGTTTTGGTTGTTTTGGTTTCGGACCATGACGGAGGCGCGCAGTCTCAGGCGAGCTGGAGCACCGCGAAGGACCACCGAGGGAGCTAAAGCGACCGAGTTGCCGTCCTGAGCGGTGCGACGCTCGCCTGAGCCTACTCAGCGCCGTTTGAGTTATGTACCGATAGGCACAGAATCGTAAATATTGTTGTGGGGACTGCTCCGCCTCCAAAGTAGGTCAGTAGCTCCTGATTACGCCCAATTAATGGTCTGACAAATCGCGGGTAGGTGCCTGGCCTACTTGTTGTTAACTAGTTGTAGGAACTATTGTTGTATTGTTGTATTGGATCTATTAGCTCGTGCTCATTTGATTTGGCTATTTTATCTCATGTGTTTATGAAAGTAGATAGCTGATATATTGCACTTTTACCTTAGCACTAGGTATACTCCTGGTTGCTTGTTTTTACAGGAAATGCACTTAAGACCTCTGGTGATTAGTAGTTTTGTTCCCTACCTATGTTGAATGCACTTATTGTAAGTCGCTTTGGATAAAAGCGTCTGCTAAATGACTGTAATGTAATGTAATGTAATGTGTATCGCCTACTCGTCACCATTCAATGGTCTGATAAAACGTGATAATCTCCCATTCAATGCATTGATAGCATTCGAAGCCGGTGGTTTCTAGGTGAAAGTGTTTTTTTGAGGCCCCAAAATCGCCCATCGACCTCCATTATAAATCTCTGAACTTTTAAAGGAGTACAATTCCAAAACTATTAAACATTTCAAAGATTCCTTTTCAGGCAAACATGTCCACAGTAAGATGAACATTTTAAAGTATGAATGAGGTTACTAGGCGTAAGTATGTAGTTGTAAGCCTGCCTTTAAATGTCCATTGCCGCATTGACAATGCATTGGGCGCTTAAAGTTAAATATCTCCAAAACTACAAATGATTTCAAAGAAAAAATCTCAAGCATGCATGTCCACAGTAAGGTGGAATGTTTGAACTGTGAATGGAGTTTCTAGGTGAAAGTGTTTTTTTGAGGTCCCAAAATCGTCCATCGACCTCCATTATAAATCTCTGAACTTTTAAAGGAGTACTATTCTAAAACTATTAAACATTTCAAAGATTCCTTTTCAGGCAAACATGTCCACAGTAAAATGAACATTTTAAAGTATGAATGAGGTTACTAGGCGTAAGTATGTAGTTGTAAGCCTGCCTTTAAATGTCCATTGCCGCATTGACAATGCATTGGGCGCTTAAAGTTAAATATCTCCAAAACTACAAACGATTTCAAAGAAAAAATCTCAAGCATGCATGTCCACAGTAAGGTGGATTTTTTGAACTGTGAATGGAGTTTCTAGCTGAAAGTGTTTTTTTGAGGTCCCAAAATCGTCCATCGACCTCCATTATAAATCTCTGAACTTTTAAAGGAGTACTATTCTAAAACAATGAAACATTTCAAAGATCCCTTTTCCCCGAGACATCAAATTTCTCTTTTGGACCTTGAGTCTTGGGTGGCGCTATAGCACTCAATTGAAAATGCCAATTTTGAACAGGTACAACTCATGCCCTGTTTGACCTACAGCCATGCAACTTGGATACACATATGCGTCTCCTCATGCTGAACAACTTTCACCCTCTGACTTTTGACCTCTGACCCATTTTTTCACTTATGGAAATTCCGCTGCCTAGAAGTTGTCGGCAGAGGTCCAAAGTTCAAGTGTTAAACGTTTCGTGAAGATTGCTCAAAAATCCCATGTATCCATAGGTTTTAACTATTGCAGTTTTATGACAATTATTCATCTGCCCCTAACACATACATGCAGACTCACATTTCTTTGAAACTTTGCAGAAATGTAGATGGTCATTCCAAATATCACTGAAACCAATCTTACTCCAATTGGCCAAAGGGGGGCGCTATAGCAGTTTTTTTTTAATGCAAACTTTAAACAAGCATAAGTCTTGCCTGGTTTGGCCGAAAGTCGTGAAACTTGCTTACACTTTTGCCTTGACTCATGAGGAACACATGTATCGCTTTGACCAGTAAGCTCCGCCCTTAGATTGTCTGCAATTTTGAGCAGTTTGAAAAACACTTAAACCCAGGATTTTTCAGCTATTTGCGTGAAACTGTATCATCTGTGTGATCTCCTTTTTCACAGTTCCTTGTCTGATGGTCCAATGGCGTCTCCCTTAAATGAGTGCCTCACAATCTCAAGGTCGTCAGTTCAAGCCTCACTTGATGCAGACTTCATTTAAGTTGAATTGCAAACAACATGACTGTATCAATGAATACATGTGCAAATGGTAAAGATAACCTGAAATGCTTATTTGAGAGTTTGTTTTTTCAATGTATGACATACTTCATTCTGAAAATAGCCGATCTACATTCTCAAAACTTATCAGATAGCAACGTGTTTCTGAGCTTGTAGATCGGCTGCTTTCACTGTTTTCGGTTGCGAGGAGACATACAATTTCTCTATTGGTAAATGGTTTGTGAACGAGTGATCTTAGTGTTGGCTTGGTTCATGACAGAATGCAAGAGTTTATGATCTTCAACAGACAACATTAGCCTGGACAAAGCTATAGCACTATAGGTAGTGTTGCAGCCTATTAGTCCGAAGGTTGAGAGTTCGATTCCTGTTAATGGCAATAGGTTGAGATGTCCAACCTGCAAATGGTAAAGATAACCTAAAATGCTTATTTGAGAGTACGTTTTTTCAATGTATGACGTACTTCATTGTGAAAGTAGCCGATCTACAATCTCACAACTTTTCAGATAGCAACGTTTTGTGAGCTTGTAGATCGGCCGCTTTCACTGGTTTTGGTTTCGAGGAGACATACAATTTCTCTATTGGTAAATGGTTTGTGAACGAGTGATCTTAGTGTTAGTGAAACAGGGGCTTGGTTCATGACAGAAGGCAAGAGTTTATGATCTTCAACAGACAAAATCAGCCTGGACAAAGCTGTAGCACTATAGGTAGTCTCTCTCTCCTTCCCTCCCTCTCTCTCTCCAGTTTCCATGTCTCTCTCTCTCTCTCCAGTTTCCGTGTCTGTCTGTCTGTCTGGTCCCGTATTATCACTGCTTGCAGCTATATTTAATCTTATTTTTGTTTGGTTTTTCCCACGCTTTGTTTCGATGTCCCACGTCCTAATTGATTGATTAGCTCCTGCTGTGTGTCCCCTCATCACCTTTAGTTTATGTCAGGTGAGGTGTGTGTTTGGGCAGCCTGGCATTCAGTGAGAGAATGGGGGTGAGCTAGGCTCAATATTTTGAGTTTGGGTTTGAACCCCTAACCTCTGGTTTGAGAAGCAACATATCTCTAGCTCAGGGGTGGGCAACTCTGATAATGGAGAGGGCCACTATATCTCCACACTCACTATGCCATTCTATGTCACACAAAAGTTGCGACGCGTTTTGAGCTTGTAGATCGGCTATTTTAGCTATTTTTTTTTTTGGAATCCAGATTTTTTAGCGGCGCTAGCCGCTCTATACCTTTAGGTATAGAGCCTTTAGGTATAGAGCGGATCCTGCTCTATACCTGACTTTGTCCGTGTTCACCGTCAACGTTCTGATTGGTCAGACCCGTCAATGTTCTGATTGGTCAGACCCGTCAACGTTCTGATTGGTCAGACCCGTCAACAATTGAGGCCAAAATCGTCCCCCCAAAGACCTGTTAGGAGTACGTTTCAGGCAATTTAGAGTTGATTGGTAGTACTTTGTAGTGACGATTTTTTGGGTCCCTAACATTCATCGAGCTCTGGACTTAGTACATTTCACCATTGTGTCACTACCGAAACGAAAGTTGGTTACTACCGAAACTAAAGTTAAATCCGAAAAAATCACTAAGTGTGGAGGCCAAAATCGTCCCCCCAAAAACCTGTTAGGAGTACGTTTCAGGCAATTTAGAGTTGATTGGTAGTACTTTGTAGTGACGATTTTTTTGGTCCCTAACATTCATCGAGCTCTGGACTTAGTACATTTCACCATTGTGTCACTACCGAAACGAAAGTTGGTCACTACCGAAACGAAAGTTAAATCCGAAAAAATCACTAAGTGTGGAGGCCAAAATCGTCCCCCCAAAAACCTGTTAGGAGTACGTTTCAGGCAATTTAGAGTTGATTGGTAGTACTTTGTAGTGACGATTTTTTTGGTCCCTAACATTCATCGAGCTCTGGACTTAGTACATTTCACCATTGTGTCACTACCGAAACGAAAGTTGGTCACTACCGAAACGAAAGTTATATCCGAAAAAATCACTAAGTGTGGAGGCCAAAATCGTCCCCCCAAAGACCTGTTAGGAGTACGTTTCAGGCAATTTAGAGTTGATTGGTAGTACTTTGTAGTGACGATTTTTTTTTTTTTTTTCCGGATTTAACTAAGTGTGGAGGCCAAAATCGTCCCCCCAAAAACCTGTTAGGAGTACGTTTCAGGCAATTTAGAGTTGATTGGTAGTACTTTGTAGTGACGATTTTTTTGGTCCCTAACATTCATCGAGCTCTGGACTTAGTACATTTCACCATTGTGTCACTACCGAAACGAAAGTTGGTCACTACCGAAATGAAAGTTAAATCCGAAAAAATCACTAAGTGTGGAGGCCAAAATCGTCCCCCCAAAGACCTGTTAGGAGTACGTTTCAGGCAATTTAGAGTTGATTGGTAGTACTTTGTAGTGACGATTTTTTTTTTTTTTTTTCGGATTTAACTAAGTGTGGAGGCCAAAATCGTCCCCCCAAAAACCTGTTAGGAGTACGTTTCAGGCAATTTAGAGTTGATTGGTAGTACTTTGTAGTGACGATTTTTTTGGTCCCTAACATTCATCGAGCTCTGGACTTAGTACATTTCACCATTGTGTCACTACCGAAACGAAAGTTGGTCACTACCGAAACGAAAGTTAAATCCGAAAAAATCACTAAGTGTGGAGGCCAAAATCGTCCCCCCAAAAACCTGTTAGGAGTACGTTTCAGGCAATTTAGAGTTGATTGGTAGTACTTTGTAGTGACGATTTTTTTGGTCCCTAACATTCATCGAGCTCTGGACTTAGTACATTTCACCATTGTGTCACTACCGAAACGAAAGTTGGTCACTACCGAAACGAAAGTTATATCCGAAAAAATCACTAAGTGTGGAGGCCAAAATCGTCCCCCCAAAGACCTGTTAGGAGTACGTTTCAGGCAATTTAGAGTTGATTGGTAGTACTTTGTAGTGACGATTTTTTTTTTTTTTTTTCGGATTTAACTAAGTGTGGAGGCCAAAATCGTCCCCCCAAAAACCTGTTAGGAGTACGTTTCAGGCAATTTAGAGTTGATTGGTAGTACTTTGTAGTGACGATTTTTTTGGTCCCTAACATTCATCGAGCTCTGGACTTAGTACATTTCACCATTGTGTCACTACCGAAACGAAAGTTGGTCACTACCGAAATGAAAGTTAAATCCGAAAAAATCACTAAGTGTGGAGGCCAAAATCGTCCTCCCAAAAACCTGTTAGGAGTACGTTTCAGGCAATTTAGAGTTGATTGGTAGTACTTTGTAGTGACGATTTTTTTGGTCCCTAACATTCATCGAGCTCTGGACTTAGTACATTTCACCATTGTGTCACTACCGAAACGAAAGTTGGTCACTACCGAAACGGAAACATTTTTACTAAGTCCAGAGCTCGATGAATGTTAGGGACCAAAAAAAAAGTCACAAAAAAGTCACTACCAATCAACTTCAAATTGCCTGAAACGTACTCCTAACAGGTTTTTGGGGGAACAATGTTTTTTTTCGTTTCGGTAGTGTCACTACCGAAACGGAAAAAAATTTACTAAGTCCAGAGCTCGATGAATGTTAGGGACCAAAAAAAAAGTCACAAAAAAGTCACTACCAATCAACTTTAAATTGCCTGAAACGTACTCCTAACAGGTTTTTGGGGGAACAGTTTTTTTTCGTTTCGGTAGTGTCACTACCGAAACGGAAAAAAATGTACTAAGTCCAGAGCTCGATGAATGTTAGGGACCAAAAAAAAAGTCACTACCAATCAACTTTAAATTGCCTGAAACGTACTCCTAACAGGTTTTTGGGGGAACAATTTTTTTTTCGTTTCGGTAGTGTCACTACCGAAACGGAAAAAAATGTACTAAGTCCAGAGCTCGATGAATGTTAGGGACCAAAAAAAAAGTCACAAAAAAGTCACTACCAATCAACTTTAAATTGCCTGAAACGTACTCCTAACAGGTTTTTGGGGGAACAATTTTTTTTTTCGTTTCGGTAGTGTCACTACCGAAACGGAAAACAATTTACTAAGTCCAGAGCTCGATGAATGTTAGGGACCAAAAAAAAAGTCACAAAAAAGTCACTACCAATCAACTTTAAATTGCCTGAAACGTACTCTTACAGGTTTTGGGGGGAACAATTTTTTTTTTCGTTTCGGTAGTGTCACTACCGAAACGGAAAAAAAAATACAAAGTCCAGAGCTCGATGAATGTTAGGGACCAAAAAAAAAGTCACAAAAAAGTCACTACCAATCAACTTTAAATTGCCTGTAACGTACTCCTAACAGGTTTTTGGGGGAACAATTTTTTTTTCGTTTCTGTAGTGTCACTACCGCAACGGAAAAAAAATTACCAAGTCCAGAGCTCGATGAATGTTAGGGACCAAAAAAAAAGTCACAAAAAAGTCACTACCAATCAACTTTAAATTGCCTGAAACGTACTCCTAACAGGTTTTTGGGGGAACAATTTTTTTTTCGTTTCGGTAGTGTCACTACCGCAACGGAAAAAAAATTACCAAGTCCAGAGCTCGATGAATGTTAGGGACCAAAAAAAAAGTCACAAAAAAGTCACTACCAATCAACTTTAAATTGCCTGAAACGTACTCCTAACAGGTTTTTGGGGGAACAATTTTTTTTTCATTTCGGTAGTGTCACTACCGAAACGGAAAAAAATGTACTAAGTCCAGAGCTCGATGAATGTTAGGGACCAAAAAAAAGTCACAAAAAAGTCACTACCGATCAACTTTAAATTGCCTGAAACGTACTCCTAACAGGTTTTTGGGGGAACAATTTTTTTTTTCGTTTCGGTAGTGTCACTATCGAAACGGAAAAAACATGTACGAAGTCCAGAGCTCGATGAATGTTAAGGACCAAAAAAAAAGTCACAAAAAAGTCACTACCAATCAACTTTAAATTGCCTGAAACGTACTCCTAACAGGTTTTTTGGGGGACGATTTTGGCCTCCACACTTGGTGATTTTTTCGGATTTAACTTTCGTTTTGGTAGTGACACAAAAACGTTTCGGTAGTGACACAATGGTGAAAAAAAAAGTCACTACAAAGTACTACCAATCAACTCTAAATTGCCTGAAACGTACTCCTAACAGGTTTTTGGGGGGACGATTTTGGCCTCCACAATTAGTGATTTTTTCGGATATAACTTTCGTTTCGGTAGTGACACAAAAAACGTTTCGGTAGTGACACAATGGTGAAAAAAAAAGTCACTACAAAGTACTACCAATCAACTCTAAATTGCCTGAAACGTACTCCTAACAGGTTTTTGGGGGGACGATTTTGGCCTCCACACTTAGTGATTTTTTCGGATTTAACTTTCGTTTTGGTAGTGACACAAAAACGTTTCGGTAGTGACACAATGGTGAAAAAAAAAGTCACTACAAAGTACTACCAATCAACTCTAAATTGCCTGAAACGTACTCCTAACAGGTTTTTGGGGGGACGATTTTGGCCTCCACAATTAGTGATTTTTTCGGATATAACTTTCGTTTCGGTAGTGACACAAAAACGTTTCGGTAGTGACACAATGGTGAAAAAAAAAGTCACTACAAAGTACTACCAATCAACTCTAAATTGCCTGAAACGTACTCCTAACAGGTTTTTGGGGGGACGATTTTGGCCTCCACACTTAGTGATTTTTTCGGATTTAACTTTAGTTTCGGTAGTGACACAAAAACGTTTCGGTAGTGACACAATGGTGAAAAAAAAAAGTCACTACAAAGTACTACCAATCAACTCTAAATTGCCTGAAACATACTCCTAACAGGTTTTTGGGGGGACGATTTTGGCCTCCACACTTGGTGATTTTTTCGGATTTAACTTTCGTTTCGGTAGTGACACAAAAACGTTTTGGTAGTGACACAATGGTGAAAAAAAAAAGTCACTACAAAGTACTACCAATCAACTCTAAATTGCCTGAAACGTACTCCTAATAGGTTTTTTGGGGGACGATTTTGGCCTCCACACTTAGTGATTTTTTCGGATTTAACTTTCGTTTCGGTAGTGACACAAAAACGTTTCGGTAGTGACACAATGGTGAAAAAAAAAAGTCACTACAAAGTACTACCAATCAACTCTAAATTGCCTGAAACGTACTCCTAACAGGTTTTTGGGGGGACGATTTTGGCCTCCACACTTGGTGATTTTTTCGGATTTAACTTTCGTTTCGGTAGTGACACAAAAACGTTTCGGTAGTGACACAATGGTGAAAAAAAAAGTCACTACAAAGTACTACCAATCAACTCTAAATTTGCCTGAAACGTACTCCTAACAGGTTTTTGGGGGGACGATTTTGGCCTCCACACTTAGTGATTTATTCGGATTTAACTTTCGTTTCGGTAGTGACACAAAAACGTTTCGGTAGTGACACAATGGTGAAAAAAAAAAGTCACTACAAAGTACTACCAATCAACTCTAAATTGCCTGAAACGTACTCCTAACAGGTTTTTGGGGGGACGATTTTGGCCTCCACACTTGGTGATTTTTTCGGATTTAACTTTCGTTTCGGTAGTGACACAAAAACGTTTCGGTAGTGACACAATGGTGAAAAAAAAAGTCACTACAAAGTACTACCAATCAACTCTAAATTGCCTGAAACGTACTCCTAACAGGTTTTTTGGGGGACGATTTTGGCCTCCACACTTAGTGATTTTTTCGGATTTAACTTTCGTTTCGGTAGTGACACAAAAACGTTTCGGTAGTGACACAATGGTGAAAATAAAAAGTCACTACAAAGTACTACCAATCAACTCTAAATTGCCTGAAACGTACTCCTAACAGGTTTTTTGGGGGACGATTTTGGCCTCCACACTTAGTGATTTTTTCGGATTTAACTTTCGTTTCGGTATTGACACAAAAACGTTTCGGTAGTGACACAATGGTGAAAAAAAAAATTTACTAAGTCCAGAGCTCGATGAATGTTAGGGACCAAAAAAAGTCACTACAACGTACTACCAATCAACTCTAAATTGCCTGAAACGTACTCCTAACAAAACACAAAAAAAACACTTTCACCTAGAAACTCCATTCACAGTTCAAAAATTCCACCTTACTGTGGACATGCATGCTTGAGATTTTTTCTTTGAAATCATTTGTAGTTTGGGAGATATTTAACTTTAAGCGCCCAATGCATTGTGGATGCGGCAAAGGGAAACGAGTACAGGCTACTAATCCTACATACTTACTGCTAGTAACCCCATTCATACTTTAAAATGTTCATTTTACTGTGGACATGTTTGCCTGAAAAGGAATCTTTGAAATGTTTAATAGTTTTAGAATTGTACTCCTTTAAAAGTTCAGAAATTTATAATGGAGGTCGATGGAAGAATTTGGGACATCAAAAAAACACTTTTGCCTAGAAACTCCATTCACTGTTCAAAAATTCAACCTTACTGTGGACATGCATGCTTGAGATTTTTTCTTTGAAATCATTTGTAGTTTGGGAGATATTTAACTTTAAGTGCCCCATGCATTGTGGATGCGGCAAAGGAAAACGAGTACAGGCTACTAATCCTACATACTTACTGCTAGTAACCCCATTCATACTTTAAAATGTTCATCTTACTGTGGACATGTTTGCCTGAAAAGGAATCTTTGAAATGTTTAATAGTTTTAGAATTGTACTCCTTTAAAAGCTCAGAGATTTATAATGGAGGTCGATGGTTTTACTTCAAATGTGATGTTTTTTTTATCCATGTACAACTGCTCAAAGCTGTGTTTGCAAGTCATGTCTTGCCTAGCATTGCTGAGTTAAGCTTAAAAAATTGTCACTACCAAAACAGTCACTACCGAAACATTATGCTCAAGTTTCGGTAGTGACATCATTGTTTCGGTAGTGACAAAATTGGATGTTCATGCTTTTGAGACATCAACAGCTTCAATAATGAATTACTATATTCTATTGATCATTTTTCATTATATTTCTAACATAAAGCAAACATATTCATATGCACATGCGTTGTGAGCTTGTAGATCGGCTATGTTCACCTTTTGACAATTTGACCAGTTTGTATATATAGTTTAGTTTGGTTTTTAAATGTCCTTAAATTATCACAACATTTCAGGTAAACATACAACAGGACAAAGGTGAAAAAGGTCAGCAGGGCACCCCAGGGAGTTGAACCCCGTCCCGCTAAAGCAGGAGTACCTTACTACCAGCGCCTTTTGCTTTTTGACACCATGTCCTTACCTGCATGTGAATCAGTGTTGATCCAGTAAAAAGCAAGTCATTTTATGTTTAGTTGCGCTCGGGTGTTGCCTCTGAAAAGACAATAGAATTGTAATGCTAGTCATCAAGCTACTAATATAGACTGAAGTAATTAAAGCGGGTCATGTTTGCATGTTTGGAATTGTAACAGCTGAAATCAATAATATATCAGTATTCTGATATTAACCTGCGGGCCGCTTTAAGTGAGGGTGGGGGCCACGTGTGGCCCCGGGCCGCCAGTTGCCAGAAGCCATTGTTCTCACATTAATACAAATAAAAATCTAAAAATCTAAATATTGAAGAAGAAAAAAAAACTTTCCTATGGTTGATGTCACTGGTAGACTGAAGTGTTAAAATGGGTAGGATAGGTTGAAAATGGGTGAAGTCGTCCTTTAACTATAAGAACCTTCTCTCTCTGATAGATTGTCCTCCTAGCCCTGGTGATGTATTTTGTGGCACGAGGGCTGATGGGGCTGGTGACGGAGGGCTACGTGTATCTGCTGTCCACCTGGCGGTTGCTTGGGGTGTGCAACCTGGCTCTGGCTGCCTCGGTGTGCGGGCTGCATCTGAGCCGCTGTGTCGGCGCCAAGCGCCAGTGGGCGGCGTACCTGCAGCACCCGCGGGACGTGTTCACAGACTTCTATGGCGTGGCCAGGCAGAGTGAGACGTACGCCGTCGCCTCAGCCCTGCTGCTCTTCGTCCTGGTGCTCAAGGTGAAGGCAGACGGTTAAATGTTGTTTTAGAATTCATAAATGAAACTCTCTTACTCTCTGCTTTGAGCTTCTCTCTTCTTTTTACCCCTTTTTTAAAAACGTGTTTTCAAAGATAGCAGAACTATGTTTCACTATGTGTCTTATGAAGTATACAGGGCTTAACCCATTAAGACCTGGAACTGTGTCATTTTTAGATTTGAGCTAAAAAAGCATTATTTTACACTTTGGGCTATTCAAAAATAGCAGATATACAAGCTCATAGCGCGGCACCGAGTGCCGCGCTACGAGCTTGTAGATCTGCTATTTGTAAGTCAAGCTATACTCTACTCAGAGTCATACGTTTACAAAATGTACTAAAGTACAGTGAACGTCTGTGCGGTTTGTCTTCATCACTGAAAATAACGTACATGTAAACTGATGTCATGTGCAGTTGGGGTGAAGAAACACAACCATTTCACTCCTAATAATACCTATTTGATTTGACATCCTGACTTGCTGCTGTAGCTGAGGCTTGAACCTGTTACCTGCGGCTCACTAGTCAGTGACTCTATCCATTCACCTACAGCTGTTTCCTTGGAATCTGCGGTTCTGTAACGTCTTGTTGTCAACCCCTCAAATTGACATGTATTTGGGCAGTGGACCCCAATGTGAAAAGATGTAGTGTCAGGACCCCCCATGAAAAAGATGTATATTTATGCTGTAACACATTTTTTCAAAGTTATTTGTCTTGTTTGTTGTTCAAGTCAAAGCACCAGGAAGGCTGTACTTGTCAGCCATCTGTTAGCTCAATGGGTTGAGACGCAGTATTCATGATCCGGAGGCCATGAGTTCAAATCCCATTGATGTCTTTCCTATGATTCTTTCCTTTGCAGACTGGCTTCCAGAAGATCAACTGAAAACTACCAGGAAGGCTGTACTTGTCAGCCATCTGTTAGCTCAATGGGTTGAGACGCAGTATTCATGATCCAGAGGCCATGAGTTCAAATCCCATTGATGTCTTTCCTATGATTCTTTCCTTTGCAGACTGGCTTCCAGAAGATCAACTGAAAACTACCAGGAAGGCTGTACTTGTCAGCCATCTGTTAGCTCAATGGGTTGAGACGCAGTATTCATGATCCAGAGGCCATGAGTTCAAATCCCATTGATGTCTTTCCTATGACTCTTTCCTTTGCAGACTGGCTTCCAGAAGATCAACTGAAAACTACCAGGAAGGCTGTACTTGTCAGCCATCTGTTAACTCAATGGGTTGAGACGCAGTATACATGATCCAGAGGCCATGAGTTCAAATCCCACTGGTGTCTTTACTGTGATGCTTCCCTTTGCAGACTAACTTCTAGAAAAACAAGTTAAAACCACCAGAAAACCTTTAACTCTCAGCCAACAGCATAGCTCAACTGGTAGAGCGTCTGTCCAATAACATGACTTGACTTGACTTGAGTGGGTTCGATTCCCACTCGAGTCAAGTGTCCCCGGTAACTTGGGGCAACGGATAAATTGACTGATATCCTTAGTGATGCTTCCCTTTGCAGACTAACTTCTAGAAAAACAATTTAAAACCACCAGGAAACCTGTAACTCTCAGCCAACAGCATAGCTCAACTGGTAGAGCGTCTGTCCAATAACATGACTTGACTTGACTTGAGTGGGTTCGATTCCCACTCGAGTCAAGTGTCCCCGGTAACTTGGGGCAACGGATAAATTGACTGATATCCTTAGTGATGCTTCCCTTTGCAGACTAACTTCTAGAAAAACAAGTTAAAACCACCATGAATGGATTTGAACCAGCACACTCCTACAAGTTATTCTACGGATATCAGTCAATTTATCCGTTGCCCCAAGTTACCTGGGACACTTGACTCGAGTGGGAATCGAACCCACTCAAGTCAAGTCAAGTCAAGTCATGTTATTGGACAGATGCTCTACCAGTCGAGCTATGCTGTTGGCTGAGAGTTACAGGTTTCCTGGTGGTTTTAACTTGTTTTCTAGAAGTTAGTCTGCAAAGGGAAGCATCACTAAGGATATCAGTCAATTTATCCGTTGCCCCAAGATACCGGGGACACTTGACTCAAGTGGGAATCAAACCCACTCAAGTCAAGTCATGTTATTGGACAGACGCTCTACCAGTTGAGCTATGCTGTAGGCTGAGAGTTACAGGTTTCCTGGTGGTTTTAACTTGTTTTTCTAGAAGTTAGTCTGCAAAGGAAAGCATCACAGTAAAGACACCAGTGGGATTTGAACTCATGGCCTCTGGCTCATGTATACTGCGTCTCAACCCATTGAGCTAACAGATGGCTGACAAGTACAGCCTTCCTGGTAGTTTTCAGTTGATCTTCTGGAAGCCAGTCTGCAAAGGAAAGAATCATAGGAAAGACATGAATGGGATTTGAACTCATGGCCTCTGGATCATGAATACTGCGTCTCAACCCATTGAGCTAACAGATGGCTGACAAGTACAGCCTTCCTGTTAGTTTTCAGTTGATCTTTTGGAAGCCAGTCTGCAAAGGAAAGAATCATAGGAAAGACATCAATGGGATTTGAACTCATGGCCTCTGGATCATGTATACTGCGTCTCAACCCATTGAGCTAACAGTTGGATGACAAATATAGCCTTCCTGGTAGTTTTCAGTTGATCTTCTGGAAGCCAGTCTGCAAAGGAAAGAATCATAGGAAAGACATCAATGGGATTTGAACTCATGGCCTCTGGATCATGAATACTGCGTCTCAACCCATTGAGCTAACAGATGGCTGACAAGTACAGCCTTCCTGGTGCTTTGACTTGAACAACAAACAAGACAAATAACTTTTTTTTTAAATGTGTTACAGCATAAATATAAATCTTTTTCATGGGGGGCCCTGACACTACATCTTTTCACATTGGGGTCCACTGCCCAAATACATGTCAATTTGGGGGGTTGACAACAAAACGTTTCAGAACCACAGATTCCAAGGAAACAGCTGTAGGTGAATGGATAGAGTCACTGACTAGTGAGCCGCAGGTAACAGGTTCAAGCCTCAGCTACAGCAGCAAGTCAGGATGACAAATCAAATAGGTATTATTAGGAGTGAAATGGTTGTGTTTCTTCACCCCAACTGCACATGACATCAGTTTACATGTACGTTATTTTCAGTGATGAAGACAAACCGCACAGACGTTCACTGTACTTTAGTACATTTTGTAAACTTATGACTCTGAGTAGAGTATAGCCTGACTTAAACAAACAAATAACAACTTAGTATAGTCAGAGTATTTTTTACACAACTTACATTTTGTAATCAAACTACTGAAACGAAAGTTGGTCACCACCAAAACGAAAGTTAAATCCGAAATAATCACTAAGGCTGGAGGCCAAAATCGTCCCCCCAAAAACCTGTTAGGAGTACGTTTCAGGCAATTTAGAGTTGATTGGTAGTACTTTGTAGAGCCAGCGCTGTAAAAGTTTTCATTGTGGATAATGACAAGGGCATTACTGACAACATTGTTTATAGCGAACTCCTTTAGGATAATGGGCATAAATGGACACAGACAGACACAGAGATCTCCATATACGGGCATAAAAGGGACACACCCAGACACATACAGAGATGTCCATATATCACAGACACAGATAGCTCCATATATGGGCATAAATGCACACACAGATGGGCATAAATGGACACAGGCAAACAGATGGCCAAAACGGGTCCTATGACAACAGGTATAATGGGGTTTGATTTAAAGGGTGGACCATTCATTCCCTATTTACATCGTTCCTGTGTAGGCCGGTCCCCGACTAGACCCTCGGCCACCCGAAGGGCTAGACCCTCGGCGGCCGAGCTTCTAGTAATCACTAAGTGTGGAGGCCAAAATCGTCCCCCCAAAAACCTGTTAGGAGTACGTTTCAGGCAATTTAGAGTTGATTGGTAGTACTTTGTAGTGACTTTTTTGGTCCCTAACACCACAAATGGTTTACATACTCTTTACGAATGTCTTACGCATCATTTGCTTAACATGAATGATAATTCTAGTAATTGTTTGGTGTCTGCATTCATGAAAGCCAGGTAGTTTGCAACAGGTAAGGAGAAAGTCCACATTAACAGACAGTCATAAATGATGAACTGTCTTCACTTTACTGTAGGGCACATAATAACATGTACAAAGGATTTATAGATATTTTAGGAATGTTTAACAAAGCATATGTTAAACATGAACAAGCTACCAATAGCTTGTATATATTATGTAACATCAGTTACAAATGATTTAATAATCATTTACAGATGTATTATACATGGCTTATTCATGAATAGTTACTAATACCTTTATAGATGATTTGTAACCGTAGTTATAAAGGTTTTAGTAATCATTTACGAATGTCAATAAACAGGTTGTTAATGATTTGTTAATAGTCTACAAACTGCTTATAAACGTTTATAAATGCTTTAGAATGGGTCGTTACAAATGATTTAATAATCTTTTACAGATGTATATAAATGGCGTATTCATGAATAGTTCACTACTTACTAATACTTTACAAATGATTTGTAACTGTAGTTATAAAGGTTTTAGTAATCATTTACGAATGTCAACAAACAGGTTGTTAATGATTTGTTAATAGTCTACAAACTACTTATAAACGTTTATAAATGCTTTATAACGGGTCATTATTGTAAAGTGCTACCGATTTCTTTGTTTTTGTCACATTCCTAAGCCAATAATTTGATGACTCAAAGAGTGTCCTACTGAGCAGCCATCCGGTCATCAAATTATTGGCTTAGGAATGTGATCAAAACTAAGAAATCTCCATGAATTCAAGGCTTCATGGCGTGTGTAATTGATAGAAAATAAGTCATGTTTTGGGTGAACTACTCCTTTAAGTGGTTAACACAACTGTTTCATGTTTCTCTTCTCACTCCACCCTGATCTATGTCCCTCTCGTCAATTTCCAGGCATCGCACCAGTTGCGCTTTCTCCGAGAGTGGGCCGTGTTTGGCAGAGCTCTGAGACGCTCCATTTGGGAGCTGCTGGGAATCGCTCTGGCATTACTGCTGTTACTGCTGGCATACTCACACACAGGACACCTGGTATGTATCTCTCTCTCTCTCTCTCGCTCTCTCGCTCTCTCTCTCTCTCTGGATCTCTTTCTGTGGATTTATTTCTGTGTCTCTATCTCTCTCTTTCATAAAGAGTGATTTACACTTTTGTGCGCCGGTGTCGCGACCGCATATAGCAGATCTACAAGCTCACAACGCACTGTGCTGCGACACGCTATGAGCTTGTAGATCAGCTATTATCGGAGCGCGACGCGGCTCGCAAACCAAGTATAAATCTGGCATAACTCATACAATACGTACACCCACACGTACACTACAGTACATGTATACGCATAGACACAGGGCATAATGCAAAGTAACTAACAATGGTGCCCGTAGCCTTGAGATGGAAACTTGTGTCTTGCCATTTCGACAGCACATTTCTATCCTTATACTGTAGCATCTTCAGAGACCAGGCTGAGGAAAGAGGAAAGCTCCTGGCTAGCAGAACCCAAACAAATTCAAACTCAAAATAATCTTCATGTCAACAAACATTGCAACAAACACAAACACTCAATGCGCCATTGACAAACTATGTCAATGGCGCCTAAACAGTGTTCAGAATATCCTGTGGGCTTACAAAACCCACATGTCTCCTTGTCCTTCTGCCTCAGTCTCTCTCTCCCTCCCTGCTTTCCATTAGCATGGGGGGAGGGCTCGCTTGGCTTCCTCTACATAATAGGTATAAGAGAGTGGCAGTGCTGTCAGACAGCCACGCTCACAGATCACGGGAGCTGTTGACTTGGAGCCATTTACCTTCACTTTAGCCTTGCAACAGTCATTCATGAATACCAAATATAACCATGTGCTGTGGAGAAAGGCTCATTTCTATACATTATGCACTCTGTTACTTTCCCCGGTGCTTTCATAATGAATCTGTCTTTCAAAACCGTTCTCCCTGACCCAGGGAACACTCCGAATCTGAATCAGTTATATTGTCAGTAGGTGAAATGGATTTTTGCAATTTTTGAGAGATTTTCGATTAAACCTTTGTTTAATTATTAATCATCTAAATCTGAAACTAGTTACTAAAGCTGTCAAATAAGTGTGATGGAGTAAAAAGTACAATATTTGCCCTTGAAATGTAGTGGACTAGAAATATAAAGTATTGAAAAATGGAAATACTATTAAAATAAAAGTACCTAAAAATTGTACCTGGGTACTTGAGTAAATGTACTTACTTTACATCACTGCACATGTGTAACATGATTACCTGCCCCCCTCTCTCTCTCTAGCTCTTCCACGCAGTGCTGGACAGCTACAGCAGTGTAAGCTCCGCCTGTCTCTCACTGCTGGGCGCCGGTGGGCGTGGTTTGCTGTCTTGGCGACCCGGCGGTCGGACAACCACAGGTCCCTCTTCTAGCTCCGCCTGCTCGCTGGCGTTCCACGTGAGCTTCGCCGCGCTCCGGCTGGTGTTGCTGTGGCTTGTCTCCTCGGTGCTGCTACGGAACTACCGGCGGGCGCGGGCAGAGTTGTACCGTCCAGCGGTAGACCTGCAGGACTACGAGATGGTGGAGCTGTTCCTCCGACGACTCAAGATGTGGATGGGCCTGAGCAGGGCCAAGGAGGTACAGCAGCGCTTCTCACACATTTACATTTCAAGGACCTCCATAACTCTTTTTTTTCAAATATGTTTTTATTAAGAACAACAGATTAGTAGGGTAACACAGTGGGCAGTCCACCAAGATTGTTTAAAGCAGTGTTTCTCAAACTTCTACATGTCAAGGACCCCCAAATTAATATGTATTTGGCTGGGGTCCCCATCTTTAAAGGATTACGTGCCAGGGACCCATACAATATTTGTGTTGTTTCTTGGAAATAGCTGATCTACAAGCTCACAACGCATTGCATCGTGATGCGCTGTGAGCTTGTAGATAGGCTATTTTTTGGTTAAACAGATTTTGATGCTATATTACAAAATTTAGCTTGGGACCCCCTGGAACCCCCTCAAGGACCCCTGGGGGTGCCCGGACCCTACTTTGAGAACCACTGGTTAAAGGTATGGTGATGAGGGGTGCCTGTGGTGGCTCAGCCATTTAGTCCAGAGACCATGTGCTCCTTCTGAGCCGTGAGGGCCCGAGTTAGAATCCAACTCCCACGTGGTCTGCTGGTCTTGACCGGCAGGTTTCTCCTTTCTGAAGCAGTTCAGGTGGTGCACGGCACGCACATCCCATAAATTGCAAAGGGTGCTGGATAAAAAATAGACACTTCGTCTCATTGCACCTGGCAAAGACCTCATGTAGGTCGAAAGTTATTGTCTGTCTCTAATATAGTTTGGGAGCTTATCAATACGGTGTGCAGATATCTTTCTCTACTACATGTTTCTCCTTTCTCTCTGCCCTTGGTTTCATTTATCTCTACACTCTCCTATCTAAAGGAAGGTTCAAAAGGTCATGGTGATGAAAGGTGAGGACGGAATGATTCGGAACAACATGACCCAGAACACTGACAACTAACAAGCATCTCTTTTTTCTCCCTCTACTTTCTTTCTGTCTGTCTTCTCAGTTTCGCCATAAAGTGCGCTTCGAGGGCATGGAGCTGCCTCCCTCCCGCTCCTCCTCCACCAGCGACTGTAAGTCCCTCTGCCTCCCCCCGCTGGACGGCCCAGAGTCGCCTCCCACCCCGGACAGCGCGGATGCCGGCTCCGAGGCCTCGTGGCGTCCAGCCTCCTCCAGCCCCTGCAGCCTGACTGAAGCCCCGGGGATGGGCCTGGGCCTGGGCCTGGGCCTGGGGCTCGGGCTGGGTCCGGGTGTGATGGTGGGAGGAGCCAGCTGGAGGGAGAGGGCGGAGACGGAAGCCTCTCTGCGAAGGCTCCTACCCACCCTGGATGCCTTGTTGCAGCAGCTAGACCGGGTCACCATAGCGACGGAGGACCTGTACCACACCGAGTGCTGTCTGGAGCGTGTGCAGAGGAAACGCAGGGAGCGAGGGTGGGCCAGAGGTGGAGAGAGAGGCAGGAGCGGAGAGGGACGAGGAGGAGACGACAAGGACTCTGCTGGACAGAGAGAACGAAAGGCGGGTAAAGAAAAAGACAAAAGGGGGCGTAAGAAAGAAAGAAGTGGAGGGGCAAAGGAATGTGGGAACACTGTAGCCAACCCCAGACAGACTCCGGTAGCCACACCCGCTGCCTTGTCCAAACCCAGACCTTCCACCGCCCACACCGTCACCCTCGCCCCGGCTCCTCTCTCAGCCTCTAGATCGCAGACCGCCGCACCTCCTCCCACCCCTGTCTCGCCGCCCAAACCCGCCCCTGCGCCTCCTGCAGCCACCACACCTCCCAAAACCACCCCTGCCCACTTTTTAGCAGCGAAAATAAGCCCCGCCGCTCCGTCTACGCTCAGCTCTGTGCGCACAGCCACAGCTGCACCCGCACCGACCTCCCAGTCCGTGCCATCCACCCCTGCACCCACACCGGTCGCCCAGTCCGTGCCATCCACCCCTGCACCCACGCCGGTCGCCCCCGCCGCCCACCTGATCGGCGCTCGGGAGTGGGACCCCCCCACTGAGAGAGAGACCCCCTGCCCCCCCTCCAGCTTGTTCAACCACCCAGCTCACACCACCACCATTCCCACACGCAAGCGCAAGCGCAAGCCGCCGCCCCTCAAGAACAAGGTGCATCCCAACCCAAATAGGCATGTCTCTGGGCACCCCAAACCCTGACGAAACCCCGCCACCGCATACCCAGGATCAGTTAGGAAATAATAGATGGGTCACATAGAAAGAAACGTAAGGATGGGGTATAAGAATTCTAGAGTGAACACTGGGTTGAGATGAGAGACAGCAGGCTTTGTCTCCAGATGCCCATCTCTAGATCCAGGGAGTAGAGGGGGACCTGCTTCAGAGAGTCTATGAGTGTCAAACAGACAAATCAAATCTATGGAAATAGAGGCAATAGGTCATATTTTAAGCAATTATCCATTAACCCATGTTTCCAAAAGCGTTTGAGCTGTTTCCAAGAGCCTTTGTGTTAGTTGGCATGGAAAACAAGGTGCTGGTCACCAGTTGGTAACAGAAATGGCTCAGAGAACGGCACGTCATCATTTACCACTATAAACATCCACTACGCCTTACCGTCCTTTACGTCTCTGGACACAAGCAGACCCCCTGACCCCCCGTGACCCTGGAGGTCACGAGGGTGTCTTTGACAAGAGCACAGAACCGTGCTCACCTGAGGAACTGTGTTTAGCTGTAGGACTGAACTGAAAACAGTAAGACTGCAGACAATGCATCAGAGGTTTTGTTTTTTGTATCTCGTTAGTGTTGTCTCTTGTATGTGTTGATTGTTATTATGTTGTCTACGTATTATTGCAAGAATAAGGAAGCTATATTGTTCTTTTAAGTTACCATGGGTTACTTGTGGCCTGTCTGAAAACCGTCTCCTCCGGGAGTTTTAATGGTCTCGTATCCACAGGCACGCACACATGCTGCATTAACAACCAAACACAGGTCTAGGTACAGGCATCGAAGCACGTGATCACACACTAACACACACAAAAGGGGCTATAGCAGACTGGTGCGCCTCAGGATCCCAGTAGCCAGTTGTTCAGGGCTCAGAACAGTTGTCTTCCATTGAGGATGTAGTGATGGAGTGAAGCAGAGGTTAAGAAAGATAAAGAGGTAACAAGTGAGAAAGAGGCGATTAAGCAAAGTAGCATGTTGTAGTAGTTCAAAGTAAGAAGAGTAGAAAGTAGAAGTTGAAAAATGAGAAGACAAGGAAGGAAGTTGTGCCTGCCAGAAGGCAAATATAGATTTGTCTTAGAAGACCTCTCTCCCATCATAAAGCTACGCTCCCATACCTTTGAATCCTTCAGGAAATAGGACACATTCTGATGATCTAATCAATGATCTTGATTATCTTTGCAACATGTTTTGTTGTTATTGTTGTTGTTGTATTGTATTCCGTATGGTTCTAATTTAAAAGCACTTTTGTTCTGAAGTAGATGTGGGTTTTTTTATAAGGGAGGGAGTTTGTCTTCTAAAAGTAATAAGCTTGGTGTGAAAACCAAATAGATAAAGCTTCACTCATACTGTATTGTAACCGTAAAGCATTGCCAAAGCTTCTGCATCATTTATGCACCAAGAGTTTATACCGTACCAAGTAATTAATTTTTGTACCTAGCACTTTATTTCCTAGTGGAGCTGATAATCCAATGCCATAATTATGTAACAATGTGTTGTGTTTTCTATTTCGTATCTAAATGGCTACATTACAGGACTATCCTAATGAGCATTATCAAGATATTGAAGCAGTCGTTGACAGTTGTGTTTTGTAATTTGTTTTGTCTGTTTGTGATTCTCATGCCTGTAATACCAAGCCACATACTTCCTGTGTCCAGTGGGCACATCTCAGGGACCCAATACTTTTCCCCAGAACAAGAAGGCAATAGAAGGAAGCTTCCCCACCACCCCCCAGGAGCCACAACTGGGGAGCAAAATAGGGGTGTTAAGGTTTTCAGTCTGGTTACTGTTACCACACACGAACGTACTACATACAACACAGTATGCTATTTTCAGCCTACTATTTAGTATCTACTAAGCAGTAAGGTTTCACTTCGGACATACTAAAAAGTAACTTGGCATATTAAATAGTACGTTAGTATGCGATTTCGGACAGGGCAATAACATGTCCAAAGTGAAAGCATACTGTGTAGTATGTAGTACGTTAGGTGGTTTCGGACGCAACCTCTTGGATACGTTGTTTGGGCGTTTTCTGACATCCCATGATAAAATTGATCCCTCCAGCCAAAAAGAAGGTAGCCATTTTCTAGGTGTGCTTCCTGTTAATAAAAAGACCAATGCTGCGGTTTACTGACATACAGTTGATATTTGTATTGTTTGCTGCATGCCAAAGCCTAGAGTATAGGTTCTATTTTTTCCCTCAAGTACACCCCTTTCTTCCAGATCCTCTTAATAATGTCATGTTTTACATTACCCAATGCATTTCAATAGTTCATTAAAAAATGACAAATTTAATCAGTGTGTACATATATGTATATATTGGTGCTTCTCGGTGTATATATTCTTCCGTTTCATTATCAGTATTGTTAATGTGCTGCGCTGGCATATACATAGGTCCAAGCACTGGTGTTTCACATCGCTAGCCTCAATGAAGCGCTACGTCCCAAAAAGCATATCTATTTTATAAATGTGTCTGAAAGAGTCCTCATTAGCCACAAGACACTCCCAAGGTTTGAAGAGAACATTGGGATATGAGCTGGTTCCCACACTGTGCCTCATTAACCCTTTCTCCCTCTGTACAATGTTCAACAGCGTAGTGCCAAAGCCCACCTGCATGTTCTGTAGTTTGTCTATTTGTTGTATCATGTACATTGTTATGACTCTTTGCTAAAAAATCAAATACTTGTCACGGAAAAGCGCTTTTTTGTCTTCATTGTTTTTGTACCATATGGCATTTTACAGTATGTATTCTTTGTATTTGGCAGTCGTAGCACTTCCCATGCTTTTGCACTTGACAAAGTCAAATAAAGAGTTTGACAGCTAAAGTCTACCACTATGGTGTTGGTGTCAGATCAGAGGCCACAGTGTTTTTCCTTTTGCACTTGCATACAGTTGGACATCAACCAGTACACAGGACGAGGACCTATAACATTATACAAAAACTTGTACAAAAACAAATTTCACCCACTTTTTTACCTTGTAAACCTGTGATGTGACAATAAAACTGATTCTGATTACATTACACATTTTTCATAGGCTCCGTTTATTCCACACACACATATTTACAGTACACACAAACACACGCTGCTTTCAAATGTAGTGTTCCCTACAGTTTTACTCGTCATGTTGCACATCCAAAATATTTGTAAGACCTAAAAAGTGCAAAGCGTTAGCGTTTTCAAAAAAAATGGTTTTTTTTTTCTTCTTGAAAAATATGCCATACTAAGCTTAAACATGATGTCCCACACACAGAATGCCTGCAGGACAAATATGTGGACATTCTGATCTTATCCAAATCTAGCCTCTGTGTGTGTGTGTGTGTGTGTGTGTGTGTGTGTGTGTGTGTGTGTGTGTGTGTGTGTGTGTGTGTGTGTGTGTGTGTGTGTGTGTGTGTGTGTGTGTGTGTGTGTGTGTGTGTGTGTGTGTGTGTGAGTGAGAGTGATTGAGAGAGTCTGAGACGATAAATCTTGGAGAAAAAGATCCCTGTTGAATCAAACAAAGTCTGTGAAGTCGTCCACAGTGGAGACAAGCCTCTTTCTCTGACCAGACCCCTCTGAGTTCGCTGCAGAGGAGCTGCTCTGCTGGTATGAGGACTTGTTCTGCTGAGAGTGTCCTTGGGTCAGCGAGATGCCCGGAGTGGGACGGGACTGTATGTCTTCCTGGGCCTGAGACGGGGGGGGGGGGGGGGGGGGGGGGGCAAAGTGGATTGAAGAGACAGATGTTCTTGAGAATTTATGAAGACTAATTAAAACTTACTTTTTTAACCCATTAAGACCTGGAACTGTGTAATTTTTAGATTTGAGCTAAGAAAGCATTATTTTACACTTTGGGTTATTCAAAAATAGCAGATATACAAGCTCATAGCGCGGCTACGAGTGCCGCGCTACGAGCTTGTAGATCTGCTATTTTTAAAAATTTGTGAAAATGTGTGCAAATCTTTGAATATATATATTTTTAAAGCGAACATTTTTAACTAAAATCTTTGCTTCTGGGGGGTCCCTGGAACAAAATATTTTGAGATGGGGTTCGGTGGCCAAATACATATAATTTTGGGGGTCCTTGACATGAAATAGTTTGAGCACCACTGATATAGAAACATAAGTTTTTCAGAAACCTGTTGGGATTTAGGAGATATGTAGAATGGGCTTCAGGTCTTAATGGGTTAAATGATCAATCAATCACTTGAAGTAAAAGGGTGGACAGAACGGGAACATGTTGTATGTGTGTATACAACATTGTTGTATGTATGTGTGTGTAAGAGAGAGATAGTGAGTGCACATGATGGCCTACCCGAGTCCTGATCCTCTTTATGTGTCGTAACCTGGCAAGCCACTTGGAGGCATACGCATCAGAGGGGTTGGCTCTGTACTGGTGGACTAAAGAAGCCATCTGAAGGGAGGGAGGGAGAGAGAGAGAGAGTGGCAGTATGAGTGTACAACCGAGTGTGCCTCTGTGTGTATATAAATGATTAAGTTTGAGGGATGGCCTCCTACATTTGCATAATCACAAAAGGAACCTTCACTCTCACAAAATGTTTCAAAGCTTTCATACATGAACAGCAATCACAATAACAAATGCGGTTCCACTTACATTTGCATGCAGGGCCATCTGTCTGACCAGCAGGGGCAGGTTGCGGTCTGAAACAATTTTTGCCACAGAGGTGTCTACTAACCCCTCCAAATCTGAGAAAGAGAGAGCGCGAGACAAGAAATGAAAAAGCCAGAACTAAGCAATACAACAAGCCTCCCAGCATGTGCACTTATGACCCTCCAAATGATCCAGAATGCGCTCCGTCTTCAACCAGGCAACATTTTTCACGTCTCCTCCCTTCTCCACTCCATACATTGGCTCCCAGTTACTGCCCGCACAGAGTACAAAACACTGATGTTTCAAAGCTTGATCCAACCCTACAACTCCTCCCGCTCACTTAGATCAGCTGACACAAGGAAGCCTGAACCTTCCCTAAAACATCCGGGACAACACTCCACACGTCCCAGACTCTTGTCCCTTCTTGCTCCCAAACTGTGGAATGAACTCCCCATTGCAGTTAAAAGAACTGCAGATTCACTCCCAATTGTATCTGACGACTCACCTCTTCAGACTCCACCTTGGCCCGTAGCACTTGACCTCGCAGTTTTATGAAAAAGTTAAAATGTAATTTAGAAGCATGTTATTTAGACTGATGCTAGGTTTATTTGTTTACCTGCCATCCTATAGTTTGTTATTACACGACTTATTACACGGCTACTTAATTAATACATTGACCCAAAAGTAACAACAAAACAAAGTATTTCCTTGCTTACGACAATTAAAGTATTCCATAAGTGTTGTGCTGGGTGGACACGGTCGCCTTGGAAAACAAGGAAGTGTAGTGGATAAAATAGAAACATTGTTGGTTACTGCATTGACTATTTCTCGCTTCAAATGTTTTCAAAAACATTCTTGAGAGCAACGTTTAGTTGTAAATGACATGGTGTGTTTATATGGCTATCATGTTGGATACAGCATAAAATCAAGCAGCGCAGGTTGATATGAGCAGGTGCTCTGAGCCTTTGATTAGACAGCAGTCTGTTATTTAGCTCATCGTCATTATCCAGAAATAACACACCGCTGAATTCAGCGATAGATACACACGGAGATAGACGGGAACGCCCAGGAACGCCCCACTCGGTTTTAGCTTGGGGGAAAACAGAACGATCTGCCTCATAGAGTTACATCATGCACGATCGTTTGGATCACTTTCAGAGCTATTTTATGGCCGATAGAAACATTGTCAGCCAAGAAAAATCCATCAGAAGGACAGCTGGAACACAATCGTCCACTCACCCTCAGAAAAGTTGACTTAATAAGATATATGTGACTAAAAAGACTAAACATTGCCAATCTATGAGCTCACAGCGCGTCGGAACGCGACGCATTGTAACTGTGAGCTAGATTGGCAATGTTTGGTTTATGTTCCCCCCAGAATACGTAAACTGGGGTTCATGTGGTTTATCAGATTATCTTGATATCTTGTTGCATGAGTCAAGTTTCAGCACAAGCACCACTGAGATCGGAGATCTGTTTCCCTCTTTCAAGCTCCGTCTGAATACCAATAGTAAAAAATAGTAAAAACTATGCAACTAGTGCGGTTGTGTGGTCCAAGACATCCACCACTTGAGTTTCTACTTTCTATATGCTGCTGGTCAAAATATTCTCCTCTTGATCCACCATTATAGTTCCAGTTTTGAGCCACGATTGCACCATTTTAACTCTGCTGTTTATTAGTATCTTGCCACCGTTAAAGCTTGCTGTGATCCGTTGTGATCGTGGACGCATTGCTGACACAAAGCCAACATAAACACGGCACTGACAAGCCCTATACAGGAAAGCAAAACTTGTTCAAATCCTATTTTCATGATATCATGGTAAAGTTATAAGTAATTCATAGAAGTATTTTGATAGCAGCCTATTGTATGTTTTCATATTATTTTATATCTCAATCCACTTTTTTCTTTTTTGGGGAGATTCCTCTGCGTACCACCGGTGGTACGTGTACCACAGGTTGAGAACCACTGCTTTAGAGTTTTTCAAGAGGGCCATGATCCAGAAAAGTTTGAGAGCCACTGCATTAGATCACTCACCTTTGCGGCACTGGAGGGTGACTAGGTTACATTCATAGTCCAGAGGTTTGATGATGACTTCCACAAAGTTAAACTGACCCTGGTGGAAGACAGATTGAAAATGTCAGGAGAGAGTAGGAGCACACAGTTTGCCTGCATTGTGCATGTGTGCCTGTGTACCTTTATGGTGCCTAGTTTGTACTCTTCTCCCGAGTCGTTGTACACCACCATGACGAAATCGTTGCCAATGTGTCGTTTCTTGTTACAGCAGCCTTTGTCACTCTCTCTGTTTGGCATCAGAGTCGCAATGTGGAAAATAGCTGCAGACAAACACTTATAAATTACTATAAGGATATATACGTATATACACTGTACATATATAATAATATACATATACATACAAAATGCTGTCATGCAGCATTTTGAGAACCACTGTTTTATGTGGTTAAAGGAGAATTTTGGACTAAGGTTTTCTTACCTTTTCTATGATGTTATGATATCTTAGGATGAATGGTACAGTAGAAACATTTCATAACTCCATCCCAGGTCCGCCACAGCTTAAAACGTGCGCGGATAGGCCTTGCATTAGATCTCATATTTTAATAGCTTTTTTTGTTTTGAGATCTGACATTCATAGTGACAGAACACTGTAAAAAAAAAAAAGAAAAAAAAACATTAGTCTCGCTAGACGAGATTGAAATCTCGAGATTTCAATTTTGTCTAGCGAGACTTTTTTTTTTTTTGGTTGCATAATGTTCTGTCACCATGAAAAAAAAGCAAGAAAAAAAAAAGCTATTAAAATATGAGATCTAATGCAAGGCCTATCCACGCACGTTTTAAGCTGTGGCAGACCCGGGATGGAGTTATGAATTTTTTCTACTGTACCATTCATCCTAAGATATCATAACATCATAGAAAAGGTAAGAAAACCTTTAAAAGTTCTCCTTTAAAAGCAACCATTAGCAAGGAGTCCAGGAATCAGACAATAGTAGTGTAACCCTCGAATTATCACGTACGATAGAAGACCCAGTCTAGACAGACACAAAGAGTGAGAGTGAGAACGATAGAAGACCTAGTCTAGGCAGACACAAAGAGCGAGAGTGAGAGTGGAGCCTGCAGAGCATTCTGACCTTGCATGATGTCGTCATGCCAGCAGTAGGTGAATTCTCCATCGTCGCCGTACTGGTCCAGCCCACCAAGGAAGATCTGGTCAGGGTCACAGTCCTTCAGGTGGATCAGTTTGCCCAGGCCCGTCAGGAAGGCAGCGTAGCGGTTCGATCCATACTCGTTGGACAGGATGGACACCTCATTATTCACCTGGGGGGGGTAAAGACGGGGGATGACTGAACAAGGCCACTGGTTTATAATTGAACCAGCATGTGACTGCTGATGAGTTTGTGTGTCCACAGTGTGTGTACTGAGTCAGGCAATATGTCTCCTCTTGATTTCTCTCTGCCGCAATGAAAGATGTCGACACTTGTTTACCATGTAAAAACAGCTTTTGTATTTTGTGTATTTGTTCTTTAATTATTTCCTGTGTATCGTCTATGTCCTATTGTGTAGGGGGGGGATTATTTATTTTGTGTTTTAGCGTTTATATGTGTATCTGTAAATGATTATTTTAATTGAGATATTTCATGTTACTTTTCTATCCTAGTATGTACCGTTTGTTTATTATTGCAAAAATCTAATTAAGAGATACAAAAAATATTATTGCAAAAATCTAATTAACAGAAATTAATTTTTAAAAGGTGTCTAGGTGTGTTTTGTGTTCTCACCTGACCAGCGCCTACAAACACCACTCCAATCTTATGAGTGTCATAAGGAGGCATCTGGTCCAATACCTTCACAGCACGGTCGATCACCTACCACAGATCACACACAGATTAACGGTAATGTACACACACTCTTTAGTATGTTCTATACATACTGTACACAAACACGGACAGATATTTACGAAGGAAAACAGACCTGAGTTTTGGGTAGCAGGAGGGGTTTGTTGGCTTCGTTGCCAAAGAAAGGCGAGTGGTAGAGCTGCAGGAAGACAAAACTACAGGAAGAGATAAACGTAAACATAATATCTACAGTACACTTCGTTGCTGTCTGGCAGAAACCGTTTTTTGTCCAAAAGCGTCACTTTTCAGGAAATGGAAAAAAGAACCTGTGTTCCAATGGTCCAATGTAGTGATTATGTAATCGCCAGCTCTTATTGGAGCTTTACATGGTTAATATTTATAAAACCCACAGACTCACTTAACCACTTTCACTTTTAAAAATAGCTAAAATAAAAGATCTACAAGATGCGATGTGAGCTTGTAGATCAGCTATTTAGCTACTTTTGAGTAGAAGTGGGGCATTCATTTATTATAAAACAAAAAAGATAAGGTATCTGCCCGACAGTGAAGACATACAAATACAGTTCTATCTTAAGACATCATCATGGCATGCAGTACCTGGGACTGAGCCCAGAGGTCTTCTCCGCGTTGCTTGGTCCAGGCCGACTGTGGTACGACTCTCTTTCTGTCCTCCTCTCCCTCCTGGAGGAAGGGGTCGTCACAGAGATGGTGTGACCTCGTGGACGGTGGCCTCCGCTAGGGGAGATGGGTCCAGGCTTGGCGGCCGGCGCTGGGAACTCCAGTCTCATCCTTGCTCCTCCACTCTGTGACACCACGACTCCTGGGGTTTCACCCCCCTGACTCTGACCCCCATGCCCAGTCCCCTCTCCTCCACCTCCTTCCACTTTCTCTTTCTCCGGCTGGGACTGATGGGATTGGGGCTTGCCGTCTGAAGGTGCCCTGGGTCGTGGTGCCTCTCCTACCCCAGTCCCTGACTCAATGGCAGCCTTAGAAAAGGCCTCGGGCAAGGTCTGGAGTTCCGGGGAGGAGCTGGATTTGTTGAGTCCCTGCCCCTGGGACTGGGTCTGTGTCTGAGTTTGGAAGGGGAGCTCGGTCCCCTGGCTGCCCGGGGTAGTGGGCCCTGGAGTGGGCTGATCAATGGGAATAGCTCCCTCGCTCACCTCCTCTAGTGTGGACTTATCATCGTCCTGACTGGAGGTGGAAGAAGACTAGAGAAGAGAAAGAAAATTAATTGATTTAAGCCTTTTTACTGACCTGCTTGTACTGAAACCATTTCATTTAGAATACCCGCTGTTGTAAAATAAATTGCCGTGCCCTTTCAAACTAATAATGGGTTAATAATCCTGATCTGCTGGAATTGATGATAAGTGTGACCGCTGTGCCCTATCACCGGCTAACCACACTCATATGTTTTGGTCTTGCCCCAAACTGGTACACTTCTGGACCAAAGTCTTTGAAATTTTGTCTGCTGTTCTCTCGATCCGTCTGGAACCTTCACCCTTGGTAGCAATTTTTGGAGTACCACCAGACTTATACTTTAGACTTCTAACCACAAAGAAATCAAATGTATTGGCGTTCACCACACTGTTAGCAATGCGCAGGATTTTGTTGGGTTGGAAATCCCCAAACCCCCCCCCCCCCCGTGGCTACGTGATGAGCTTTCTGAAACTAGAAAAGATTAAGTTCACAACCAGAGGGTCTACAGACAAATTCTACAAAATCTGGCAACCATTCATTACTTATTTTGAGAGTCTAACAGTGCTTCCAACAGGCTAAATTCTTTTTTTTTCTTTTTCTCTTTTGTTCTCTATTTACTTTAATTCTTTGACCAAATAGGAATCTAGACCTCTATATGTCTGTGGTGAGTTAAGTGACTGATAGACAGTGATTTATGATAGCATTCTGGGTTGCTTACAAGGGCGTGTGGCACGTTGGCATCTGGTTGACTCATCTTGTGTGTCTATTTATTTATTTATTTTTTTGTCTGTCTTTCGTAAAAAACATTTTTTTCCTCTTTTTCTTTCCTGCTTTTATTGTGAACTTTTCTTTTTAAATTAAACCTATTATTTATTTTCTGTTACATTTCATTGTCTATATCGAATTTAAATCATGTTTTGTTGTTTGTGTCAGGTACATTTCTTTGTTCCACTGCATTTGATACAGATTTTTTTTGTCTTTATTTTTTGAAAAGGAAAATGTGACAGCAATAACAATATGGGGGGTGGGATGGGAAAAGGGAGAAAATGAAAAATACAAAATGTCTAACTGATGTCATGTAAAAACTGTGAAACTAATAAAAGTATTTGTTAAAAAAAAAAAAAAATTATCCTGATCTGAATAGCATGCCAACATTATCACATCAGCCATCCAACTCACCCGACTGAGAGTTTTGGTGAACTTGTCGGCTGACATAAAGATGGGCTCAGAGGGCATGGCCTCAAACTCCTCACTTTCCGGCCAATCAGATGGAGTGTGCGCTGTGGTGACCCCTGACCTCTCCTCCAGCACCACCACAGAGTCTGGAGAGCAGGATACAGCAGCAACCATGTAGGTATAAGTACATACTGTACATACACTGATATGACATTTAACACAAACATACGGACATACTTATATACATACATGCACACACACACATACGCCCTTGAGTCAATACTTCATCGCACAATTGTAAAAAGAAAAAACACAAATCAAGCACCTACTCATGCATGAATATAAAAAACACATAAAAAACAATCAGCTTTCATCAATGATTTTGATATCCTGACACATGTAAACATACACATGCATGCACACACACTGATCCTTTGTGCGAAGACAGACAAAAACAAACATTATCTAACAGAGACAGCTACCATCCGTTTGATTTTCATCAAACACGCATGCATGTGTTTTGGTTGGACGGTCGGTTATGCGGGTACTGCAACAGCAGCCCAGACCGCTCCCTTGTTCTCATGCTCTCTTTACATCTCTTGATGCTCACAAATGGCTCGCTCTCACTCCCCACACTGGAGAAAGACAAAACTACAGTGCAGATGAGCTGACGCCAAGACCATCAGGCTTCACTGGAACTGCAGCTCTGATATGCTCTCCCTCCCCACTCTTAGGTTACCGATACGGTGTGAAAGTTGATGCACTGGACTTGGGGTCATGAGGTCTGGGCTTTTTCTGTTGACGACGACATGAAGTCATACCGGCTGAAATCAACCAGGAAGTATGTTCACCAACACAGCAGTTAGAACAAGACGGTTAGAAAGGAAAGAAAATCAACTCGTGAGTCATGAATCACAGTGAGCCATCCTTGGGCTGGCATGAGATTGGTTCAACTTGGCGGCAGTCGCCTCGTTCAGTGCTATGATTGGCTTGTGTGGAACTGACAGAGCATTATCTCCCATTGCGGCGGAAGACCCTCCCTCCCGTGTTAATATGACATTGATGGGGAAAAGCAGAAATGCAGTAGTACATGTTCTTCCACTTGCACAACTGCGCAAACATAAAAGTATATGTCCTTTGCACACCTGGGCATCATCAGGGATTTGTGTTAAGGAGAAGGTAACCTACAACCATACATTTTATTGTGAAAACGTTCCTGACATAACTCCTCTACACATTTTCTCAGTAAAATATTTTTCTTCTGCACACAATCTTTAAGCATAAAATGGAAACTTGTTTGGGTGCTATGGTGGCACAGGAGTAAAGTTCCTGCCCACCACTGTGCAGACTAGGGGTTCAAATCCTCGGCGGTGCAACTGACTTGGCGTCCCCCCAAAAAACACAATTGGCCATGTTCGTAGGAAGCCTGGTGGGGAGGGCGACCTTTGTCCCTGCACTAGCGACTCCTACAGGTTGATCTGTTCAGTGGGGAGCTGACCTGGAAAGGATAGCCTGTTCCTCTATATACGTTATATCCTCCTGGTGAAACTCCTCACTGTCAGGTGAAAAGTGGACTGACAGCGTCACGTGTATCAGAGGAGACACGTGCTTGCCTACACCCTCCCTAAGACCAACCAGTGGGGGTCGGCAGCGACGAGGGACTAAAGCACAAGTAGCCTTGTTCCCAGCCTTACTGTAGCTCAACTCATGAGGAGAAAAGCCTGGAAAAGAACTACAGCTAAAAGTGTCTAAGGGCGGGACTTCCGTTGCATGTACTTCCCCCAGGCAGAAGTAGGGTGACCACCCGTCCCGAAATTCGCGGGACAGTCCCGCACAAGCAGAGCAATGTCCCGAAAATCAAAGATATGAAAAAATATATATATATATTTTGTTTTAATAATAAATCGGTAAAATCAGGCAAAAATAAGAATTAAATAACATAACCCTAACCTAACTCTAATCTTAACCCTAAAACCGAAATAAAGAAACCAAAAACTGTAAAAAAACGAACCCAATCCGCCCAGAACCGCGCAAAAAAATTGCGCGCGCACGGGAGGTCCTCATGCGCGCGCAGCCCGCGATGTCCCGCTGAACGGGTACGTCTGTCCCTCAATGGGTCTGTTTGAAGGTGGTCACCCTAGGCAGAAGCTGTCTTTTTCGACAATACGGTTTTCATGCCCTGTATACAGATCTGCACAGCATCAACACACAGTAACTTATTTTAGGTCTTTAGAGTAGTACTTCCTGTACTTCAGCTTAGACACTTTCAGTAGCAGTTCTTCTCCAGCCTACAGTACATGGGGACTTGGGAATGTCCAGAATGAATACATTTTTAAGAAAAAAAGAAAAAAGGCTATTGTCATGGTCCCAATCAGAACGTGAATAGCTTCCAGTGTGCGCGCTTTTGCATTGTACAAGTGACAACATGTAAACTACTCCAGGAGTTGAGGGGCAGGGGAGGACATTGGAGTGGGGGGTCACACATGTGGTAGACGGTACCTGCCCAGGAAATGCTCCTGTGCAGCCTGCCGGGGGCTGGGGGGCCTGGGGTGGCGGAGCCCAGGCCCAGAGACGAGAGAGAGCCTCCCACTGTGGGCAGAGGCAGCCAATATGACAGGTCGGCCCACACCCGCCACACAGCCATTCACAAACCAGCGTGGTGGTGAGGATGAAAAATTATATAAAATAAAAACAAGAACAATCCAGTCAGAAGTAAAAAATCAAATCAAATAAGAAAAGGAAAAAGAGATGAAAGGGAATTACAATAAGAAGAGAGGGAAAAAAGCAGAGTTGAAAAGAAGAAGTGGACAAGAACAAACATGAGATGGATGAAGACAACAATGAACAAGAATAAACCAAAAAGCACACAAATATAGAGCACCAATGAAAAGCTTCCACAGAAAAAAAAAAACACAGACGCACATTTGAACTTATGAAATGAGACCAAAGCAGCGATTGATTGTCCATGATCACTGATCTGAGCCAGGCTACCTGAAAGAACCATAGCTCCAATATACCATGGCATTCACGGGGACTTTGGCCGAGCTGGTAGGTGAACCTGCGCTGCAGCTGGCTCCGACCAGAAATCATGAACAAGGACAGCCAATGAGGCGAACAAGGAAGGTTATGCATGCATATCTCTCTGTGTGTGCCTGCGCATTCACACACAACATTAGACGGCCCCAGTCCAGCATTTCCAGTCGTTTTTGTATTCATCCCAGCTCCGTTGTATTTATCATGGCGGAGCAGAACCAATACCAGTCAGTCACCTCTCCCATGCTACACTAATTCATACCTCACCTGAATGAATTGTAATTACAAGCAACAGCAGCAAACACAGGCAACAGTGGTGAAAACAAAAAACACCACCTTTGCGTTCTCGCTCTGTCTCCCCCCAAGCCCCCCGCCACCCCCCCCCCCCCCCCACCCACCACCACTAACTCTACTCACCAGTGTTGGAGCGTTGAATGAGGTTTGGTTTCCCTCCCCCAGTGGTGTGTACCTGCACCGGGGGTTCGGGGATAGAGGCCTGAGTCTGGACTGGAGGTGGGGCGGCAGTGCTGGCCGGGGCACTGGCCGTCTGGCCGGGGGGCTCCTTAACACCCTCCATAGCCATCAGGACACTGGACAGCTCCTGCAGCGGCATGTTGCCCAGCTCAGAGGAGAAGGGACTAGGTGGGTTCTCCAGACACATCAGCCAGCTAGTGTTACCTGTCCACACACACACAAACACATGTAAACAACCACCATTAAGGGAATTCACATACAAGGAATTTGACATGATGCAATTCTTTCTATGCATTGTATATATATATATAACATTCGGAGTGACGGTTCTTCCTTGGCCTACTGGGAGTGTGTGTGCAAAGTTTCATGATGATCGGTCAAGCGGTGCCGGAGAGTAGCTGTTCACAGACAAACACTCACACACAGGGACACACAGCAGGACAGGGACAAAAACATAATCTCCGCATCCTGGCCGTTCTGCCTGGCAGAGGTAAGAAAGAGAAACTTGGAGAAACAGAAAGAGACACTGATCATAGCTACTTGGCATAACACTAAATTATACTTAGTACAATACGGATTACAAGCACTTTGATTGTGTGTGTGTGTACAATAGGGATTACATGCATTTTGATTGTGTGTGTGTCTGCGTGTGTGTGTGTGTGTGTGTGTGTGTCTGTGTCTGTGTCTGCGTGTGCGTGTGCGTGTGTGTGTGTGTGTGTGTGTGTGTGTGTGCGTGCAATGGAATGCGAAGGTGTGAATTCACACACCAGATGGTCTACGGATGAAGATCTCAGCCCAGCCCTGCGTGAGCATGGGGACGAACTCAGCCAGGCTGGGGTTGTCTTTGAGGGGCGGGGGAGCAGTGGGGGTCGGAGATGAGGAAGGTGGTCCCAGGCCGTCCAGAGTGGGTCCGGATGTGGGGGACAGTGGGGCACCTAACTCCCCTTCTGAGGGAGACACCAGCGGACTCAAACTCTGGGTAGGACCGGCACGCAGAGCATGGCCACCTAGAATGTAAGTGACATGGTTATACACTACTAATCATCAGTTCATAGTCCTTTAATCAGTGGTGGAAAAAGTACTCACATTTTTTACTTACGGTAAAAGTATCAATACGGCAAAGTAGAAACACTCTGTTACAAGTAAAGACCGGACATGGAGAAGAACTATTACCGGACATGGAGGAGGTATATTACCTGACATGGAGCGGACTCTTATGCGTGTGGCTCTGTTGAGCTGCTGGCTGGACTGGGATTCTAGTTTGGCCGGAGCTTCTTTGGTTAGACGAGTGTGTAGAGATGGATCTGACCTAAAGAGCCAGGGTAGGAGAGATGACATGATAATAATAAACTTTATTTGTATAGCACCTCTCATGACATGAAATGCAGCAAAATGCTTTACAGAGCAAGAAATAAGCACAAGTACTTTACAAAAGTACAAATAATTTAACAATAAAGCAAAAAAAGAAAAGCAAAAGCATAAAACATTAAAATAATAGAAAAAAAGGCAGCGAATCAGGCAAAACAGTGAGGACATGAATAACACAGAGATTTAAAAATCAACTAAAAGTAAGAGTGAAGAAATAGGTCTTGAGCTGTGCTTTAAAGCTATCAACAGAGGCTGCCTGTCTTAGGCGTAATGGGAGTTTATTCCACGCCCTCTGCCCATAGAAGCAGAATGCTGCTTCACTGTGTTTTTAATATGCCATTGTAGGCACTTCGACCAGGTCAGCACACGGTTTGGAACATATCTAGGCAGGCAGTCATAGAGGTAGGAAGGTGCCAGACTATTGAGAGCTTTATGAACAAGTAAAATTATTTAAAAATCAATCCTAAAAACAACCGGATATGTAGTGAAGCTAAAACTAGAGTAATATGTTCTCTCATCTTAGTTTTAGTTAAAACTCTGGCTGCCGCATTTTGAACAAGTTGTAATCTGTCAGTTGTTTTCTGTGGCAGGCCAGAAAAAAGGTGCATTGCAGTAATCAAGCCGAGAGAAAAGTAAAGCATGGATCAATGTTTTTGCATCGGATGAAAGAAGGCAATCTTGGTAACATGATTAATGTGTGCATTAAAATTAAATTCAGAATCAATAATAACCCCCAGGTTCTTTAGTGTAGTGTTACTTTCTACAGTCAGGTTACCAAGTCTACTTGTTATTGATTCTCTCTGCTCACTAGAACCAATTATGAGAACTTCTGTCTTATCCTCATTTAGCTTTAGAAAGTTCTCAGTCTTTCTATATGTATGTACTTATATATTTTCTTTCTTATATATATATTTTTTTATGCAAATATCTGGAAACCTGCTCCAAAAATCAGGAGTGAAACATTGGAATATCTACTGGCAAATTACCAAGGACTTTTATCAGCAAAGACAAACAAACTGAGATCTCTCAACAAAAGGACTGAAGTTACTTCAGCTTAGGATCCCTCTCCTCTGGACTGAATAGCACCACAACATAAGAGTGTTAAATATACCAGAAATGTACTCATTTAATGTAATGTGATGCCCAACATGACCTACCTGTTCTAAAAAACAAAAAAAGAATAAAAAGAAAGTTCTCAGTCATCCAGCATTTGATGCTGGACAGACCAGTCAACAACCGGTCTAGAGCACAGGGGTCGTCTGGAGCTACAGAAAGATATAGCTGGGTATCATTAGCATAGAAATGGACATAGACAACTTGGGAAAACAAACAATAGTCTACCGTCCCTATTGATTTGTTTAAGAGAGTGTGAGTGTGTGTGTGTGTGTGTGTGTGTGTGTGTGTGTGTGTGTGTGTGTGTGTGTGTGTGTGTGTGTGTGTGTGTGTGTGTGTGTGTGTGTGTGTGTGTGTGTGTTACATGGGGGGAAAGAAATCAATCAACCAGTTGGAGTCCAGTTGGAATTAATAAGTGAGGTGTGTGTGTGTGTGTGTGTGTGTGTGTGTGTGTGTGTGTGTGTGTGTGTGTGTGTGTGTGTGTGTGTGTGTGTGTGTGTGTGTGTGTGTGTGTGTGTGTACTTATTGATTATGCACATCTATTATTTTAATCCACTCGGGTGGTTTCTACCTGGTCATCTCCCCTCCGCCTCCCAGACGTTCAGCCATGTCCAGCCCCAGCAGGGCCTGGGTTCGAACCCCTCCGCTGGTGGTGATAGTCACCAGCTTGTTGCCCACCAGCCATGTCATACTGCGGCCCCCCGCCAGCAGAAACTCAGCAATTGGAGACCTGGGAGGACAGCCAAAGTTCAAAAGGTCATGATCGCTTTCTGAACCCCTGAAAGTTATTTTCTTCCCAAGCGTCAACAAGACCCTGCAGGCCATTTCTGGAGGGAGAGAGGGAAAGAGAGCTTTACCGGCTTGACTAAAGGGCCATTCACACCAAGCAATATAACTATAATGATAACTATACAAATATCGTTCTAACTCAAGTGGATGGTACAGTCCACACCACAACTGTAACAAACAAAATGGTGAACGAGCTATAGTTATCATTACAGTTATAGTGCTTGGTGTGAACAGCCCTTTAATTTGACTCAATCATTCTTTGTTTTCGATTGGGCAAAAGTAGTACCTGGTACTTTTTTGGTATCACCTCCGTTGAGGCTCCAAGAGAGACAAAGCAATACCATGTAATGTGAAGTGGAAACACTGCAGATCACCGATTGGTCAGAGAGTAGCATCACTGTGTTATGACGGATTCCCCTACAACTGCACGGAAGCTCCTGAATATAGTAATAAACTTTTAAACTAGATGCTGCAAATGTGAAATGAATCAATTCAGTTCAATTCATTGGGGCTTTAAAGCCAAAATGAAACATACCAATCAAGACTAAGAAATGTACCGTATTTTCCGCACTATATTCAGTGCGCCTTATAATCCGATGCGCCTTATATATGTATCAATATTGGTTCCCTTGGTTTCCGCACTATAGGGCGCACCGCCAGCGCGCCTTATAGTACGGATGCGCCTTATAATGCGGTGCGCCCTATATATGAAAATAATACATTTATTGAAGGTGTGCCTTATACTCAGATGCGCCTTATAGTGCGGAAAATACGGTATGTACTGTACAATTAAAAGGGAATACAGAGATGTGTGTAAACATAGCTGGGTCACAATTGCATTAGAAAACCAGAAGAATTGTGCATTTGCTGTTTGAAGCAGTTATATATACATGGGATAACTTGGTATAAAGCTTTTGGAACAAATAACAATATTTCCAGATTTTTCCATCACTTAAACCTTTGAGACAAATGGCAACAATGTTCAAGTGCATTTAAAATAGTACAGAGATAACAGTTTTTCAAATGTAGTAGGTGCAGATTGACATTTGATTAGTAGACCTTAGGGTGGTTGTATTTCAATGGACATCCTTCTCCTGCCACAGTAATTAAGTAATTCATTAATAGTAATGTAATGAATCAATAGTAATGAATCAATACCGAGCCACTGCATGGAATGTTTCTCATCTAAAATGTTATGAGAAACTGTTTTTGTTGGAATGTATAGGTGAACTTGAGAGGTTGTTTCCAGACATGTCTTTTACGCAAATGGTTGGATGTAGCTAATACGACCAGCCACATTGTATTGAGGGGGTACCATCTGCAGTGACAAATGAAGTACATGGAACCAAAAGAGAGTTGAGTGGACTGTGGAGTCAAGCCGATACCATGCAGTGGAAAACTGCCACGTATCGACCAACTGTACCTCTTAGGCAGGGCTGAAAAGTTGGAGAAGACATATCGAGCCATCATGTCCAGACAGGTCTCAGTAAGCTCCAGGTGGACCGTCTTCAGTCCCTCATCCGCCTGAGTCACAGCGTTCTCGTCCGCAGAACCCAGACTACAGGTGGTTGTGGAGGTGTGCATCCTACAGATGTTTGCCAGAGAGACAGGGGTAAGAGAAACAAACAGGGAGAGACGGGATAGCAAGGCATTCACACTCCCAGTATGTTTATATATGCATGCGAGTTCCAATATACACACGCAAAGCCATGCAAGCGGTTGTACAGTACATAAGGTAAGCACACTCAACTGTTAATGTGGGCTCTACACTGTGAAATCTAAACGTTCAGAGTTCAATTAAGGAGGATTTTACTGTGTATAATGAGCAATACACACAAGCATTGTGCTCATGCATGCACACGCACAACCACACAGGTCACACAATCTGGGGGATTGTGATCTTTTTAAACACAAACACAAATGCTGGCACTTGGTATAAGTGGCGTCTTCCCTTGATATGCTTTGATTTGTTCTAGATGTGTGTTTGTGGGAAGGCTGATGTCTTCCACGGTGCATTAAATAAGATAAAACAAGGTGCAGTGGGATTTCAGAGTTCAGACCCTCAGGGATAAGATGGAGAGAGAGAATGCTGTCTGAAAGCAAAGCCGTACAAAGTAAGTGGCACAAACGGCATACTAACATCTCCCCTGATCCAGACATTTGCACATCAGTATTCATCTGTGGAAGATGCAGGAGCTATCTCTGCCCAACATTTCCATTATGGTCTAATTGGAAATCAGGTTGCCTTTGCCTCTCCTAACAGAAAAGTCAGTCTCAATAGACCCGACAGATCCACGCGACTTCTACTCACTGTAGGAGAAGTAGAAAAGGTCACGCTGGCTGGCTGCAAGGAACAAATCATCTTGCATAACAAGACTCGAAATATATTCTGTGTATTCAAAGGTTTGAATCTTGACTCAGTCATCTCTAATGTTTCTCATCTTTCTTAAACAAAAAGAAAAACAAATTATTATGCATTCATTATTTGTGGCATTGTGTGCGTAACCGGCCACTCCTGCAAACTTTGGAAGCCAGTCACAGCCAATTGTAATGGAATCTGAAAAATCTGACCTGTATGAATAGTAGCAATAAGTATGTTTTTTTTTAAGTTGATATATTGTTCATATTATGAATATTATGTTCACCTAAGCAAGCATGTTAGTCCATGTAGTCTGTCATGGAAAGCCAAAAACAGATAGTACTTTACTAGATGTGAACTCCATGCTTTTAACGCATCAGGGTGCAAACTCTCACTCAAACCAAGTCCCAGCTTGTGTGTCCTATTCCCACGGCGGCTATTTTGCATCATACTTGGGGTGGGAAATCCCACCCGAATATGACAATTACACATCTAGTAGACTGACAGTACCACAACCATCTACTGATTACAAAGATGAATCCCTGTGTGGCAGACACCTACCCAGAACACCATTTACATTGATTACCCAAGAGCGAGCCATGTTCATTTATCTCTTTATGCTCCATTATGGGACAATTTACTGTCTTTGCATAATGCAAATCCAAAACTAACTGTAACATCTCCATTAGAATAGGGTTAGCAATGCATGTCTTCAGAAATGTGCATGTTTTTCAGTTCGGTAGCATCAATAAGGGTGCATGTCCGAGCAAAATACAAGATCCACTTAATGAGGCTTGGTGTTTTAACATGCTGTGATAATTTGCAGTGAATAATTGGTTCTAAAACTGTCATGTTATCAACTAAAATGTTATCAAACTAAATGTCAGTGAGCTGATGGAGGGCAGGTGTCCACCGAACCAGAACCTTTAGTATAAAACTGATGCACTGATGCTTCTATTATGTGTTAACGGAAGCATCAATGTCCCTATGTCTCTTAATCAATAGAGAGACATAGAGCCAGACGTGTAATCAAGTATCAAGGTTGAGCAATTATAAGAACAAGTTCAATGTATCATTGCAGTTATTGAGGGATAGTGATTCATCGCCATTTCAATTATTTTGAAAGAGCAGTCTCTTTCCTCAAGAGGGCTCCATTGGTTGAACTGCGAGCTTTGTTCAATCCATGAAATGTTGCTGCTACCTACTGGACAGTAGTAGTATGACAACAAAATAGAGATTGGCATTGCAACACTATGAGAGAACAACTGCAATGCCACAACCAGTACCCATTAGTTACTTGCTTCAATAGTACAGCCAGGCAGGTGTGTGTGTGTGTGTGTGTGTGTGTGTGTGTGTGTGTGTGTGTGTGTGTGTGTGTGTGTGTGTGTGTGTGTGTGTGTGTGTGTGTGTGTGTGTGTGTGTGTGTGTGTGTGTGTGTGTGTGTGTGTGTGTGTGTGTGTGTGTGTGTGTGTGTGTGTGACTGATTTTTGTATCCTTTATCAAACCTCAAATCAAACTTCATGCCAGCACAACTGATTTCTAAATCCCCACACTGGTAGATTGCCATGGTCATAGCAGTACATATACACACTGTATGACTGTCTGTGAATGCAACAAAGCAAGAAAAAAAAAACATCTCCAGGCAAGCAAGCGAAGCTGTTGTGTTGAGTGTTGAGTTCTTATCATTGGCGACGGGAAGCAGTACCATCCCACCACAGATAGGAGAGAGACCAATTATTGTTTGCAGTGGCTGTCAGTAAAGCCCCCCCCCCCCCCCCCCCAAACTCTCTCTGGGTACACATGCTTTGCACCAGTTTCTCCAGTCACTCGTGTTGTTAGGCCAATCAAAACAAAAACAGCACCACACCCAGCAAAAAGGAAAAAAACAAAACACAAAGTTGAACCCAAAATATTAAATAAATAAAATGGCAAATTTGTTGTTAAAGCCAAACCAAACGGAACAAACACATGGATTGAGATGTGTCTGCACATCATGCAAAAATGAACTAAATACAAAAGTACTACTAAATACTACTAAAACAAATGCAATCGTGGAAAACAGCCCAAAAAACAAACCAAACAACATGAACAAACCAACCCTCCTCCAGCATGCACCCTCCAGCCCACCCCAGCACACCCACCTCAACGGCCGTCATTACAAAAGGCCCCTTCCGCCCCAACAACCATCCCTTTGGGTTGCTGTTTAATGAATTATCGTCACATCTTTTTGCTGTGGTTTAATTTAAAGAGAGGTTACCCAGAGCGCTCTTCTCTAACCTGCGGACCGCATGCTCGGAGACACTGATGCTGCGGGAACGGAACGCATCCAGGGCAGACAGGTCCCTCAGCTCTTTAACTGGAGAGCTGCTGCTATTGGCTACTGCCGCCGCCGCCTTCGCCACTTTGGCCGCCCGCAGACTGGGTGGCGTGGTGGTAGAGTGGTGGTGGATACCGTGGCAACGAGGGGGGGGGGGTATGGTGGTATGGGACAGTTAAGGGGGGGGATTGTGGGTTAGGTCATCGTAGGTATGTAAGGGGTTTTGGTGGCATGTGTGAGTTTGTGTGGGGAGGAGACAGAAGGAAACGGCATCCCCACCCCAGAGCAACAGCCACACAAATAGGTGACGAACGGATGAACGTCACAAATGGGGATTGGGGCAGAGGGAGGGATTTCCAAGGGGAAATGGTCACAGACGAAGGTAAGGCCCAGTAGTAATGGAGGAAGGATCCAAGGTGACGCGACCACCAACCCCCCCCCAAAACCACGCCGAGAACGCAGTGCCAAATCACAGGAGGGGGTAAGGGGGCCGGTTTCAAATGAGGAGTTGAAAGGAAAAAAAACAAATAGGTGAAAATTAACAGCAGCGAACATTATGATTCAGAATACACAGGAAGAGGGATAAGGAGAGGTCAACAAAACATGAAAAAACAGACAAAGCCACAGAAGAGGGTAAAACAGCGTCTACATTTCACAAAGAAATATACACAGAAAACCATTCAGGATGGCACTGAAGTTAACATTCTCTGAAAGAGCAGGTACTTTGTGAGGATAAAACCTCATATATACCTCGCTGCATGGCAGTGTCCCTCACCAAAAATAAATACTTTTTCACGCTAACAAGTTTGCTTAAAAATATATGTATTTCCGGTACGTGACACTGCCAAATGACGAAGCAGAAACTAGGCTTAAGGCTGCAGGGAGCAGTAGCTAGAAGTGAAGTCAGGCAGTAGTAAGGATGGACTCAGCAAAAGGGCCTGAATGAATGAAGGTTAAAAAACACATGAAGAGGAACCACACATCCAACTGAAAAGGAAACACTGGGTTAAAACAGCGGGCTGGAGCGCAGCATGTGACTGTTGAGAGATTCAGTTCATGAGATAGTCGCCGCTTACCCCGATCTTACCATAACCTTAACCCATTAAGCATCTGTGTCATTTTAGATTTGAGCTATAACCATTATTTTATACTTGGCTATTCAAAAATAGCAGATCTACAAGCTCCGAGCTTGTAGAAATCTTGAACATTTGTGCAAATCTTTGAATACATATCTTTCTTTAAACATTTTTAACTCAAATCTTTGCTTCTGGAGGTCCCCTGGAACATATTATTTTACAAATGATAATAAAAATGATATATTCAAAGATTTGCACACATTTTCACGATATATTGTATTGCTTGTATATCTGCTATTTTAGAATAGCCAAAGACATCTAAAATGACACAGATGCGTTCCCGGATTGAAAGGTTTCATCCTAAAGTTATCCCAAGATAGATAAATACTCAAACATTTATGACAGCCTCTATTCTAGTCAAATTATAGTCAAATTATAATAATAGTATTGTCACATGAACTGTGTGAGATCAGACATGCAGAGCTCCAAGCCAGCAGTAAGGCTCATGAGCAGCACACGGACCAGTTACACAGTATGGGCTATTAAACTGACAATGGCATGGAGGATCAATACAAACTGTTACTGTGTTAACTATGGAGAGTTAGCATGGAAGAGTTATGGTGCATTAACTAATGGGAGCGTGGGCGTTAAAGCAACTCAGGAAGTGAGTTGAACCAAATAGGCGAGGGAGCGGGAGAGGACAAGGGGGGGGGGGGGGATAGAGTCGATTTATCTACTTCACATCTCTTTTGGGAGAACAAAAGAAAAGCAAGAAGAGGAGGGGGTCAGGACATGCATTACATCACCACTGAATCTACAAATACAAAAAGCGGAGTGGGCAGGGAAAGGAGTGGACTATAAAAGAGATGCGCCGGCCCAGACAGTTCGTCAAGGACATAATGGCAGTCAATACTTTCATCTCACTAAAAACAGAAAATAACATGATTTTAAAAAGCACGACTCCTTCCGCCTGACATTGCTTTTGAATTACAATCTCCACAGCCATCAAAGTGTCCTCCTCTCCACTGTTTTTTAGATGAGGTTGGCTGTTTGAGACAGGGTTAGACACTGGAGTTATTTTGGATGCTTTCATAGTGATTGTCTATCTGTATTTTAGAGGGATTAATATAGTGACATTCAAACTCTGACACCATTTATAGATGAGAGGGTTACCCTGCAGAGTCAAGCTCCCCGTTATCTCCACGCGCGAGAGATTAAGTCTGTATGTGTGTGTGGGCCGGGGACATAGTCAAACGTGTGTGCGCGCACTAATCATGAATATATCAGAACTTTCTTATCTGAAAGCAGGATAAAGTGAAACTTCTTTCTCTGTTCCATGTGTTTGCCAGTACTCCGTGTGTGTGTGTGTGTGTGTGTGTGTGTGTGTGTGTGTGTGTGTGTGTGGGTGAGTGGATTCAAAACAGGAAACAACAACAACAAAACTCTTGGCAACAGGAAACCAAACAAAAAACATCCAAATGAAAATAGAGGAAAAAAGAAAATAATAAAATACATTGAAATAATGATCACCATGGCAACCTAAGGGAAATCATAGCAATCATCAATCCACAGTATCATTCATGCTGAGTCCCATGTTACCTTGACAGTCCTGTTGTAGATCAGTTGTCATGTTATGTAGCCTCTGTGACTGACTGACTGACTGACTGACTGAATGTGTTTGGGTTGGTGTGTATGCAGGCGTACCTTTTAGGCCTCTCATTGAGGCTGGTGCTTCGAGCTCTGAATGAACTTTGCTCGTGGCCGTCGTCGAACGGAAGGAGAGCGTTGGAACGCAAACCCTGGAGAATGAGGTGGGAGGAACGAATGAAGAGAAACACCAAATTCAGCTTGGAGAACAAGATGTAAAGGCTAGGGCTGTCATTATTTATCTTAGTGATTATTCTATTGATTACTTTTTTGATTAATCGAACAATCGAGAAGCACATAATGTGTTTTATTTTTTATATATCAATGTATCGACGATCAACTAAATCGATCAGTATGATTAACCACTTAAGCCCTATTTAATAATTCATCGTAAAACAGTGTCACACAAAAATAGCAGATCTAAAAGCTGTGAGCTGGTAGATCGTCAATTTTTGCTTGGGTAAAAATGTGTTAAATTATTATAATTGTTTATAAAGAAAATAGTGTATATGTGGATAACGAAATGTGATTTCCACCAACTACTATCGCTGTTCTCACAATTGTACTTCACTCAAAGTGGTCTAGCAAACCGTAATCAACATTTGTTGGGTTGTGGCCGGGTGCCATCAGTAGTTGTAGAGCAAAATTACTTTGATCAGCTTTTAACCAGTCAGAGCCTCTGTCATGATGTATCAATACATAAAAATACTACTACTTCACAACAAGACATTCACACACACCTTAGTGATGTACTGGACAAAGTCTTTCCTGAAGGGGAGCCTGCAGCGTATGAACCACATGGCGATCACATGGTGAGCCAATGACACTATGTATTGATTGAACCTAGCAGGAATGAGAGGAGATATCTATAGGTTAGAGCTTATTGATTATTGAATGCATCATTTTATTTGACAATTAAAATACATATAACACTGAACTACAGTCATGTTACATACTGTAAATGAAAATGTGTGTGCATGGGTGTGTGCGTTTACATGCACTTACTTGAAAGGGTTGGTGTAGGGCAGTGAGATGGCAAACACACTAACATACTGCTCTGCCACAAAGTTAGCGTACAGGTGAGGCAGGCGCACCAGAGCTATGAAACACACAACAACAAAATACTCATGTCACAGACCCCAAAATGGACTTTCATAAGGCCACAGACCCCCATTTCAAATTATTATGACAAGATGTTTTGGTTTAAATTAAATAGTCTAGATGTCAAAATTGTATGTGGGAAATTGATATAATTTAGAATAGTGATACTGAGACATAGTTACAATACTCACGCATACTTTTCTGTGTTGTAATAAGTTCAAGTGAACTGAATTATTGTTCAATTAAACTACTCCTAATTTGTCTGAGGACCCCCTGACATGCCCCTCAAGGACCCATGAAAATCACTCAACTGTGCCGTCATTCTGAAATCCCAAACTAAAAATAGTTCTGTAGCTGCCAGTGTGAATGCAGCATCACAGTTCTGTAACTCTGAGAGGTATGGGGAGTCCTTGAAATTAAAAACAAATCAAGTGAAGTGAGCGGTGTGGTCATCACAGTGGTCATCACAGTGATGGAAGCTCACTTAAAAAAAAGTGTTTTTTTTAAGTGCACAGTCCTATTTATAGGTTATTAATTTCATCATGTGTCTCGCTAGCCAATCACAGTGCTGAATAGAGTCAGCCAATAGAGTCAGCCAATCACAGTACAGCGAAGGGTGTACTAATGAGGTGTCCCAACCCCACTTATAGGAGCGGCTACACCGCTCAAAAAAGTTTGAGAACCACTGACATAACCAATCCGATGATGAAATCAACCACATTCATTCATTCAGGGGAAAAAAGTTTTAAAGTCTCACTGGAGAGGAACTCTAGCATCGGGGACGCCATGGCAACGGTCGCTGAGATGTGGGTGAGCTTGACGATGAGCGCGGGAAGGAGCTTGATCATGATGTCAGGCATCTCCACGGTGCACATCGTCAAGGCAACCACACACTGCTTGGCACATCGGTAGATGAGGCCGGTCTCCAGGCACTGAACCAGCTCTCTCTGTGAGACGGATTAAAGACAATCATCGCTATTAATTCTACAATATGGTTCCAGAATAAGCACACACACACACTTCTCTCCCTTCTATCTGTGCATGTGAGAGAGAACATATCAGGGTGCGTGTGTACCTGTCTAGACTGCTCCAGGTAGTTGTGGTAGGAGGTGATAGCTGTGAGCACAGGAACTACAGCCAGCTGGACATCAGTACGGGAAAAACCGTCTGGAGTCTTCTTTAGACGTTCTGAGATCAGACGATCTGTCACCTACAAACACACACAAAGAACAACAACTAGTATACAGTACTGTACATGCTAGCATAAATATGCACACGTGTGTGTGTGTGTGTGCATGCGTGCGTGTGTGTGCGTGCTTGTGTGTTACCATAAAGCAGAGAGTAGAACAGAGCTGGTCCAGGCTGCAAGGTGAGGTCAGTAGCAGGACCTTATACTGGAGAGTCCATGGCAGCTTGTCCAGCACCAGCTTTAGAACCTTCCAGTCCGTCTCCTGCAACAGACATGTCTGAGCTTTTACCTTGTTCAATAACAGGAACAACACAGGACCACACTGCCACACTATACATAGTAGGGCTGGGCGATGTGACTTCAAATCAATAGCATGATTATCTCAAACGTTTGCGAACGTTTTACGATTAACAAACGATTATTTAGAAATAAATAGCAGGTCTACAACCTCACAACGTGTTGCAATGCGACTTGTTGTGAGCTTGTAGATCGGCTAATTTTTCTAAAGCTAGTTTAGTACACCACCATTTGTACAACAAAGTACAATACAGGCTTTTAGTGGTTAATCAGACTAATCGATTTAATCGATTATCAAAAAATCTATTACATTTCTTTCTGTCAATTCATTGATATAAGAAAAACAAACTGTTATTGGTTCTAAATATTGGTTTTGATATTTTTGGTTAATTGCCCAGACCTAATACATGGCTCTGTGTATGGTCCATGAGCTACAAAGTAGTTGTTGAGTGTACCATCTTTAGGCACTGCAGTAGGGCGCTGAAGGCAGGTGCGTAGGGTAGGTAGGCTGTGCGAATAGAGGAGGAGGCGGGTGGAGGAGCAACAGGTGGGGCAAGCCCCCCGGCAGGTGGGGATGCTGATCCTGCACCTACAGGCTTCTTTTCACTGACACGCTTCTCTGGCTCTCTGTAAACAACAGGAAAACATGACGACCGTCCGTACGGTTTCCACCAAGCTGGAGGTTTGATATGTGCGGTGCAACAGTGATATGTACAGTGTGTATTTTGTTTGCAAGTTGTGATGTAGTGTGACAGAAACTATTAAAGGAATGATTCATCCAAAAATGAAAATGTTATCTATTTTGGAGTTCGCTAGCAAAATGGTTACTGGTTCATGAGAGTTCCAAAAAAGGGCACAAATTACCTTAAAATAAAGACCAATATTTCACCATAGTGCAAATCCTCACTATAGCTGTTGTTTTCAAACGTGCAGACGGTACATTTGTTCCCTGAGTTGAGATTCAGATGGAGCACTTACTCCCTTGAGCTATTGGAGGACGGTCTGCTGCCTGGGTTCATGTCAGGGAACCATTTTGGAAAAGGGATGTACATTCGACCAGTCTGGAAGATGCATTCCTTACCAAGGTGCTATAGCACCAACATCTCAAGGATGCTATTATACAGCTTGGTTACAAATGTAAACTGCATGTGTTCATATTTGGAAGCCTCTGTAATGTCTATAAATTAGTTGCGAGAGGCTTGCAGATTGCAGGAATGCCCAAGCCAAGAGCTAAGGAATTGGCTAAATTCTGTTCAGTGTCTGTGATCGCCACATATGGAGGCGACGATGCTTCCTGTATCCGTGATCTGTACCCTGAAACACTTGTTGTTGAGTTTCCCAAGCTTGTGTACGGTATCTACTATTATTTGTGTTAATACAATTTCGAAATGTTTGTTAAATATGAACCCAAATAAAGATGTTAAGTGTGTGTGTGTGTGTGTGTGTGTGTGTGTGTGTGTGTGTGTGTGTGTGTGTGTCTGTCTCACCCCATGTCACAGTAGCAATACGGGCTGAACCTAATGGCTCCATCTTTGTTGGGAACCCCCAGCCGGTGGAGGGAATCTGCTCGCATCAATAGCAGGAAGTCAAACACCTGAAAGTGAGAGAAAAGAAGACCGGGCTTGTTACAAAAAAAACACCATATATATTACTTGTTCCTTTTTTCAAAATTAATATTATTACTTTACTTATTACTCCCTGCCTACAGGTACTGGTTTGCAAGTACACTACTAGCAGCAAATCTTCAGATCATGATATCTTGGGTTCTGAACGTTTTTATCCAAAACATAAAAAAAAAGAAAAAGTCGTCCTAAGTCGTTCTTGGCAGCCAGGGCATTATGACAATGACTCGTTATAAGTCGTTCTTGGTAGTAAGAGAGTTAATACTTAGGGGGGAGTTAGACAGGAGTCCTGGACTGAATGACTTCTTGTAGCCTGTCGCTGCAATGAAGCTTACTCCTATCCTGACAAAATCTAAATCCTGACAACATGCAAATCACACTACATGCACTATGTCTCAACCCGCAGTTCCACCAAGACCTGTGAAAATTGTAACAAGTTCCTTTTGGGGGAAGGGTAACTGTAATATTATAACTGAAATATAAAGTAAATAGTTATATTACTTGTTACTGGGAAAAAAAAATTATTACAGTAACACATTACTTGTAATTACATGCATTACATGCAAACAGGATAACAAGACCAGGCAGAGAAAAGACAGGATGAAAGAAAAACAAATGCACAGAGAACGGAAAAAGCATAAATTACAGATATCCAGTTCAGACATAAATACAAACATCTACTGTACATGTAGCCAACTCCTACCTGCAGTCGAATACTGGATGCAATGGCAGAGCAGTACTTGTTCTTGTAGTGAAGCTGTAGGTGGCTGATCAGCATCTCGTAAACACGACTAACATGACTGGCTGGTAGGCTGTACAGTTTACTCTGCCAGGAGAGACACAGAAGAACTATGTTAAAAATAACAATAATAATATCCCACATATATATAGGGCTTTTCTAAGTATTCAAAGTCGCTTTACATGGGGAGGGAGAAATGTGATGGATTGTAATGACCTTGATGTTGCATTAAATTTGAAACCTGAATAGTACTCAGAGGTGTACATTTGTGTTTGTTAGGGCAACAAAATGAACATTTATATATATATAATATGATCACCATATGCACAGACATGGGGGTAAGAAATGAGGTGCTGAGGTGTACTTTATTTGATTTGTATGGATTTGTGTAAACTTTATAGGTCAGACATTCTGCACAACACAAAACAAATGTGTCAACTTGTGATATTGCTAATTGCAGCATTCAGCTATGCAAGTATTTTATGTAATATTATATATTTGTAGATTTATCTGTTTTATTTAATAATTGCACAGCCAGTGTGTCTGTGTGTGTGTGTCTGTGTGTGTCTGTGTGTGTGTGTGTGTGTGTGTGTGTGTGTGTGTGTGTGTGTGTGTGTGTGTGTGTGTGTGTGTGTGTGTGTGTGTGTGTGTGTGTGTGTGTGTGTGTGTGTGTGTGTGTGTGTGTGTGTGTGTACATGTAGGATCTCCAATAGGCCCAATATAGCTGTGCTGACATCCTCCATGGGAGAATCTGCACTGGGGTCTCTCTCACAAAGCTCCAGGGGCCCTGAGCACACCAGTGAACGACTGGCCACCTGGGTGCAACATAAACAAAAGATTAATTAACCATTCATCAACCTAACTGAACCAAAGGAGTTTCATACGCAGTAAGGGGGCATGTGTTAGTCCTGTCCATACCCGCTCTATGATATCCAGCAGGCTGGAGAAGTGGTGGGTGTTACAGCCCTCGGCCAGGTCCACCAGCAGCTGGGTGGCCTGTTTCCTGACGGCGAGGTCTCTGTCCTCGGCTATCCCACTGAGCTGAGGGATCACCACCACCTCTATCAATTCATCCTGCAGACAGGGAGGTGAAAGGTTAGATGGCTAAAGAGAATAAAACAATGTGTGTGGGTACACGTGGGTAAGACGGCAGCTCTCACTATCTTGTGTCAGAGTAAACTACTCCTCAGCCTCAGCCAGGGACCACAGATGAATGAGCTTGTAACTATATCGGTTGCAATGTATTTATTGCGCATTGTCCTTGTCAAAGGAACAAGCAAAACCACAGTGCAAAACTTTTTCTTTAAAAATATTATGTTTTAAGGATTTCTGCTTTATTTATAATGTATAGAGACAGGAAGCTGGGGGCAGAGGTTAGGCAGGGCCTGCAACACATTTCTCTCACCATGGTTTATGTGGTCTACGCATTACCTAGTGATGCACAAAAATGGCACTCAACACTGCAAATCAAAATGCACAGTACAAGCCAATACAAATAGAAAACTGGTTCTGTGTGTGTGTGTGTGTGTGTGTGTGTGTGTGTGTGTGTGTGTGTGTGTGTGTGTGTGTGTGTGTGTGTGTGTGTGTGTGTGTGTGTGTGTGTGTGTTCTGACCTCGTAGAGCTGTCGGTTTGTGCTGAGAACGAAGGAGAGGATGTGAAGCACTTTGATTCTTATCACACTCCTACTCTCATTCCTGTCAGAGATAAAGAGACATGAGATCACAAGGGACACAAAGAAAGAAAGAGGTAAACTGTGTGTGTGTGTGTGTGTGTGTGTGTGTGTGTGTGTGTGTGTGTGTGTGTGTGTGTGTGTGTGTGTGTGTGTGTGTGTGTGTGTGTGTGTGTGTGTGTGTGTGTGTGTGTGTGTGTGTGTGTGTGTGTGTGTGTGTGAGAGTTACCTAAAAAATGTCTCCATAAGGCGGTGGAGGTTTTGAATCCAACCGTCCTTAGCTGGCTGGATGGACTGGGCCCGGTATGAGATGAGGATCAGCACTGACGCATCCTGACACACACACACACACACACACACACACAGGCAGACAGACGCACATGTGTATACAAACACATACAGTACACACACAGGAAGTAGGGCAATTGTAGAAACGAGACAATAGAATATTACCTATGTGTAACGTAGGAGGAACAGAACTGAATCAGAAAGAAAAACAAACATAATAGCACAAGTATAGAAGAAGGCAACAGAAGAACCTACTGGTCTCTTGTCAGCACATTTCTCCACCAGGCTGAAGAACTCCTCTGTGGAGCCATGGTAACCGTTCTGCTCATAGAGCTCCTCCACGGTGGTCAGCAGCTCATAGACGATAGACTTCAGCTCGGCACTGCCTATCGTCTGTGAAGACATCAACAGCATGAGGTCACATACAGCTGGCATTTCAATCAGAGAGGGTTTGTGTGTGTAAGTGTGTGTATTAGTGTTACAGATATGCAATTAACAGGTATTTGTTGAGGTATTTCAACAAGTCTGAGGTCATTTCAATGTTTACTCTGGCTTTAGTGTGCACCCCAGATGGTTTGCTTCAATATTTAGATATTTGATATTCATTTTGTCAGACAAAATTAACCTAAATAAACCTATAGAACTTCACCCTCCATTTTAACCATGGCTCATTGAAAACACACATCCATGGTTCTGGTGGCTGATATTGTCCTCCTACCGCGTGAGGGGGTTGTGTTTTTCAATTACTTTTTTCATTTATTTATCTTTTTAATACAAAAAACAGAGTAGACGTTAAAATGACACCAGAAGTGAAATACCCATTTAGCCCCTAACTGCCCCCATCGCACCCGAGTGCTAATCATGACCACCTGGAAGATTTAGTGGGGCATCTGAGCAGGAGGAAATAATATACCCTGGGTATAACTGTATGAGACTTCGCATGTTCTTTGTGCCAGTAGCTATGAAGATTTACAACGAGACACACGTTGGTCGCTCTGCCAGGTCAACTGTCATATAACTTGGAATAAAAGATGTACCAAGGACTGACTTCTAATGACACTTTAAGGTATAGTTATCGTGCTGATTGCACTGTTTACAGTCACTTTTCTTTGCATTGCACTGATTGTACCAAGCCCCCATAACAGCGGAGAATGGTTGAAGCCTCAGAATGAATAGGTGGGGCGGGGCAGTCCACCCTCTAGATATATTATAACTATGGATTGTACTGGTTGCACAGTTTAACACCGTTTTGGGCGGGATACTGTGAGGACACTGTAACCTGGTGGTGCAGTTGTTTTTCTGCTTAGTGCAGGATAGTTGTATAAGTCTGTATACTTTTGTATACTGTTGTTCATTATTGATGGTGCTTCTTATTGTTATTTCTTACCTTTGCATTGATGTATCTGACAGTACTTTTCTTACTCTGCATCTATAACTTTGCAACTCTAACTACTGTGCTGCCTCTGGGCAACTGAAATTCCCCCGTGGGATCAATAAAGGTATCCATCTATCCATCTATCTATCTATCTATCTATCATCTGAGCAGACATCAGCTGGGTGAAGCTGAAACTGAATTTCCCTGTGGGACTAACAAAAGTCTCTCCCTCTCCCTTGTTATTGTACAAGATAATCACAATCAATCAGATGTCCTATGATCCATTTACCTGGATTTGCTGTAGCAGTCTCTCTATGATGATCAGCAGGATGTCCCATGTGACCACCTGCAGCTCTTTGCCGTACTTCTTGATCAGTCTGGTGATTGACAACACGATCTCGTAGGACACCACCTCATTGGAACATGACATGGCCTAGGCACAGAGTGCAATGGTCAATTGCAACTAGAAGTCATTCAAACTCTGCCTTTTGAGTTTTTCACGCACGTGCATGTGTGTGTGTGTGTGTGTACAGTACATGTGTTATTTTACCTTTAAGAAAGAGGGCAGGACCAAGTTTGGTGAGTTTTTGAGCGCAGGGAGTCTGTGGGCTCCCCAGAGGGCCATCCCAACAAAGAACACAGCTCCTCTCAACAACGGTGCATCCTCCATGTACACCCTGAAGGAGTTACACAGTGAAATAATTTAACTCCTGGTGTGTACAAATGGAACTAAATTTACACTGATGACTTTAGTAGAGAAACACACAAGAACTAACAAAGTGGAAACATAAACTTCCCTCAACACAGCAGCAGGAAATAGGGCTCAAAGAAAATAAAATAAATAAAACATGAGCAAGGAACATGTTGAAGCATTACCTCTCCTCCATGATGCGGCACATGGTGTAGATTGCACTGTGGCCCAGGTGAGTCCCCAACACCTTCCTCATCAGCTGAAGGACAAGAGGAGACAGAGTCAGTCGGGAAAAATCTGTGTATTCTTTCCTAATTAAATTTTTGTTTTCAATTTCATTTTAGGGGGTTTCAAATGTCATGTATTTTGTCCAATTTGTGCATGTGTGTTTGTGTGTTCACCTTCCAACAAGTTTCACAGAACTCTTTGACGTTGACAGTACGACAGAGTGTGATAATGAAGACGGTGAGAGAGTCTGAAGGCAGGCAGTTATAACACACCACCGCATCCAGCACCTGCAGCGCCACCTGGTGGACACACACAAAAGGCTTTATAGACTTTAAAATGTCGTAAAACATTTTAATTTAAACACCAAAAAGTATGTTTGAGAGGCTGGACAAGATGGTATGTGTCTTTATGGAAGGATTTACAAAGTTACAACCAATTTAAGGAAAGCTTTTATGAAGTTTAGGCTTCTCAGAAACTTATAACGAATTTTCCTCATAAAAGTGATAACAAGGCAGGTAAACCATTCCGAATCAAAAGGTATTAAATACTTTGCGTCCACAAACACGTTAAATGCAGAGTCACATACCTCGATATCTGTTGATGATGTGGTTTTATTACACAGCAGACAGATTTTCCTGAGGAAAAAAAAATGACAAGTACTTTGACAGCCTCTTCAGGAAAATTGTATTTTGTATTGTATTTGCATGCTTGTGTGCGTCAGTCTTCCTTACTGGACCATGATGGAGACATTCTGGTCCAGGTAGCAACTGTTGAATTTGACCAGGTTGACCAAAACTCTGAGGAAGTCTGAGGTCAGACCGATGTCCATCCATAGCAGAACAAAGCGTGCTGCAGGTGGTAAAACATAGCAGGAAGATGTAAGATGTCAAAAGAAATCACTGTCATACACATTATCTACTGAGGCAAGAACATTTCAAATACAGTTTTACACTGCAACATAATAAAGCTTGTTTCATTATGGTGGTACATTAAAAAGAAATCTAAACTCTTCCAAAACGTATTGTCCCTTGTGCCCATAACATCCACATTTCCCTATCAGTTATCTAACATTTGAAGCTCCATCTCTTCTTCAACCTAAGACATCAATCAGGAACAATGGGGAGTGTCACCTATATCCTCTTCCAGGTATGTGATGTCTTTGCCGTTCTCTGTCAGGGCCTTGAAGACCTCCAGCCTGTCAGAGAGGTCCTCATTGGACGGCTGGTAGTCTCTTATCACCTTGAAGAAGTAGGCTCTCAGAGGGCCAAGCCGTTCACCCTGCATGCACGCACACACACACAATGAGTATGTCATGAAATGACCAGATTGTCTTTTGTGTGTTTGATGTTTGATACATACCTGTCCCTGTATAATCGCTCTAAGCAGTAGGAGAACAGCATGTCTAGCCTCTGGCTGTTCTGGGGTGAGCATGTCCTCCACAGCTTTCCACACAGCTTCTACAGCATGCTGGAACACACACGTGTGCCCACACAGTTTAAAAAAAATGCACACTAGTTCAGGCAGCATGCGAAGTTGAATAACAATTATGTCCGCTCCATCATGCTCACCTCCTCAAACTTCTTGGCCTTGGCGAGGTCACACACATGGTTGATAACCCGGATGCGGTTGCTAAGGCCACAGTCAGGATGGAGTTCCTGAGAAGGAGGAGAGGGGTTTGCTAAAAAATATTAAACCAATGCAAACCTACCACACAACAAAACTTACCAGCAATATTTTGTGGGAATAGGGTGATAGTTAAGAGAGTCTGTCCCATAATGTAAGTAAGGTACAATATCTCATGCATCAGCCATAATATGTATATTGTTAGTGTAGTGTTTAACACAGCACTGAATCTCTATCTCAGTTTGGCATGTGAAATAAATGCAGTTCGCACAAGGCTATACTGTCTTCTTCTCACATTTAATATGTGGCAACTATACTAGTGAGTGTGCACCCTGCTACAGACACATACATTATGAGGTTGATAGAACAGCTGCACCCAAGGTGAGCGATGAGTTTCACTGTCCAGCACAACATGCTCCGTCTGCCATGAGCTCCAAACCACAGCAGACCAGTAACATACTGTATAGCTAGTTAGCTACAGATTTTATCGTCCTTGAACTGTAGCGACCTCCGAGAAGACAGGCCTTGGGAGGTCAGAAAAGGACCTTTTTCACACATGTACCCGGTTGGTGTTAAAAAGGTTTGAAGAAGTTTCTTTGTGTTGTTCAGTAAGTAAGGAGTCAAGAGAAGAGGAATGCTTGCAAGATGTATTTTAGCTAGCTAGTTCACTAGCTATTGTATTTGGTTAGATGTGTATTTCACACCTTGAGGATGTCAGGAGTGATGATGTACTCAGAGGTCTTGCTCTCATTTTGCTTGCTGGGGGGACGCGCGGTTCCCAGACCAAAGATCCCCTTCACCTTATCCTTAAGACTCTCCTTGCTGGGCTGTTTATTCATGGCCCGGCCTGGAAGGGTGGTGGACTATACAGGCTGAGGTCTGGAGGTGATCTGGAGAAAGAGGTTATCCAAAAGTAAATGTAATTGAGCATCCTAGTTAATTGGGATAACAATGCCAAGACCTATGAAATATAAACCAGCGGTTATCAAACTTTTTCAAGCCCCCAAACTGATGTTCATTAGGCTATGGAGTGGACCCCTATTTCAAATTACTATGTACTATAAACCCTGGTATGAAAAGGTGGTTTAAATACATTTTAAATTGTCTTAATGTCAAATTGAACCAATTCAAGTGAATTGAATTATGGTGACATTATTAAAGTACTAATTTGGCTGGTAACCCCCGGACCCACCACAAGGACCCCTGGGGGTCCCTGTAAACCACTGTTATAAATAAAATAATGAATGTAATGTTTAGAAACAACTGCAAAAGCAAGTTCATGCAACTGAACAGCAATATTATGCCCAAACACTGTCACGCACGCACGCACTGACAGGCCCCTGGCTGCCAGCTGTCACGTGCTTGCAGCCTAGTGTTCTCTTGCACACACAGACCTGGCAACATAAACTTACAATATCGGTTAATTATTATTCACACATAATCCATATATTAGTGAAAACGGGCACATGTGAGCTCAGCGCTAACAGCAACAACATGTACACAGTGAAACAGCTTCATAAAACCTGCAACATTCCAACAACAAATCTCCCAGTTAGTAAGTTTGTGGTGCCAGTAGCAGCAGTAAAGTGTGTCGCAAGAGGAATTCGATGTCATGCGGACGAGAGAGAGAGAGAAAGAGAGAGAGGCAGTGGTGTTAAGTAACTAAGTACATTTACTCAAGCACTGTACTTAAGTACAATTTTTAGGTATTTTTTACTTTAGTGGAGTATTTACAATTTTCAATACTTTTACTCGACTACATCCCAAAGGTACTATTACTCCAGTACAATTATTTGAACACGTTAGTTACTAGTTACTTTATAGATTTTGAATTTACTCAAGTAAATTATGAATACTACTTTTACTTGTAACAGAGTATTTCTACATTGTGGTATTGATACTTTTACTCAAGTAAAAAATGTGAGTACTTCTTCCCCCACTGGAGACAGGGTGCGCGTGTGCGTGTGAGGGGGTGGGGGAGGTAGAGACAGACAACGACTGTTCTGCTGTTCTGTTTCAAGTCAACAACAACAACAACCACCAGGCGGGTAACCGTGCTGTGTGCGCGCTGCTGTTGGGTCAGCGCAAGGATGTCGCTTGCCGAAAAGACCGAACGCATTGTTATCTTGTAGATCTCGGTCCTTTTCGGCAAGCGACGCCATCCCCGACCCGTCGTACCGTTAGCTTTGAACTGCATGCATGACAAGACAAGGGCTTCCATAGCCCTGAAACATGACTGTCATATATTATATGACAGTCATGGATGAACTTCAACCTGGTGTTTGCACTTTCTCCCTTTTTGGCCCGTACATCTACATAAACGTTCAGATTTCAAATATAAACTGCTTATCTCATGGCCACAGATGTTATAATTATGTACGGGCCCTCAGAAGTACCCGTATTTTCCGTATTGTTCAATAAAAGCATTTTAATCCGATCGGTGGCCATTTATTCCATATTTTCTCAACGTTTTCAACTACGTGACCCTATCGGCTGGGATGTGTATTGCACTCTGATACATTCAAACTCTATGAGAAAATGGCCACCGATCGAATTAAAACGCTTTTTATTGAACAATACGTAAGATACAGGTACTTCCGAGGGCCCGTACATAATTGTAACATCCATGGCCATGGGGCGAGCACTTTCTATTTGAAATCTGAACGTGTATGTAGATGTACGGGCCAAAAAGGGAGAAAGTGCAAACACCAAGTGTAAGTTCATCCATGGCGGTCGTGACAGACGACCGTCGTGTGATCCATGGCTTCCATTGAAGAGAACAACAACGCCCCCTCTCCTACCTTATGGAAGTTGAGTTGTTGTTGCCGCTGTGTCGGTGACGCTCACACCCAGCCTGCGGCCCGGTCTACTGTCCTGCATTGATGTGTTAATGTATCTGACTGTTTACCACGGGAAGATTGTTCTCTCAAAGCTCAGTCCTCCACTCTTTCAACCGGATGACATACTTAATGTACGGACCGGGGCCACTTCCTACAAAAACACGTTTGCCGAACTTGCTGATGGGAAACGTAGTTCTTAAAGACTGCAAAAATATAGTAAACACGCTAGCTACTACCGTAACCTACCTCCCGTACACGTTAGTTAGTTAGTAGTCACCTGGGTTTGGCTGTTTCGGTTGCCTTTTCTCTACGTATGTAACGTGAAAAACAAAACATCTACACGTGTAGAGGAACTACGCTCAACGTTAAAAACAGTAGGGGGTTCAGGGACGTTAGCGTTGGATGACTCTTGGCCATAGGTCTTCTACGGGAACTGAAGCTGGTTCTTATTGGTCGGCGTCAAGGTCTGCAATATTGCATAAACCCACTGATCACTTGTCAGCCAAAATCGTAATTTTAGCTGGTAATATTATGTGTTTTTGTTGATCTGTTTTCTGTTTCCGTTTTTAAGTTTTTATTCATTTTTTTGTGACTTGTTGGACACTAGCCAGTGACTTCAGAGCGTTGGAATTATCTAACGTTCACGTCTCCACTGTAGGCTTTGGAAGACATTCCATAGTTTTACAATGATGATGACCTCTCCCTATTTCATTAAGAGCAGCTCTGTTGTCACTCGAAGTGGGAATCGAACCGTGAGCGGCACTGGCCTGTCAGCACTCATGTCCAAATTTACAAAAGATCAACAAAATGCAAAGGAAGATGTCACTGTGAAAGTGGAGGAAGAGGATGCGAGTATTCCTCAACCTAAATCCTCTTCTGGTCCCTCTGGTAATGTAGGCTATATATATATTGCACCTCTTGGAACCCTGAAATACAATTCATTCATATATTGTTCCTAAAAGTAGTTTAATATGCACAAGGAAAATATATTAAGTTAATAATATACAGTACAGGTTCTACTATCTTCAGTACCCCTCACTTCTGGATATGGGCTAGCACAACATCTGAAGATATTCCAAATGCATTTGAACAAGGCATTGAACTCCGAGCTACTCATTTTCACCTTGTGAGCTTGTTATTTTGAGGGAATGTATTCATAACCTACCACAACCTACCTCTTCTTGTTTTAATCTATTGTGTTTCCAGCAGGCTAGCACTATAGTGGCACGTTGCTGCCTCTCTCACAATCTCACTGCCTTAGTGCCTCTTATGGTTGTCATACAGGTGCGCGCCATCCTCAAACCATTGTTCAACCAAAGACAGAGAAAGACACCACGCCCTTGGTTCCCACCAGTCGCAGAAGAAAGCTATTGAAGGTAGAGTATGATGAAGATGTAGAGGCTGATCGAGTGAAGACAGAGCCTCCTGACTGGAAGAAACAACTAAGCTACATCCGTGAGATGAGGAAAAGTCGTGATGCACCTGTAGATAGCATGGGTGCAAAGAAATGCTGTGACACAGAGGCCCCCGCACAAGTGAGTGGGACACCATACTGATTACTGACTAAAGGCTGTCTATGCGTCATATCTGGAACCACATGTAACACTTGTCACACTTGAATTTCCCTCCAAGGGAACTCTAAACTTGGTCCACTCACATTTAAAAGAAGAAGCTTGTCTCATATTATCCAGAAGTCCGAGTTGTTTTAATTCCTTTCTCTTCTTCTGTCTAGGTGAAGCGCTTTCAGGTGCTGGTTTCACTGATGCTTTCCAGTCAGACCAAGGACCAAGTAACGGGAGCAGCCATGCAGAGGCTCAGAGCGCATGGTTGCACCGTAGAGAACATAACCAACACTGATGACGAAACACTGGGGAAACTCATCTACCCAGTCGGCTTCTGGAGGGTAATGGATCTGAGGACCAGCAACTCTAAACAACACTACTCTATACAACACTAAACTGCAATGAAATCAGTTCTTGGCTCAATTTCTCTCTGTTTTTCTCCACCACATTGTGTCCCTGCATCTTCATCCTTTTGGATGCTCCATCACCCCTTGTCTGTACAACACACCAGACCAAGGTGAAGTATCTGAAGCAGACGTCATCCATGTTGCTACAAGAGTTCGGAGGGGACATCCCAGCCAGTGTGGAGGGCCTGGTGCGTCTGCCAGGGGTGGGACCCAAGATGGCGCACCTGGCTATGGACATCGCCTGGGACCAGGTGTCTGGCATAGGTACATACAGTACAAACACACTCACACTCGGAGCATGTTCTCTTACTTGTGAGTTGCACAGTCATGTAAGGGATAATAAGGCATACAGTGTACAGTGAGCCAGTCATATTGCCGTATATAAACCGTATTACAGTAAACATATTCACAGCTTCAGAATCAAATTTATTGTCAAATCACACGATTTTTTTGTGAGAGTTAGAATAGGGAAGAGAGTATAGAGAGGAAAGGAACACAACACAGTCAATTAAAAGGAAGGCACAGACAAATCAAATTCATATATATATATATTCATTCAATATACAGTACATAAGGTGAATTTTAATTCTTTGCAATGGATAGGTGGCACTACGAAAGGCAGAAATGCTTCTCATGCAGGTGGAAAACATATCCAGCATTATGAATGAGCATTGAACAATAAAATAAAACATATTATGGCCTGGATTACATGATGATTACATACTTTAAACAATATAATGGAATACTTTTTTTCCAGAGGTTTTATAACTGTGTGTGTGTGTGTGTGTGTGTGTGTGTGTGTGTGTGTGTGTGTGTGTGTGTGTGTGTGTGTGTGTGTGTGTGTGTGTGTGTGTGTGTGTGTGTGTGTGTGCGTGTGTGCGCGTATGCGCGTGCGTGTGTGCGTGCGTAGGAGTGGACACACACGTACATCGTATCTCTAATCGGCTCGGCTGGGTCAGAACCAAGAACCCGGAACAAACACGGAAGGCCCTGGAAGAATGGTTACCCAGGTATTAGCACTGTGTGTGTGTGTGTGTGTGTGTGTGTGTGTGTGTGTGTGTGTGTGTGTGTGTGTGTGTGTGTGTGTGTGTGTGTGTGTGTGTGTGTGTGTGTGTGTGTGTGTGTGTGTGTGTGTGTGTGTGTGTGTGTGTGTGTGTGTGTGTGCATGCATGGAAAGGAATAAGGAAGGAAAATGTGTTTACTAACACAGTAGTCTCGCGTGGCCCGACTGTTGCCTCCCACAATTTTCAAATGTTTCCGGTCATACAGTCTGGGACTCGGAAGCTCTGATCATGATTAGAATATAAACCGGATGTGGAGCCTCCTCTCCATTTCCGTTTCGTCTTTACAGTCGCGCTAATTTATCCTAATATAAATACAAATCATCTAAGCATATTTAGCTTGCTGCTTAGCAGAAATGGAAATAAAATAATAAAGTGTAAAGATATTTTAAAATATATTTTCGTGAACGGAAGTGCCAGCTTCCTCTCTCGGATTTTGGGAGTTGTAGTTCCAGACTCTATATAGCATTCAGAGATTGTGGAATAGACTACTAACACAGTAACGGTGCTCCGCATGTGTGTGTGTGTGTGTGTGTGTGTGTGTGCATTGTGTGTGCAAAACGTAGTTTACTGGGGGCATTTAGGTGGTACAGGGGCGAAGTTCCTGCACACTTACATAGAGATTGGGATTCAATACCTCTACGATGCCTAGGCCTGTCAAAATGTTCATACATTTTCAAATATACAAAAGAATTGGGAAAATAGCAGATCTACAAGCTCACAATGCGTCCCAAGACGTGTTGTGAGCTTTTAGATCTTTGATGACTACTTTGAAGAGGGGGAAAAAACAGCTGATAAAAAAATATGTGTTAACACAACACAGCTCTCAAGTTTAGTACCACTATGCTGTAGTTTAAACTAAACATCAACTTAAGCCCCTTCTCTTAAGATGAACTCTGTTGCCACTACAGGGAGCTCTGGAGTGAAATCAACTGGCTGCTGGTGGGCTTTGGCCAGCAGGTATGTCTGCCTATTAGCCCCCTCTGCTCCATGTGTCTGAATCAGAACATCTGCCCCTCTGCCCACCAAGCCTCCCCATCAAAGAAGCCCAAAGCTGGGTCTCCACGTCCCGCCAAACACTCCACTACCTCCAGGGTGAAGCTGGAGACTGGACACGAGACCCCTGTAAAAGAAGAGAATAAGAAAGAGGAGGAGACGAGTCCCACAGTTGTATCCCCCACTGGCAAGACAAAGAGGTTGAAAAACAAGGCTGGCCGTTGATACAGGACAAACACACATAATGTTGAGATAGTTGGAACTATATATCACATGAGAAGACAGGCTACGCATATACTGTATACTGTATACACACACTTCAAAACTCTTCCTAAGTTAAACATTCAAACAGGATATAATTCTGTGGGATTGGGATCAGTTTTGTCACTGGATATAATTTGACACTACAATTGAATATTCCATAGCCCCAGTATCTCAGTATTTTTTATACTGTATGTGTTTGTATTTCCTATCAAATAAAATATTTTTGTATGAGAACTCTTTAAGTGTAGCTCATTACACAATTACTACAGAAATATTTGGAATACTATATTTTTGTTATAAAATAATTGTTCTTGTTTATAGAACATTGTATAGCCTAGCTGTTGACCTTTCTTGCACCTCATTTAATAAAAAAACATATTTGGGGGGGGGGGGCGGGACACTCCATTGAACAACATTATTAAAAAGTATTTTCTGTAGGTTAGTTCAAGATCATTACAATGAAAACTCAATGCTCAGCAGTCTTAACCATAGGTCTTAACTCATGATATGATTAAACGTCATCACAATAGAAAAGTTGGCACAGCCTAGAGACTTCCATTTATCTTCTGGGTGTTTCCTTTCCATGTGGGTGTCTCTGTGTCTCATCCTGGCTCATCTACATACAGAGAAGAGAGAACACAACCTCGACTTGTCCTAAAGAAGACGGTCCTCTGGTTGGTTGGTTGGTTGTCACTCACTGGATATTATTTTGGAGTCGAGACTAACGCAACCAACTATAAAAAATGGAGTCAGGACTTAATGTAACCAGGTTATGGAGGAACATTTACAGAACGTTATTAACAAATGTGCGTGTGATTCAGATGGAGAGGTAAAACTCAAACGGAGAAGATTTCCATTTTAACGTCGGAATTCAGCGGTGTCGTGTCGTGGTAAGCGGATTGTTTTTAGCTGAGAAAAGAAAACCTATAGAAAAAAACTCTGGACTTATTCCATTCCTAAACATCATGTAGGCTAGTTAAAGTTCAGCTTCAGCGTAGCTAGTTTTTTTTGCCAGACTTAATATATTTTTTTGCATGTAGGCTAGTAGTTAGTATTCACTTTTCCTGTGTGGTCTTTTGTATGGTTGCGTATTACGGGACTGGCACCTGTTGCGTTCTCACCGGGCCAGGGAACACACCCATCGGACGAAGAGAATTAAAGTGCCAAGGAACAGCTTTCTAATCTCTGATCTCTTGGATAATTCCTCAGATGGAAAGGAGTTAAACCCGTGCGATTGGCTTGAGGGACACTTTTACGCACACTTTCGATGGGCTTTTTTAGGTCCACTTAAACTGCCTTGAATTCGTTTAGAGGGGTTAACTATTTAATTTTTTTATGTTTTTTATTTGATTTCAATCACACCATGCACACGATACGGTGAATGTATGGGCTAGGTGATGATCTTTTGGGCTCGTATATTATGCGCGCAGTAGTTAGGAATCAAATCCAGGTACTTTCCTCTCCTCGTGGACTGAACACCTGCTTATTCTCCTGAGAAGCTGTTTTGACCTGTTTTCCCCATTGACGGCGTGGAATGGAGAGCGATCTGAGACCTAGGCTTTGTTTTCTCACCAAAGGGGAGTGCGGGTATGGGTTTCACCTGCACGGCGAGAGGAAGAAAGGCGGACAGTTCATACGAAAAGTGGAGCCCGGGTCTTCTGCAGATCTGTCAGGGTTACGACCAGGGGACCGAGTAGTGGAGGTGAATGGGGACAATGTGGAGACAGAGACCCACCATCAAGTGAGTGATTTGCGTGTGTGTGTGTGTGTGTGTGTGTGTGTGTGTGTGTGTGTGTGTGTGTGTGTGTGTGTGTGTATTTATGTATGTAATATGTATATAATATAATTATATATATATATATATATATATATAGTGTGTGTGCTATCCTTAAATAAATAAACACCTCTACCGCTACCTCATGCATGTTAGGGGGGACCCATGTATAATACAAGCACAACCACAGACAATAGGTCTAACACCTGTCAAACCACTTTTTCCCTTGCCGGAGGGGTCTATAGTGAAGTGGGTCAATATGAGACTTGTGTACTGGGAATCAATGGGAGTCTTTGTCATACTGGCTCTGTCCTGTACAAGTTATGCCTATACTAATATGTGAACGTGTACCACGGTACACAACTGACAAAAATATGCCCTCATTCCTCTCTCTTTGACCCCATCCATGTGCAGTACTCTGTGTGTGTGTGTGTGTGTGTGTGTGTGTGTGTGTGTGTGTGTGTGTGTGTGTGTGTGTGTGTGTGTGTGTGTGTGTGTGTGTGTGTGTGTGTTTGTGTGTGTGTATATATCTGAGTGAGTCTATCTAGCTATTATCCATCTCATTCCATTCCTTCTCTCTGCCACCTGTTGAGGTGGTGCATCGTATTTGTGAGGTGGAGCACCGCACCAGGCTGTTGGTGGTGGACAGAGAAACAGATGACTACCTCCGTAGTCAGGGACTGGCCTGCTCTGAAGACCTGGCCATCGAGATGGGAACCTATTCCCCCCGCCCCTCACCCAGGCCCACCCCTACGGCTTCTCCCATACTCAAAGAGAACGGAGCCATTTCCCCCGCAAGCATCCTCATGCATTTGGCTAAAGCCTCATCCCCGCGGCCCTCAGCCATGCCCACCCCTACGGCCTCTCCTACTCCCATAGAGAACGGACCCATTTCACCGGCAAGCATCCTCATGCATTCAGCTAAAGCTCCAGCAATCCCTTCGCCCTCCCCCTCCCCCTCGCTCACACACAGCCCCTCAACCCACACCGAGCGCTCCTCAACCCACACCGAGCGCTCCTCCATGACGTCAAGTTCAATGACGGACACAGAGGTAAGGGTCACCACACACCATGCAGAGAGGTTCAGTATACGTATGTTGCAATATGAACTGGCCTATAGTGCGTAGAAAAATATCCTGAAGGGGGGCGTCAACAAGTGTCACTTGGTAGCGGCGGACATCTTGGTGGGTCATAAACAGCTTGACTTAAAGGTAGGGTAAGTGATATTTTTTGGTTAAAACAAAAAGTATTTTGTTAAAAGGTTAAAGCACTATATTCTGATAGTAATCATTGCTATAGAGTGTTTGTTCAGTAACAGGAGTCTCCATGTCTCTCCAGCTCTTTAATAAACAGAAATTACATTTTCCGGTAGGTGTCAAACTCTCAGCCAATCAGGAGAAAGTACCCATTTTAAGCTTAATTTTTATAGTGTTCCAGTTCCAATTTTGCCTGCTCATTTCTTAGTGTCATCACTTCCAATTTCACTTGTTTAATCTATATCCTGATTGAGTTCTCTATCCTGATTGGATAACATTGGAAATGAAACTGAAACGAAAATGCATTTTCTGTTTTATAAAGAGCTGGAGAGACAAGGAGACTCCTTTTACTGAACAAACACTCTATAGCAATGAGTACTATCAGAATATAGAGCTATTTAACACTTATTTTAACCAAAGAAAATCACTTACCCTACCTTTAACATTGACTCTTACCCCCCTCAATATGTCTGCAGCTACTATGCCACGCCCCCGCCCCCCGTGTTGATGACACGTTGCCAAGCACTATATGGCAAAATGCAAATGAGAAGAAAATAATAGGATATATACAGGAACTAACTGTACTGGATAGGTAGGATAGGACCAGAGTAGGTCATGCTTATGACGATTAAAACTTTGAGGGGGTTTACATGTTAACATAATTGTGTATCAGAACCTCAAAATCTGCTATTCTATCTGTGTTTTCTGGTAGTGTTTTATAATGAAGATCAGATTGTGTTCCTCTTGATCAACTTTTCACTTGTATTGAAGCAGATACCTTTCTGATATGTGTTCAATATATTCACTTAAGGACTGCTGCTTCTGATGTTCAGTTCAGCCCATTGGCCATATCATCTCCTCACCTACCCCAACAATTTACATTATTCTCTGTCACTCTGACATAATCCACTGTAGAAAACGTAATGTAGGGAAGTGAAATGACTTGAGACGCTTTCAAATGCTTTCTACGATGAATAGCTCAGAAGTTATGTGATCAAGGACATAGACATGACCTTGACCTTTTACTAGTTTATTTATTACATGGACAGAGCACATTAATAAATGTGCCGTTATCAGTCAATTGCCTATTTTTCAACTGTAGTCACTGGGCATTATGGAAGTCATAAACAACAGGTTAAGTACAAATCGAAGACAATCAAAATGAACATAAAAGGACACAAAAAGACATAACTCTTCAGTAAGTATAAATGTCATGGAAGGGGCAGCATAGAGCAGACAATAATATACAGACAGTTAATATGACATTAAGCAGACAGGTTAGCCATGCACAGCACTGTGTACACAGTTAAACAGATAACACTGACATGTGAACAGGGAGACAGACCAGGAAACAGGCTTGTAGGCACAAGTACCTAGTTATGCTGACAGACCTGATTGCTTTTGATGAGGATACAGAGTAATTGTGACATACTGTACATACAGAGTGACATACATTATACGTACATAGCCTACAGTATGTACGTACGTATACAGTACATGACAAACAACCTCCTTCAGTAGTTTCAAATCTCTTCGCTGCTCAACTAATAATGTTTCACTTGAGAAATGTGTCTTCATGCCCAGCTTGTCAGTCTTGAATCGGACATTAAAGGTAGGGTAAGTGATATTTTTTGGTTAAAACAAAAAGTATTTTGTTAAAAGGTTAAAATACTATATTCTGATAGTAATCATTGCTATAGAGTGTTTTTTTCAGTAACAGGAGTCTCCCTGTCTCTCCAGCTCTTTAATAAACAGAAAATACATTTTTCGGTAGGTGTCAAAATCTCAACCAATCAGGAGAAAGTACCCATTTTTAACCTTAATTTGTATAGTGTTCCAGTTCCAATTTTGCATGCTCATTTCTTAGTGTCATCACTTCCAATTTCACTTGTTTAATCTGTATCCTGATGGAGTTCTCTGTCCTTGTTGGATAAAATTGGAAATGAAACTGAAACTGAAACGAAAATGCATTTTCTGTTTAATAAAGAGCTAGAGAGACAAGGAGACTCCTTTTACTGAACAAACACTCTATAGCAATACTGAGTACTATCACAATATAGAGCTATTTAACAATTGTTTTAACCAACGCAAATCACTTACCCTACCTTTAACTAAGCATCCATTTTTACAAAAAAAAAAAAGCTTTTGAAGATGAAATACTAGTCTACAGCTGCCTATGTTAAATCTCATAGCAGTACTGTGGTAAAAAAAAAAAACATGTTATTTCACCACCAATGTGGTGAATATATACAGTAAGTAAGGTATATGACTCAACAGGATGGTACAGTAGACTTTCTGGAGGACAGATGTGTGAAAGGATTCATAGACTTTCATGATACTTGAAGCTCTTTTCCTGTTCCCCCTTTTGTGAATTGTCCTCTGTCAACCAATAATCTACTGTATTTTACTCTATTGTTTTCAGCCTTTACCAGCACCTGTAGGCACAGTGGGGTTTGAATTTGTATTGTTTCAAGGAGGGTGGTACCTAGGTGTGTACTAGAGTCACAACACCTGAGACCAAAGACAAAACCTTGATTCTGTCACTTAAGGCCCTTGTTGACGAAACCAAATATCCTGTGGCTCTTGGCACTGAAATGCCACGACTATTTTCAAATAGAATACAGAAGTTTATTGAAGAGTCCACAGTGGTGATACACAGTGCATTCTGGAATGTGTAAAAAATGGAACTGTCTGTGTGTAAAAATGGACTCTCTGAGTTAAAGGGGGTGATATGTTTTTGTTAAAATAAGTGTTAAATAGCTCTATATTGCAATAGTAATTGTTAGAGTCTTTGTTCAGTAATAGGTGTCTCCAGCTCTTTTGTAAATAGAATACATTTAATATTAATTCACAATACTAATTTTAGAGAACTCCACAAAGCACATTTGTCAGCTTCAATTTTATGGTGTTCCAGCATCCTGTATGAGTTCTCTCTACTGATTGGATAGAACGGATATCCTGACCTGAACATTTATTTTCTGTTTACTAAAGAGCTGGAGAGATGGGGAGACCCCAGTTACTGAACAAACACTCTATTAGCAATGATTGCTATTGGAATTAGAGCTATTTAACAGTTATTTTATCGAAGAAATATCACCTACACCCCTTTTAAATGAACACTCCGGATTTTACTGTATCGCAACATTGTGAGTTTGTGCGATTTCCCGTCAGTGTTGCATGTCACCCCTCAATCCATGTCACATAAATTACAATCTCTCAGACTTCTACTTTTCTAACCCAAATTTCTTCCATCAACAAACTATATTAGTAGTAGGGCTTCTGGGCTTTGCAGGAGCATCACCCATGTTCATCTGCACAACTGAGTATCACTCATGTGCTGATTTGAGGTCCAATGGCTCTTGTAATAAATACTGGATTGTCATTGAAAAACTAGAGAGCAACATTGGGAGGAATCAGATGTTAAGATAGCAATGTTGTGTAATTGAACTCCTTGCCTGACTAACGGTTTTCTGTTGTACTGTGTATTTTGGGTTGATGAGCAGCAACACACACACACACACACACACACACACACACACACACACACACACACACACACACACACACACACACACACACACACACACACACACACACACACACACACACACACACACACACACACACACACACACATACCGTGGGACCTGTCTCACCTGTGACATCACAGATGACATAAGAAGATATTGACGTTAGACGTTTTGTCAGTGGACACACATTAACAAATATAGCTACAGGCATAGATTGGAATATATTAATTTCCTCCATCTTGATGTCAAGAAAATGGCCAGCCAGAGCCCATACTAATCAGATGTGTCAAGAAAAGAACAGCCAGAGCCCATAGATGTTTCAAGAAAAGAACATTCAAAGTAGTGGTGTGATTCCACAGTGTGATTCCATGTTGTACTTGACCGCGGTCTGTATTTGGCCCCCTCCTTTTTTCCCTCAACACCAAATCTCAGTTAGCTACTTAGCTTTTAGATTTTGCCGTATCTTCACCTATTATGACAAGCCCAGAATAGGGATGCCGGGATTCATGTGGTTAAGTAACATTCATTCCGATGTGCTGTGCACGTGTAATTTAGAACTGATGGGAACAGACTGGTCCCGGTGTTTGGGCTCCAAACAGAGTGAGCCAGTGGCTCACGTCAAGCAGGCATCTGTTTAGCAGAAGGCATGGTAAATACTGGTTTGTCTGTGGCCGGTTCCTCAGCTTTTCCTGTCTTGACTAAAGAGCAATGCTGCATTGTATAATTAGAGGGATGTGACGATATTGTGAGATATCAAATGCCAACTATAATGATACCACTTTGAAGTCATATTGACCAGCAGTGCCAGCATTATGTACATCACATGTATTCAAATGGTCTTGGAATCAGATCAGTTATGCCACTTAAGGACTTAAATCACATAAACAGAGAATCTCCATTTTGTTAAGACAGGGTGAAATCATTATCATATTTGACCTAGAGAGAGAGCAACAAATGCCAAGCCCTGGATTATTAAAGTCAGCTTGTAAGAATCTCATGAACCAAAGTACTGTAGAGAGCACACTCACGAGGTGTTGATGAGGTGTTGCTGTACAGACTGATAGAAAGATGTTATCACTGAGACTAGGGACAAAATGTTTGCATTGTAACCTGAGGCTTTTGTGTATGTGAGAAAATGAAAGAGGAGTAGAAGAGAAGAGAATTTTGTTTTATTTCTTTGTGCTTTATTTCTAAAAATGTCCATACGATGTCTGCTCACACGTGCGCTCACACATGCGCACAATGTTTGCTCACGTGCGCTCACACGTGCGTGCACACACACAAACATACAAAAAGACATGCACGCACAAGTGCACATGTACGTGATCCAATCACACCAATCAGGGAATACTGGTCTTGTCTTTTCAAAGTGCATTGTTCCCTGTATATACTGTCTGTGTCCTCTTATCATAAACAGACACACTGTCTCAAAGTTACATACAGGCGTGATTTCATTGTTCCATGCTAATGTCAAAGACACCCTTATGCAACAACAGATTTGACTGCCACGTAACGGTATGGATCGCATACAGTATACAGAGTTTCTCTCACATAAATAAGGACCTATCTACTGTGTTCACCAGAGGGACCACCCTAAACAAGCATTTTCCCAAAATGCTGCTAAAGTAGTTCTTTGTGTGACTCTTTTTTTTTTACATTTCTTCTCTTAAATTACATTTAAGCTCTCCATCGTCCCTTACCCACAATAACTGATTTTCAATCAGTTTCAAATAGAGTGACAGGATTTGGGGGCAGGGTAGTGATTGTCAACATTATGTGTGACTTGGTTATCAGTTCTAATTAAATCAGGACATGGCAACCCTTTTGTCTTTGGGAGTTCATTATTTCCCAAAATGCTCTAACTCAGCTAGACAAAGCTCAGATTTGATAGAAATGGTAAGGATCCCAGACAGTATCATAAGCAGGCAGTTTGAATGGGCACATTATCGGCAATATCAACTAACCAGAGAATCATAATGACCCAGCGGCAACAGTGACCTGACCTGTCACCGTGGCATTACCAAGGGTTGCGTGTGTGTGTGAGAGAGAGAGAGAGAGAGAATAAATTTGTCCACATGCGCATGCTTTTGACTGACTAATAACAAGAGAGAGAGAGAGAGAGAGAGAATAAATTTGTCCACATGCGCATGCTTTTGACTGACTAATAACAAGAGAGAGAGAGAGAGAGAGAGAGAGATTTGTCTCTTAGGTCAGCCTACCATGATCCTTTCTCTATGAACACAAATGACAGCTCCTTTATACAGTCATAGCTACTGGTTATAAGATAGTGGCTGTCATTGGATGAGACATTCAAAAACGATGGGTTATAGCGTTAGACAACATGGAATATTATTTCTATCTATGTACCGTGTCTCTCTAGACTAGAGCGATGGTATTCAGTTACGTGCCATCGAGGTTCAAATAAATTCAGGTTTTTATATCAACCTAACAATACACCAAGTGATTTCATTCACTTGCTCCACCCTGAGTGTTGCAATGCTGCAAACACATAATTCCACTGTACTCTCAGGACAGGTGTTTGGTTATGCTGCCAGCACGTTCACAGGAGTAGCTCAGGTCAGGTCAGACGAGTATGTCACGCTATGTGTTGACTCGCTCGTCACTTGTCATTAGGCTCTCGGCCTGTCTTAATGTCACTTAGACAGATCAGCTAAATCCTCAGTCCCTAAGACCACTGGCTTATCCAGCCAGGCACTTTCACCTGCGTGGCTTTGTAGTCAATGGACATCCCTATAATCACACGCATCAGCATGATACCCATGGGACAAAGAGTACTGAGACAGAGTCCCACTGAGCTATGGCATACGTTTGGTTCTTTCTTCTCCACTGAGGGATCCATTCCCATCTTACAGACAAAAATTTGTAGTTTTTTATTTCTTTCTCTTTTTTTACCTTTACAACTATGAATTTACACGTGTATTTACTGACAGAATATACAGCATGCTGGACATGCCCTAGTGTCTTGTGGCATTTGAGTATTAATTGTGTGTTTCAACGAATTTCACCCACTGTTTTACACCTGTAAACCTGTGATGTGACAATACAGATGATTCTGATTCTGTGTTCTATCACATTCCCTTTTGAAAAGCAAAGGCAACTTTTCAGATGACTGATAATAAAGCTCATCTATCAAACAATCTCAAACTTACTAGTTGCCATTGGACACGTCACCGGAGTTGCCGGAGACGACGGTGGAGCTCCTCCCCCGTCTGTGTCACCTGGTGAAGGGAGGGCACGGCTATGGGTTCAACCTGCACAGCGGCAAGACACATCGTGGACAGTTCATACGCTCAGTAGACCCCGGCTCGACCGCAGACAGAGCTGACGTCAAGCCGGGAGACAGGCTTTTAGAGGTACATACTGTACACAGAAAGGGATGCATTCAGATACACACATACAGATTGTGCAGTTAAGTTAAAGTCATATTAACTGTGTAACTTTTTATAACAAGCAATTCTTCATCTAATCTTTTACTGGTATATTTAATAATAACCATTCCATAAATGTCATCTTTTTTTTTTTTTTTTTCAAACTTCTCTAAACACTATTAAACAATACCTTAATGTGTGAGTGTCTGCCTAACCCTGCGTTTTAACAGCGGGCAACTCTCGGGCGATGCCGGGCAACATCGCCCAAAATATAATGAAAGTCTATGAGAGCCGGCGATCGGGCGAAGTGGGCGGGGGGGGCGATGAAAGATGGATTTTCTTTATCTTTTTGGGCGATATCGCCCGGCATCGCCCAGAGTTGCCCGCTGTTAAAACGCACCGTCAGACTACTGGTGCAGACACTAAGTAGTCTACTAAAGTGAATTTTGCACAGTATGGCTTTAAAGATCCACTCCACCAAAATTGTGTTTTATGTGTGTTTTCGGAGCGTATCCATGAGAACCCTGGCAGTTCTTACACTCTGCATATCTCTAAAGTTTTTCACAGCCAAAATCTGTTAGCTAGTTTTTGATGGGGCTTTGATTGCATGACAACATACCACACAAACACTGTCTGTTAGTGTGCCCTGAGTCAAAACAGTTTTTAGTGTGTGCTTATCTGAAAGCCAGATTTTGATTGTTAAAAAACAACAGCATATTATTAACCCTCTGGTGTCTGGCATTTTGTTTTAAAATATAAAATGATCTTTTTTTGTCAGGGCTGGTATGGCCGACTTTAAGGGATTCATACTTTAGCGATAAGCAGAGAGCCATAAACTAACAGGGCTTTGTTAAGCGTCAAAAACTAATTTTTGTGGAGAGGGTCTTTAAATTATGCTTTTTGATCCCTGTGGGGAAATATGTCCTCTGCATTTGACTCATCAGTCTCACTGTAGTACTGAGCAGGAGCTCCAGCTCCAGCTCTGAGGCCAGTACCTTGTTCAAGGACACCGGCAGGATTATGTACCTAACATGCATGTATTTTACAGATGCGCATGCATATGTAAACACCTGGATTAAATCCCAGTTCTCCCACATTGGAAGCAAAACATGTACCGCCCAAGGAAAATCCCTTCTGGCCAGGGGCGATATTCCGGTTTTGGTCTGAAGGCAGGGTTACTCTGCTACATTCACCAACCTTTGACCCCAACCCCCACCCACCACACACACAAACACGTGTGTGCACACACGCACGCACGCACGCACGCACGCGCACACACACACACGCACGAACACACACACACACACACACACACACACACACTCGCGCTCGTGCAAACATTTATGGGCTAATTGAGAGGATTGATTGAGAGTGGATTAAGGCAGATTAGGTGGACTCAAGGGGGGTGAACATCTGATGTTGGAGGTAAAGGTGATGTTGTCTAGGGTAGGGAGGAGGGCAAAGCTGAGCATAGACACTCTTTAGCTGGAGTGTAGAGGAGGAGTGGAACAGTGTGTGGGTGCTTTACTGTATGTGTGTGTTGCATGTGTTTACTGTATGTGCGATGGTGCGTGCAAGTGTTTCTGCACATTTTCATCTCATCTACATGAGGCACACAGTATGGAGTGTGCAGGAAGAAAGAAGAGATGGGCCAGGAGGGTTTATGCAAATTAAGTAACCAACGCTGATCCTTAACTCAGTTTGTTCCTTTTGGCATTGAGGCAATAGCTGCCACCTACTGGCCATGTTCTGTCACAGCAGCACCCTGTCTTATGTAGGCTACCCTACCTCTTTAGTCAGTACCGCTGTCTTTTCCTCCAGCTTACTGGTACAATTCTTCTTTTTTTTGGTAGAGAATCAAAACCGTTTTTGGACACGCATGCAGTTTGTGCCTAGTCTGCATGAATTTTGCACAGATTTTACATTTGCCTCCCTATTCTTGCCTAGCCCTGAGATAGACATTTTTACACTTTAAGGATTTTGATGTGTAATAATGATGACCCCATTCCTCCTCATGTATCAAACATATGAAACCTTTTCTGTCTCCCTCTCTCTCTCAGGTGAATGGTGTGAACATTGAGGGCATGAGGCATTCGGAGGTGGTTGCATTCATAAGGGCAGGAGGGGAGGAGGTGAGCCTCCTTGTGGTTGACCAGGACACTGACGACCTTTTCCAGAGACTGGGAGTGATACCCACCATCAGCCATATCAAAGGTCACCCCACTACTAAACATTTTAGCTGACACTGTTATCCAACCACAAAAGTCTTAAGATCTCTGTCATATAAACAATAGTAGAGTACACATACAGGCAGGCATTCGTGGAAAATATAATCCTTTCCACTATAATGGAAAAATACTCCTATTCAAAGTTAAAGGGATATTTCACTTTCAAACATGTTTGGGGTCATTGTAATGTCTGCTCAGGCTTTTGTGAGAACCCCACACAGTTTTTAAGTCGCTTGATTCAGTATTTAGACATTTGATATTCATTTGATCAGACAAGCCTTTCCTATACAAACGCGTTGTAACTTGTAACAAACTCCATTTTAACCATGATATGATTGTCCTTCTAATACGTGAGGGTCGGCGTTTATTCGACTATATTTTTAATTTATTTCATTTTCCAAATAAATTATAAAAAATAAATGAAAAAAGTAATTGAAAAAACACGGTCCTTTCACACATTAGAAGGCCAATAATATTAGTCACCAGAACCAAGGACGGGTGTTTTCGATAAATCTATCATGGTTAAAATGGAGTTCGAAATTACAATGGCTTTATATAGGAAGGGGCGTGTCTGATAAAAATGTATGTCATATATCTAAATATGAATGAAGCAACTTAAAAACTGTCTGGGGTGATCACAAAAGCCTGAGTAGACGCTAAAATGACCCCATTTTGTGTCGCTTCTTCCCTTACTGAAAAAAACATAATTATACAACGTTACCTTTACCCTTTCAATAAAAGTATCATGTATATTAAGGTCTGCAACAGTTAATCAAACTAATTGATTTAATCGCTTATAAAAGATTATTGATTATCAATAATTTAATAAAACTTGACCGGTCTACTTGGGAACGATGCAAGTCGAGAACAATGCAAATAGGGAATGCATGCCACACCCGGTTATGTCAGAATACCCCCCATCTGTTGGTGTCGCTTTTGTGCCCATATATGGAGATCTCTGTATCTATCCTGCTTGTGTGTCGTACACAAATTAACAAGTGACTTGAAGAAAAACGCAGAAGTTGGAGTAAAGTTGACTGTTGTCTGTTTTCTCTACAAAGTATTAACTTTGTAAAACTGAAATACAAACATCAGAAATGGAAATATCACAAAAGGTACATAGCATTGTTTTCAACGACTCAAAATAAAGTACAGTCAGCATGTACTGAATAAAGTATGTAAATACAGTATGTATGCAATACAAACAAAAGTATTAGTACGGTGTTCCAACGTACAATAAGGTCAGACTGAAGAAGTCCTTGTCCATCAGTTGACTTTGAGGCTTCGCAAGACACATTTCAGTGTGAGCTGATAATAAAGTCATATCGTATCGTTTCGTTTAACACAGCTATTTTGAATTTGTTTTGTCTAGTGTTGTTTCACGTCGATTTCCTGTTTAGTGCTGTTTCACATCTATTTTTTGTTCAGTGTTGTTTCGTCTATTTCTTGTTTGTGCTGTTTCTCGACTACTTCCTGTTTAGTGCTGTTTCATAGCTACTTCATGTTTAGTGCTGTTTCACGTCTATTTCCCGCTTAGGGTGCATCCACATATGTACGTCAAGTTGACGCTAGGGTTGCAAGCCCTTGTTCCGGTTCCGGACATTTTTTGCCGTTACTCAATGAAAACCGGAACCCGGATATGCACTTCAGACGCGCATCGGACCGGAACTTCCGGTGTTTAACTTAACATGGGAGTGGATGGGACTTCCGACTTCCGAGCGTCAACTTGACGTACATGTGTGGATGCACCCTTAGTGCTGTTTCAAATGTACTTCCTTTTTACTGCCGTTTAACATTGTTCGGTCTCTTCTATGCTGTCTCCTCACAGAGGTCTATGTGGATGAGCCAATCACAGAGAGCACTCCGCCCACTCCCTCTCCTACCACCAACCTCCCTGCTGCCGATCATCTGCCAATCATCGACATCACCCTGACAGATCACTCAATCACAAACACATCCCCAAAACTGAGGACCAATGGGAGCTCAGCATCCCAGTCCTCCAGAGATTCCAATACGCATTCTGAGTTCAGCAGCTCTGACGTGAGCATTCAGGTATGTGTGTGTGTATCTGTACTTGTTTTAGTATAATAGTGTGAGGGCCAAATGTCCCCACAAGTAGATGAAGTAGGGTCCTATAGACAGCAGTACAGTATACTGTAAACATACAATAAAAAACAAATAACAAAAAACTGAAAAACAAAATATCAACCAGACAAAAAACAACACATCTCAAAGTATTATACTCTAAGCAAGCACAAAAAGATGGATCATTTGTTCAGAGTCAAATATCATTATCATTTTCAATGTCAGTGATAGCATAGAGTTGATTTAAAGGAATATTTAGTTAGTTATCCTATTAATAATTATTATATTGAAAGATGATATGGTTCAGTGTATGACATAAGTGCGTTTATTTCTGTTGTAGGTACCTGAGGAGGATGACAGGCGCGTATCAGACCCATATCTAGAGAACGGCCTGCGTCTGAGCCCTACTGCAGCCGAAGCTAAAGAAAAGGTCAAACGCAACAAGAAGAGAGCGCCCCCTATGGACTGGAGCAAGAAGTATGAAATCTTCAGCAACCTATGACAGAAAAGGGCGGAATCTCTCGATCGAATCACACGAGTAAAGCATTTCTTTTTCTTTTTTGCAGAATAAGCAATAATGTTGATTCTCTTTATGTCATTTTATTCTCAGTCACAGGTTTAACTCAATTAGACTGGCTTTCTTTATTAATATGGAACACAAGGAGACTATATAACTTCACAAGAAAAAGAAGACACTTTTTATTTTATTTTGCTTAGTGCTGTTCTTTGAAACAAAGAACAGCATTAAAAGTCCACTAACCCTAATAAAGAATACATTGATATTAGACAGACCATCAATCAAAAGGCTGTAATGGCTGTTTTAGACTTTGTCGACTGAAGAGAATAACATGAGCGACATGATGATGTGGTGAAGTATAATTTACGCTTAAGAAAAAGTGGTGCCTGCACAGTATTGATCTTAATAAAGCCATAGTCATTTCAGAGTCATGCATAGTGACAGTAGCCGGTCAACTCTGTGCTACGTGTTGTAACTGTAGGCCAGTCACCCGTGGTACCAGGGACATTAATTAGACATAATTATTTGTGATATTTGGCTGTGCTTAAGCATAGTTTTTGCTGTCAAGCATTGCATTTATTGTAGGTGAATAGTTTCAATTTATTTCAAAACTTAACCACGAGTTGATACTGTATAAACTTTTAGTCATAGTTTGATTTTGTCTGTAGGCAAAAGACTTGTAAATATAAAGTGGGAATGTGAGTGGCTTCGGTTTATAAAATGGTTCGATCGCCTTCATAGTTCTTGTGTTTCTGTGTATATTTGCGTTCAGTAAAACTAAAGGTTACAGATAGTTGGACTATTAGGCCAACATATGGCCTAGGCTTACAATAACTGTACCTCTAGACTACTTGCACATATGCTTTGTAAAAAAATGAAAAATAAATAAAAAATCTAACCTCAAATGAGCATGAGCATGAGTGCAATGAAAATGATAATAAAATAATAATGTAAAATCTCAAAGTGGCGTGTGATTTATTATAATAATTTTAATCAAATATGCATACGCTGATGCTTAGACTTATGCTCCAGAAAATACTTTTTCGCCACTAGGATGTATCATTTCCCCATGAAGTGAGTGAGTGAGAATCCAGATTGCATTCATCGATTCATGTCTTTGGGTAGAGGAGCGCTGTTGTCTTTCTCTCTTTTCTCACCCTCTTCTATTTCTCTCTCTCACGCTCTCACACACCTCCACCCTTCTCGCTCTTTTGATCCCAAGGTTTCCATTAATGCAGTGTATACAGCACACCTCCACAGCCACCGTGAAAAGGAAGTAGGCCTAATTAGGCCAAATGAGGACATGCACAGGATACAAACAGGATGAGCCTGTTCACAGAGTTAACATGACTAGCAAGAGCTATGAACCTGGGATATGCACGCACGCACAGGCGCACACACGCACGCACGCACACACACACACACACACACACACACACACACACACACACACACACACACACACACACACACACACACACACACACACACACACAATTTAGATATCATCTCTGTCTCCTGTGTCCTCAGGCTGGATTTCCCAAAATGCTCATAACAAAAGTGGTTTTGTTTCTCTTGACAGACCAGCTGGCACCAACGCAAAAATTTAAATACTATAAATTTGATACTTGCGGATACTTACAATAGGGACAAAGCTGAATCTGTAAAACGAGACATTGTACTGTGACAGTTCCAGTGGAAACCAAGGAATAGCTGTTAAAAAAACACAAATACAATACCGAAACACGGGTTAGGTTTAATTTTCCTCTCAGAGAAACAGAGAGCGAGAGAGATAAAGACAGAGAGACAAAGAGAGAGAGGCATGAAAAAGTATGTGAAGTTGACATCTTCTTAAGAGAGGAATTTGGTGACATATTTAGCATGGAGACACTGGAGGAGTCTCAACACTGGGGGATTTTCCCAAACTCTCCCGACTGTTTTAAAGAGAGGAGGGGAGATATCCGAGAAACACTCAACACTCATCATTCTCTCTCTCTCTCTCTCTCTCTCTGTCTCTGTCTCTGTCTCTGTCTCTGTCTCTCTCTCTCTCTCTCTCTCTCTCTCTCTCTCTCTCTCTCTCTCTCTCTCTCTCTCTCTCTCTCTCTCTCTCTCTCTCTCTCTCTCTCTGACAAACACACAAACACACATCTTCAGGGTATGGTTAAAAAATCACATAAAGGTATGAATGGAAGGAGTGCACATATTTTAATAAAAGGCCATAATTATGGGTTTGAGACAAATCAGATACTCTGTGTGGGTTGTGGAAGCTCTGGCAGATCGCATTGCTGGACCACATTGTTTGTGTGTTCCCGGTCACTATGGAGACTAGGGAGACAAGCACAGAGGAGAGAGGGAGGTGGAGAGAAGTAGAGAGGGAGCCAAACAGATTTCACACGCACATACACTCTGTGTGTGTGTGTGTGTGTGTGTGTGTGTGTGTGTGTGTGTGTGTGTGTGTGTGTGTGTGTGTGTGTGTGTGTGTGTGTGTGTGTGTGTGTGTGTGTGTGTGTGTGTGTGTGTGTGTGTGTGTGTGTGTGTGTGTGCGTGCGTGCGCGTGCGTGTGTGTGTGCGTGCGTACGCACATCAGAGTTAAATTAACACTGGATTTTATTGTGTATACACCCACATTACGCTGTCTGGAACTGGGAGGAGCTATGTCTTTGACATTAATGCTGAAAAGGAATCCCCTTCCCTTGCAGTACGGGCTGCTTGCACACACATAACCACCATGTCAACCCTGCATACAAAAGCTTTCCAAAAGAAAGTTGTTCAGGCCTGCTATAGATCAGGAGGAGACTTGTGAGGATACAAAGCTATGATGACACATTTTGATCTGACATATCTTGAACTTCAATTACTGAACTAGAGGTCTCAGTGGGCCCATCTGCTCAAATAAGGTAAGCTGATGAGACTAGTATTATTCTTTAAACAATGCTAAAAGTATCGATTTTACAGACTTAGTTCATGGATATTTTGACAAAATAGATTAGTCCTCCCAGTAAGACTGCTGTTTACAGAAAAAGATCATAATTTTAGACATTATTTTGCCTAACTGATATTTAGAAGTACCTAGAAGGTATTCTAGAGCTTTTTTTAATATGAGCAGGACAGTGGGATCATTATCACTTCAAAGTGCAGTACTTTAATTTACAGCAACGTGGTGTAATCTTGTCTAACTTCAATGAAATTAAACATAAGTGGCATTTCTATGATCGTGTCTAACTGTTTAACAATGTCAGATGACATCCCAGGATGGTTTATGCATCTTGCTCACTTAATCAAATTCTTCTGAGGATTATTATTATGATGATTCTTCTCGCTTAGTCCTGCCACTGCAGATTCTAATTATATGGAGACAGATGGACTGCTGCTGAGTTATAATGCCTGTGCTCTCTCTCACAGCTACTTATGACAGCCACGCAAGTGCACACACACACACACACACGCGCACGCGCACACGCACACGCACACGCACACACACACACACACACACACACACACACACACACACACACACACACACACACACACACACACACACACACACACACACACACACACACACGCATCCATATAGCCTTAAACTCCAGCGTGTTCGTCTGTTCGTGGGGGTTCCTGGTGAAGTGATTTTGGAATATTGCTGACTCAATCACATTGCCAGGGATTTCCCATGGCTGGAACGGGAGACAACACATCTTGCAGGACTTGGCAACTCAGTTTGGAAGAAGATTCAAGATTCAAGAGGTTTTATTCGTCAAATGCTCGTACATGTGCAGTGAAATGTTAGTGTGGTAGGCTCCGCTAGTCTGTGCTAACAAACAATGTTCAAAATAATAAAGACAATGTAAAATACAAGTACTGTATAAGGATAACTCAAGGGTACTAAGCAGTAATAAGTAATAGTAGTTACTGTAAAGTGTAAAGCGTGTCAAGTGAGTGGGTGCCACTGGCAGTTAATGGGGGACCCTTTTAAATATGTAATTATGAAATTATGAAAAAAATATGTAAAGATACAGCATCAATATACCAAGACATTAGTATAGAGAATGACCATAGAGTAGCATACAATACATACAATTTAGAATTTGAAATTGCATCTTCAATGGGCAACTGAGGATATATAAATTATAGTAGTGAAAGGAAAATATACAAAATACAGAATTCATCATATAAATAAAAACACACCAACATATCATGTTTTAAGAGAAAGCCTTACAATGGGACTAAGATGTTGATTTGACTATTTGTATAGATATATAAGTACTAGCAGAACTGTGCTGTGATACAACACAATATGGTCAACTCACATTGTTTTTCTGTGTAGATATGTAGTAGCACTCCCCAGCCTAACAAAAGAAACGACATTGCTCTGGTCATATTGCAAGGGATCACTGGTTCTCTCCCCCATCACTGAGGGAAAGCTTCAGTCATGGAAATAGTAGCCTACAACAGTAATTTTGGTCATATTTCCCCTTTTGTTGTGCATCTGCTTGAGGGTGAATATGAGAGGCAGTCTACATACCAACCTTGAGGATATTGCAAGTGAGCCCCCAAATAATTGACAAAACACTATAAGATTTTATTGATAAAATAACATTAATATAAAATGCTTAAAAATGTTCAGTGGAAAAGTCAGTCCTTTTCAATTGGCATCACGGTCATATGATATGACCAACTTCACAAAGTATAGCACAAGTATAGTATAACACACTCCCTCTCGTCCTTATTCCTCTGATTGATATATGTTTAGGACATCGTCCCTGACAGTGATGGGACTTAGTCCATATGTGAGCATTGTGTATTGTGTTTATCATGTTCACAGTGGTTAGGTTCCATTGCCTGAGGGCTCCTGGCTTCTAGAGTGCAATGCTTCAATCCTCATACAGTCATGTGAGTTTCCATAAAGACTACCAGAATACCTCAGTCTGCTTACCAGAAGTTTCAAATAAAGTCTGTGTGTGTCGAATGTACCACATACATACCGTATCTGATCTCCCTTCCTCATTATTTCTGAATCTTTATTGTGAACTTGTCCTTCCTAATAATTTTCACATGATTGTATGCTGGGCAGCACAGGTACAGGAAACCAGTGTCACTTAGTGCCCAGACAGACTGGATATGACATCAGTGTCACATTATCGTGACATTAGCCATGAACTGACAAAAAAACAAAAAACTGCAAATTAGTTTTCCTTCTTTTGACACACCACATTCTGTTTGTGTGAAAAGTGTACAAGTCCCCCCCCCCCCCCCCCCCCCCACCCACACCTTTATGAAATAACAATAGCTCACACAATAAACTGAAAGTTATTTTTTTAATTTCCATTCCTGTGCTGGAAAAAGGAGAATTTGATTGGCAAGAAGTCCACAGAACCCCCCCTCCAAAGTATGGCAAAATGCAACAGGTAGATCATGCTCATTATTACATCAACAGAACAAAAGTACAACTTATTCCTCTCTTCCCTCTATAAACCAACCTGCTATAGTTAGACTCACCCCCTCCCTCACTGATTTCATTACAATAATGTAGGGGTGCAACAGTTAATCGATTTAATCGATTATACAAAGATTTACGATAATCGCTAATCTTTATTAAATGTTAATATAAGCTATAAGAAAACAATCTTCAAGCTCACGTGTCACATTTCTTTTAAATATTTTTAATCCTTGTGTGATGAATTATAAAATAACGCTTAAGTGGTTAATCGATTTGTTGAAAATGAAATAAGTTGTTTTAAATGCGCTTCTTGATTATTCAATTAATCGGAAAAGTAATGTTTAGAATAATCGCTAAGAAAATAATCCATTGTTGCAGTCCTACAATAATGTATCGGTCACTGGGTTTCTACACAATTCAAGCATAATAGCAGGCTGAAATTATGTCACCCAAACCAGAGGTCCGTCAAATACAAAAAATTGTTACAGCTTTTCATGAAATAAAAAAAACTGACACTAAAATGTTCAACGACTAAAACCATTCAGGTACAAACATAGAGATTGATCTAGATTGGAATAGTAGATTGTCTGTATTTGATTAAAGGCAGGGTAAGTTTTAGTTTTTTAGTTTTTTGTTAAAACATTTTTTATTGTGTGTGAAAAAGTTAAAGCTCTATATTATGATAGTAATCATTGCTATAGTGTCTGTTCAGTGACAGGGGTGTCCCCATCTTTCCAGCTCTTTTGCAAACCGAAAACAGAAAATGTCATCCTAACAGGAGAGAGTACCCACTTATCAGCTTCAATTTTATAGTGTTCCAGATTCAATTTGTTAATTTCTTTGCGTCATCACTTCCAATTTCACTCGTTTACCCTGTGTCCTGTAAGCTATCTTTCCTGAATGGATAATATTGATATCCTGACTGGAATATCCCTTTTGTTTGGCTACTAAAGAGAGATGGGGAGACCCCCATTACTGAACAAACTCTCTCAATGATTATCTGAATTTAGAGCTACTTAAAGGAGTAGTTCACCCAAAAAATTACTTATTTTCTATCAATTACACACCCAATGAAGAATTGAATTCATTGAGATTTTTAGCGGTGCCAACCGCTCTACGTTTGACTCTGTCTGCGTGTTCGTTTGTTTGAGCCCGGGATGAGCACGGCAAAGAAGCAACACATACAAACACACGCACACACACACACACACACACACACACACACACACACACACACACACGGACTTGGAGATTGCCTATGCCATCTCTCCTCTCATTGGCCACACGTGCCACTGGTTATCAAAGAGGGGTCCAGGGACCCCCAGCGTATGTTATGTCCGTCCGCCCGTACGAGCACGGGATTTTAAACAGCTATAACTCCAGTTTGCAGCATGCCACCAAGGCCAAATTTGGTATGTGGATGTAGACCACCAATAGGGACGAGCATGAACTGCTGAAGTTATAAAAGAGGGGTCCAGGGACCCCCAGCGTATGTTACAGTGGGTGACCATTGACTTTGTCGTTTTTTTTCATTCTTCTCATGCGTTTCATGCAGGGCATGTATGATTTCCACTCTGTGCCACTAGGGGCAGCAGCGGTCTACTGCCTACAGCTGCCTACAGCCCACAGCAGACAGCAAGAATATATTTGTTACTAGTATACTGTATATCCTCTCCAAACTGTACATACATTACTTTACACTTTTGTATTATGTTTTGACACTTGCTTTGGAAAATGTAAACGTATGTTTTATCATGCCAATAGCTCATTTGAATAGCAAAATTGTTTGTTTTGGGGTTTTTAGGCACTGTTTTTCCTAGAAAGACAGAGAAAGATCCTGTCTGTTGCTTACAGTACAAGATGTGACATTTATATTAAGCAAAATATTAAGCAAATAAAGTTAGATAGCATGATGCTGAGCTTAACATTAGTTTAATTTTAACGTCTTAATTGATAAAACGAGACGGGAAAATAAACTATTTTTTTCTCTTGCCAATAGCTCATTTGAATTGACAAATTGTATTTCTGTGGTGGTGGTTCAGTGGCACTATATATATATATATATAAATGATTTAATATATACTGGGGTCATACGTTCTGTGCTTTCTGTGTGTGCACTTATGCCGTGTGTCTCTTTCTTTGAGCGGGGGGGGGGGGGGTCTATCAAGGCAGGCTATTTGTTCAGATGCAATTTCAGCGTGGCTATTAAATAGGCAAAAAAATCTGATCTACAAGCCCACAAAGAGTCGCGATGCAACTCTATTTTCTAACATTTTAGTCTATTTTTGAGAGAGAGAGAGAGAGAGAGAGAGAGAGAGAGAGAGAGAGAGAGAGAGAGAGAGAGAGAGAGAGACACACAGAGAGAGACACACAGAGAGAGAGAGAGAGAGAAATTAATATAATATAGGCCTACTATATATACTTTACTCGTAACAGAGTAGGCTACTTCTACATTGCAGTATTGATATTTTTACTTAAGTAAACTGCAAACCAAAAAACTCTTCAACGACATGTGCTCCTTGTCCAGTCTATTCATCGCTAAACCGGTTATGTTAATTATCTCTCTCTCTCTATACAAAGACAAAGTCTCTTTTATCCAGATGCGCTCTCTCTCTCTGTCTCTCTGTACAAAGACAAGGTCTCTCTCTGAGAGAGAGAAAGAGAGAGAGAGAGAGAGAGAGAGAGAGAGAGAGAGAGAGAGAGAGAGAGATGCATCAAAGTAGGGGTTCTCAATCTTTTTCAGGCCATGACCCCCCAAAATAACCATATTGGGGACCCCCATTTTGCGTGTGCGGCTTTCATCATCAATTTAAAAATAAAGATGATCGGATCATCTGTGAAGCATTTTCATATACGCTGCTGTCTCGTTAAAACCAGCTGCGGGTGAATATTATCCAACACATCACCACGGTTAACGCTACGTTCATGTTTACTGCATTACATTTGTAACAACAGCATAATATTGGGTTGTGCAGGTGAGATTTCGAAAAATCTTCAGTGAATGCTTTTAGGGACTATGCCTAGGCCTACAACATAGAATGTGGAGGGAGAAGGGTACCAGCTGCACTTGTACCCCTTATTAACTGTAATATGCTCATTCCATGCAGCTCGGCAGAATGCGTGTGCGGCTTTAGTTTGATGAACATTGAACCTCATAATAACATCACTCCGTTCGCGACTACATACAGAACGTGTGTCGGCTCTGATGTTTATTAGACATATGGACCTCCGCTCAGGTCCTGGAATCCAGAGCCTTATGTCAAGACTTGGCTGCGAGCACATCGCACGGCAGAAAGCACAAAAACCAAAGTGGCACAGCCTGTCATGTCAGATAACCCCGACCCACTTTGACAGTTTTTATAAGACAGGGGTTATTGGCGTCTTTTTGGTTTGTTTTATTTTATTTCCTCGTTTATACTTATTTCCTCCTCAATATTGTTTAAGAATTAATGTGCTATCCATGACATGCTGTCACCAGTTTACCAGTTCACTGTCTGTTATTTAATGATGATCGAATATTGGCTAAATGTTTACAATTTCTTCTGTCCAAACAATGAAAAGCACTAAGAAAAGGCAAGTGAGTCTCTCTTTAATTAAGCATGATGAGCCATGTGTTTTCCACAAAACAATTGAATATCATTGAATATAATTGCACCCTTGTCATACTACTATGTTATTAGCTTTCAGTAGGCCACCACAGGCACAGACAGTGCGTTTTAGCGCAGCGCGGCCTGGCGCAGCGCGGCGGAGTGGTTGCGTGCGGGGGGTCGGGGGGCTTTCGTGGGAGGGGGGGACGGGTGGATCAGATCTTAACCCTAAAACCGAAATAAAGTAACAAAAAAAAAACTCCAATCCGCTCAAGAACCTTGCTCCCCCACTTCCAAAATTAGCACTAGCCTACAACACTGGCCCAGTCTCTTGCCAAACCGGTTATGTTAATGATTATTCCAAATAAGCCAAGTGAGGAACTCTGCTATCAGGTTCCCCCTCCCCCCTACAGTACCTCTGTAGGCCTATCTCTTCTATCAAAGTATTTGTTCAGATACAAATTCAGAGCGGCCAATTTTGATATTTTTAATGCGCCTACATGAAGTTAGAGGGATGGGCAGAAATGGTGTAGGCCAGTGGTTTTCAACCTTAGTTATTCCCATCAAGGACCCCCAAATTGACACATATTAGCCCAGGGACCCCCATTTGAAAAGATATGCCAGGGACTCAACCATTTAGATTTCTTGGGCGTCCCAATCTACACTGTATCATCATCATCATCAGTGTTCATTTAACTCTGAGAGTGTACAAATGGAACCAAATGGACCCTGACGGGTCCATTTGGTTCCATTTGTACATTAAGAGTTACAGACACAGAAGGGTCAATTTGGTTGCTAACTATTAATTTGGCTGGGGACCCCCTGGAACCCCCTCAAGGACCACTGGTGGTCCCCGGACCACTGGTTGAAAACCTCTGGTGTAGGCTATTTTCAACTGTTAATGGGTTTTTCTTTCTTCACAAATTAATTCTACTTTGTTGTACAACAGTGTCCCATAAAAGTAGCGAAAATAGCCGATCTACAAGCTCACAAAGTGTTGCATCATGATTTGAATTCCGACTGAAAACGCCACCCTTGCGTCTCCGTGTGTACAACCAAATACGCATCTTTCCTGCACCGATGACGCTTGGGGCTTTTACAGCGCTGCTCCTACACTACCACCGTCAGCAACAAGTGGACATGGAGTAAATGTACTTAGTTACTTTCCGCTTAGTTACTTTCACGTGCATATAAATGAGCCACGCGGTCTTATAAGAATGAAAACAAACGCCTCGCTGTTGGCCATGCCCATGGATCACATGACGGTCGTCTGTTACGGTCATGGATGAACTCAAAATGTTACTTGAGTTCAATCAAAGTAAAAGTGCAAAAGTATTGGCAAATAAATGTTTGATAATAGCTGATCTACAAGCTCACAATGCGTCGCAATGCATTGTGAGCTTGTAGATCGGCCATTTTCAAATAGACTATATGAAATAGGGCAAATAATGTATGTTTTATAATGTCATGATTTATATCTGCAAAGTAACTAGTAACTAAAGCGTTCAAATAATGGTAGTGGAGTAAAAGTACAATATTTTCCTCTGAGATGTAGTGGAGTAGAAGTAAAAGTAAAAATAGCAGGTCAGCATGCTTATAGCGTGAGATTCGAACCCGGGTCGTAAAATCGCCGGACATCAGTTTTAACCGCTACACTAACTGGACTATTTCATTTATAGAGGAAAGAGGTAGAATCCTACTATACAGAAATTGATGCGAGAAAAAAACAACATATAAGACGTCTGTCTGTCTGTCTGTCTGTCTGTCTGTCTCTCCACGGACTTTTGAGACAGACAGACAGACAGACAGACAGACAGACAGACAGACAGACAGACAGACAGACAGACAGACAGACAGACAGACAGACAGACAGACAGACAGAAACCAATGTGTGTCTGAACATTTCTAAAATGACAGAGATGCGTTCCTGACTGCCCGACGCTGAACAGAAAACCCAATTTAAACGCTCTAAGCACACGTAATTATTGCTAGTTATTATTATTATTATTAATAATAATATAAGACATCTATCTGTCTGTCTGTCTGTCTGTCTGTCTGTCTGTCTGGCTGTCTGTCTGTCTGTCTGTCTGTCTGTCTGTCTGTCACAAAAAAAAGTGACTCCAAAGCGGCACCTTGTGGTAGTATTTGGAACTTAAATTTACTGCAAAGCGGGTGAGGCAAATGAGTGAAGTGATACTCTTATGAAAAGCGACAAAGTCAATGGTCACCCACTGTATGTCCGTCCGCCCGTATGAGCACGGGATGAGCACGGGATTTTAAACAGCTAAAACTCCAGTTTGCAGCATGCCACCAAGTCCAAATGTGGTATGTGGACTTAGACCACCAATAGGGACGAGCACGAATTGCTGAAGCCCCGCCCCCTCTGTCTTCCCATTGGCTGGCCTTTAAACAGCCATAACTCAAAGTTCGCAGCATGCTACGGAGTACAAATTTTGTACATGGACTAAAACCACCAATAGGGACGAACTGTAATTAGTTACGCCCCGCCCCCTCTGTATGCCCATTGGCTGGGCTTTAAACAGCCATCATTCCAGTTTGCAGCATGCTACCATGTACAAATTTGGTAAGTGGACTCAGACCACCAATAGGGACGAACTGAAATGAATTAAGCCCCGCCCCAAAGGCACCGCTTCCTTCACACAGGGTGTGATTTTTTAGTTTTTGTCGCATTCCTAAGCCAATAATTTGATTACCGGCGGAAAGATGCTAATGTATCCGGTAGGAGACTCTTTGTGTCTCCTACCGGAACCACTGCCGATCATCACATTATTGGCTTAGGAATGCGACAAAAACTAAAAAAATATCCATTAATTCAATTCTACATGGGGTGACAAATAAATAGAAAAAAAGTAATTTATCGGGTGAACACTTATTTTAACAAAACAAACAAAAAATCACTTATTGCACCTTTAATGCAGATGATCAATGGTCACAGTCTAGGTCAGATTAGTTGCAAACATTTGTTAGTTTCCGAATGTCTAACTAAACTTAATACACCAGCAGAGTGGCAATGGAAATAATACACATCCCTGTAGATGATTTTGCGAGCAAATTGCCATTTGATTCTATGCATAATCCCTAATAGCCTGTTCCCAGCCTGCCTGGACTTTTGTCGCAATGTTATTGACTATAAAACTATTCACAGGCCAGAAGAAATACTAAAGTAGCAGCTTATGGTGTGTACATAGTCAAATCCTCAGTTTTAATTTATCCATTTAAAACAAATGTATAAATGCAACCACTAATGCTCATTATAAGATGCCACCATTTCTGTCTACTCGCTCTGTGTCTCAGAGAAAGACTGTTCAGAAACCTGCCAACCAATGACATCATTGGTTGGCAACCAATGGTCATTTCAAACAAGACTTTAAACAATGGCTTCTATTTCAGCATGCTAACTTTCCAGGAAAAGAAACATTCCCATTAGCGTCTGAACTGTCCACAGAGTAGACCACTAATGAGAATACAGCAATTGTGCCATCTTATAATAAGCATTAGCGATGACCAATTATATGAAGATAAGGTCGAAGGTGACGTGCTCCTTATAACTTAGTTGGGCACCAGTGTAATAAGTAAGCCTTGCCGAGCCACCAGCCATGAAGCCCATAGGGCAGGAGCCTATCTTCTGTGTCTACAGTGTGGCAGCTTGATGTACAAGTACACCCCCTGGACATGACGCTAGTATGTCGCAGGGACCAATGTGGTGCACCAGAAATGGCTGATCTACAAGCTCACAAAGCATTGTGGTGTGACCGTGCGCAACCAAGTACAACTGGTATAATTCAGTTACATTTGTGGAATGAATTAACATTGATGATTTGAGACTGTACTGAAGCTCTAGTCTTTTTTATTTCAATTGCTATTACTCTTTGGCAGTGTCCTAGCTCTTGGTTTGTTTAGTAAATTGTGCTCTTCTCATTGAGGTGGAGTGTTGAGTGTGTAAAGGGTAGTCATATTATGGAATATGCACCACGCACACACATACACACAGCGGAAACACAGAGCATGCACACAAAGTATGCCGGGGTCCAGCTACAAACCCCTCTAAACAAAACATTTGCACCCATATTGTGCACGTAGTTTACGTACACAATCTAACTATCCAAAACATGCTCATATGGCAAAGTACTTGTGCACGTCTGATCACATGCAATTTCTCACAGACACGCACGCACACACGCACACACACATCAGCAATATGGCAAGGTTAGTTATTGTAAAAGTGCGGATTAGTCGCAGTTTCACAAAGTTGTTTTTATTTGCCATTTAGTATTGGGATATTTTTGCCAGTCAAAGACACTTAATTTCACAGTGCAACACAGTATGACAAACACTGACATTAGGGTCAACACATAATCTATGGGTGAGGTTTAAAAAAAAAGTCCATACAAAAACAAATTTAAAAGTGCAAAAACAACTTAACAGTCACTGAAAGTAGCATCAATCCAGATATTCTTTTTTTGCGTTAATTGTGCGAATTTAAGTTCACTATGGAAACAAAACAAAAAATCAGTAGCAGCAAAGAAAAAACATGGACCATTCTCTTTTTTTAAAACGTTATAACAATCACAATGACATTGCCAATCACTGTTCACTTAAGATATCAATATGGCATCAAATGGATATCAGTACAAATGTAGGCAGACGAAGACATGTACACACACTTGCGCGTGCACGCAAGCGCGTGCACACACGCACGCACACACACACACACTTGGTCACAGTTAACAGGTGCAAAAAGGACATTGGGGTAGGAGTCAAGTTTTTAGCATGGTACCATATCAAAACAATACATAGTTCACACACCGTTAACACAGAATGCCAAAGTAAGGGTAACACAAACAACTTCACATGCACACACACGCACGCACATACACACAAAACCTTGGGTTTGAATATATATATATATACACAGTGTATATATATATATAAAAAATAGACAGATAGTAGATTCCTCTCCTTTCTGGTAAGAAATCCAATGTTATTAGCCCTAATCCTTGAATGAATGATTCCTGTGAATTATTCATTCCTGAATGAATGATTACTGTGAAGCCTACAAGACGACATTTGCCTTTTAACGTTTTTTTTGTTTGTTTTTTGATCAGGTAGAAACTGTGATAGGAATATGTCTGACAGATGGACAGGCTCTGTGAAGCAGCACTCTGGTAACCACAAATAAGAAAAAAAAGAAAAAAACGGAATGAAATGTAAATAAACATTGATGCGAATAGTGGATAGGATTATCCTACAGTTAGCAAAGAGTTCAGTGATGAAAGGATAATTCTAATTGAAGCCTTTTCCCCCATAAAAGAAAGTTATAGATATATCTCCCAGAAATAAACAGAGTTTAGACACCTGCCTGTCCCTAACTACATACGTATATAGGAGGTCTGAAAAGTCTAAATAACAGTGCCACCCACAGTCAGTTCTATGTACTGTATATGCATCTGTATGTGTGTGTGTGTGTATACATTATGTCTGTTTGTGAGTCAAGCTATCAGTTACTCTTTAGTTTTATAGTCCCATTAAAATCTGATCAGTCCCTGTCCTCCCAACAAACTAACTGACCTCTCTATATCTCCCTACATCTCTCTTTCCCTGTCTTTGTTATACAATTGAATTCCCACTCTCTCTTTCCCTGCCTCTCTCCAATCCCTCCACTTCTCTGTCCTACTCTTCCTGGCTATAGCTGTCCCTCCCTTTCTCTCTCTCTCTCTCTCTGTCCCTCTCTCTATCTGTCCCTACCTGTTAGTTTTTCTGTGTCGGGTCCCTGCCTAGTTAATCTAGAGGTGTCCCCCGTCCCTCCCCCCCTCCCGCCCACCCTCCCTCTATGGACAAACATATAGGGCGTGGGGGCCGTCCGTCGGGGGGAGTGGCCAATAGCGTCCCTCTCCCCCCTCCCAGATCAGATCAGGGCAGTGCAATACACAGATGGATGAGTTTCCCATTCACCCTCCTCCAGCTGGCTCACCTACAGGGACAGATGAGGGACAAAAGAAGAGAGGAGGGCCAAAGAAAGAAAAAGGAGAGTGGTCACTCAGGAACAAGTTCAAAGTGCATGGGGTAAACAGTTCAAAGTGCATGGGGGTGTGAGGTGGGTCTGTGGGGGTACCTCTGAGATATAGTTTAACATTTAAAAAGACATATGATAAAAACAAAAATGTAAAAAAAAACAATACTTTTATATGGGAAGGAACAAAAATCTGATGTGCCGGAAAGGCCAAAGAAACCCAGATGGGCTTGTCGAGTGGCCTTCCTAAAAGCTATTATGGGGAATATATCTATAACAACAATAATAATCATAGTAATAATAATAATAACGAACATAGAAATGTCAATCATTATTGTAATAATACAATATTTATAGTGATAATAGTAAATAATACTGATAATAACAATACCAATACTGATAATAACAATACCAGTACCTCTGAGGTGGGTGGGTCTAAACGCCATAACAGGCCTGAAGTCTTTCCTTCAACAGCGGTGGGAACTGTTCTGAGAACTGCTGCCAGTTGTCTTCCCCAACCTGCTCCTTAAAACCATGCAGGATCTGGGAGACGAGGTTGAGAGGAAAAAACAGGAAATTAGGGTTTGTGATTGATGCGATTTATTGTGCCCATGTGCGTCTGAAGCCACCATCCATGAATGATTACGCATTTTTCAATTGTAAAAACTATCACTCCATAAACATTCAGGGCAGTTCTGAGGTCCATCTCTCCTAAATGTGGCAGCCAGGTGGTACAGGGGGAGGCACAACTTGTTAATTATTCAAAACAGCAGCCATGGGTCTTCACGAAGGCACACTGCGCAAAGTAATTTCCTCTGTGATGCTTCAAATGAATATCAAAGTATTCCAATGATGAACATTTTGGTGTTGAGTTGACTCATGTACATGGTGACAAATGTTATCCCATCACGGAATACTTTGTAGGCCTAGAATGTTAGCGCTGCGTCAGGTAGCTTGGATTAGCGGGTGAACTGCTGCACAAACCAGATAAAGTTTGCGACATTATTCTGGGTTGAGGGGTTCTGCACAACACTGCACATGGTATCTGGGTGCCGTCTGATGTTCTGATGCATCCAGACAGCTGTGAAAAATACAGTACCAACTGGGGGCTGTATGAAGGCATGGAAACAGGACCTAATTCATCACTTCTAAAATTGTGTTTGGCAAGTAGGCTGATCAATAAGGGAAACACAATGCATGATTTTTGTATCTCAACCACTGTTGACCACATCAGTGATTTATGTATAGACCACATTCTTATGACTTCCTTTAGTGCCACTTTTAGTTGGTTCTATTGGACTTTTTCTATTGAAAAAAATCTCCGCGTCAGAGAAGTTTCTGTTTTTGGCCGTATTCCGTTTCCTTCATGTCATGAATTATTGGGGCAAGGCCTCTAAACCAAGAATATCTATTGGTATGATATTTAATTGTCAGTCTCCACACTTGACACGTGTTTGTGTTTGTCTTGTCACCCCCTCACCTTGTAGAACATGTCCCTCAGGTCATCCTTAGGGCTCACCCAGGAGGCCACCGCATCGCAGAAAAAGATGAAGTCCTAGAGCAGATGAAGACGGTTCAAAGTTTTTGTCACTTCCTGTGACATCATGCTACAATCAGATACACCAATTAAAATAAACCGTATATTATGTACCTGCACCACGCCCCCTGGGTTCACACCAATCATCATGCAGATCCCTCGGAAGGCAGAGTCCTTCTCCTCATTGTCTCGGATGTTGCGCAGAGATGTGCACCTGTCAAAATGATAGCAATGACCATTTGTTAACCACCTTCACCCTAGCGTCCCTATTTTGGCCAAGTCACAGTATCACGTCGCGGTGCGACGTGTAGTGAGCTTGTAGAGCTTTGACAGTTTTGAACAGGTCTTAAGTGGTTAATAGCTGATACCGTCACTGTATTTTGAATTAACAAGGATTAGACCGGTGCCCGCAATACCCGTACTGATGACCAGATATTATAGAATATTACTGGGCTTGAGGGAGCAATGATTACGAGATGCTTTTTATTGTCATACTGATCGTTATTGACTATGATTAGAATAATAACACTGGTTTAAATAATGCCCACATTGCAAGCTTTGTGTAGCTCTTAAGCAAAAAAAAACTGCACTGCCGGTAGCTGACCGGATAGTGCGCTGACCATGTATTCACTAGGACCCAGTTCAGTTCTGCCTCTGTTGTCTCTCAATTTTCTGTCGCTCTACTATCCTATATAAATAAAGCACAAACTTAATGTTCAGAAGGAAAACAATCATCTCCTAATAGATGTTAATGGGTACTGTACATTTCCACTCCTCCCAAAAGAATGAGCGATATAGAAGAGATAGAAAATCGAGAGGCTCTCACCAAGGTCTGATGAATTGTGGTAACAAGGGAGCAACCTCTTGAGGGCACACATAGCCAAGCCGACCAATGGTGATGGCTGAGGAAGGACACAGGGAGAGAGAGGAGTCAGGGTTGCTGTAGGGCATTTGTCTGCCATTGGTCAAGTTCAAGACAATCAAGAGTACAGTTGAATTGTAATTACTGTAGGAGAAGGGGCATGGTCACAGAGAAATATAATAGACAGTGGTTTTGCAGATAGAAAACCATAACATAGGAACTGTGACATAAGTTCACATACTATAGAGACTTCATTGTAACCATGAGAATTACAATAACAAAACATATAAAGAATTATTGTATAAATATATATTTGCAATGGTGGGCATTATGATGACGATATGCATCGTTATACAGTATAAAAGGTACCCAATGTGGTGCAATCACAAAATATACAACCATACATCCCATGAATCAACTATGCCACACACAACGGCCATGGCCATGATAGCACAATGCACCTTTAAAACGTTTTCATTTAACATTTGTTAAAAGCGCCATTTAAGTTATTGACCCCACATTCACAAATTAGTATATGTAGTATGTCCTAATCGTGTATCAGGGATGCAGGGTATGAAAGCATGCAATGTAATTGATGAGGAAACAATAGCCAAGCTTACAGAGTTATGTTGAAAAGTAACCCCTTTTATCCCGTTGTCTCGTTACGGAGGTGTGCACACACACACACACACCAATTTGTTGCTGTTATTTCATTAATAAAACCATTGCCATTTGTGTATTTATTGCCAAGCACACACTTGCGTAACACAGTGTAATTCCGGTTTCCCTTAACACTTGCAATCACTGAGACCATGGATTGTATTCTTATTTTCTTGTATGGCCGCACAGAATGCTAATTCATTGAATGCAGTCTGTCTGATAGTTGGAAACGAAATAATACTGTTTCCGGTTTTTGTCCCGCCTCCGTTTCCTGTCTAGCGATCAACTTTGGAAGCTGTTATCTCGGCTTGTTGTTTTGCTCTCCGCATCCCCCATTGTAGCGTTTTGCCCTCGTTCTCCAAAATGGAGGGTCGGATCGCGTCGCCGTCTTCGGTGTTTTGTAATGTCGGATCCCGTGTTTGTGTCGAACCAAATGAACCCGGATTTTAAACGGATTTAGCGGGTGCTATGGCGGAATCAAAAAAACAAAAAAGGACAAAAAAAGCTTGGCAGGGGTAAGTGCATTTTGAGATTAGACCTTGGCGGTGGATGTGTTAACAGTGGAGCAGCAATAACAACAATAACAAAGAAACAAGAAATATGTGTGTGTTCAGGTGTGTACTCTATAGAAGTGTTTACCCACCGGTGTTTTCCAGCAGGGTCTTGGGTGTGTTGGGTCTGTTGATTATCTCCACTAGCTGACTGAGAACCATGGCAACGTACGGCTGCATCTCCACTCCTGAGTAAAACATTAAGCAAAGGGGCAGAGAGAGGCAGAGAGAGACAGAGAGAGACAGAGAGAGACAGAGACACAGAGAGAGAGAGAGACAGAGAGACAGAGAGACAGAGAGACAGAGAGACAGAGAGACAGAGAGAGAGAGAGAGAGAGAGAGAGAGAGAGAGAGAGAGAGAGAGAGAGATGCCATTGAACAGAGAACTTAACCCATTTAGTCATTGAACAGAGAACTTAGCCCATTTAGTCATTGAACAGAGAACTTAGCCCATTTAGTCATTGAACAGAGAACTTAACCCATTTAGTCATTGAACAGAGAACTTAACCCATTTAGACCTGAGGCTGATTCTAAAAACGCCTTCTAATTCCTGACCTAAGTTTTCTGAAAAACTTGGTGCTCCCAGCTTGAAAGGTATAACAACGTATAGGTTTTCCAGGTCTAAATGTCAATAGAGTTATCACAGTGAAAACCTCAGTGCCAATTCAAGTCAGAGTGTAAAAATGTATCCACATTACACAGAGAGGAGATAAACGTAAGAAAGTGAAGTCTTGCTGAGACTCACCCATCTGCATACAGATCTCTCCGATGGCCCAAGTAGCATTGTTGCACACAGAGATGAACTCTGGGTTGAGGTTTGTGCCCAGGATTGGCATGAACTCAGCTGCAACGTACACACACACACATAAATATAAAACACTAGTATGTACAGGCATTTAAAATGCAGGGGATAAGGAGAGTGTGTGTGTGTGTGTGTGTGTGTGTGTGTGTGTGTGTGTGTGTGTGTGTGTGTGTGTGTGTGTGTGTGTGTTGTTTTACCAATGCAGGGTTTGACATGAGGAAAGCAGGCCTTTGTCAGGTCACCCAGTAGAGCAAATGAGCTCTGTCTTACTTCTGGCATTGTATCCTAGAGAGTGAAGAGGTGTTAACAACTTAAGCTCTATATATTTTATTGTGCAATGATTAGATTAGATTCTAGAGCTGCTATTTTTTTCAGTTTTTCAACATTTCTGAAAATATGCGCCCAATATAGGGACGCCAGATTAAAAGTGGTTAACACACATAACAGTCCAACTACTAAAATATTCCTTTCACAGTTTTACCAGACGAGTAAGCTTTTCTGTTTTGTTTTTCCTGGTGTGTCACGTTCAACGTGTGCCGACATTGTGCTGTCCAGATATAGTCTCAAGCCAGACCATCTCTTCCACAATCTTTGAATGCTACAGTCTGTAATTCTGCTGTGTAAAAGTTGAAAACAGGAGCCATCACCTGCTCTTCAGACCGTAAGGATATTCAACTTCTATTTTCTTTTTTTTTTGGTAGCTACGCTTTGACTAATTACGTAGGTAGTAGGCCTCATTTACGTGAATGCACAGGGGTGAAACGGAAGTGGGTGGGAGGCGGGATATCCACTTTATTTTCTACTCATTTTCAGAGCTTCCAAAGAACAGACTGTTAGGCAGAAGCAAAAGAATCTTTGGGAGCCAACACGTTTGTCTCGAGTAATCTCTCAAGAACAGATTCTGCTCTGCGTTGGAATCTGTCGGGGAGGTTCGTCATAACGTGTATGCAATGGGCGTGCCTTCAGATCAGGAAGCAGGCCGCGCTTTACCCAATCAAATGTAGTGGGCGGGATTCACGTGTCCGTCGATCCTTCACTACTAGAAACAAACCGAAACTAATTTAACAATAGCGTCCGCGGAGCAGACAAAACCACGGAAAGAAATTCACATTTTAACTTAATCTTTCATCATAGAAACAAGTGGGCTTATAACCAAAACGATCCATGTTCTCTGGGAGAAGTGGTGTTAGTGTTCCGTGTAGAAATATTGTTAGTGGGAATGAAAACATAGTCGCACCACCGGAAGTGATGCGCTGCCTGAAGGCAGACCAAAACCCCGGTTTCCTTGCGCACGTGTGCTACGTTTTCTTCCTCCCAGAGCTAACTGAAATAGTGTCAAACAGCAGAGGTCGCTGTTTTTCCTTGTCAGTTGGCGAGGGGTTCCCAGATTGGTCTCGAGAGACTATCATATGGGCACAAAACTCACAAAAGGAGCTATATCAACTATTACGAATGATCTGTCATTTGATCAATCCTGACGTTCTTTTGCCAGAAATTAAATTGTTAATCGCAATTATTTGTAACATTTTATTTATTTATTAATAATTATGAATCGTCCTGATCGTGACAGCCCTACCTGCATGCACTGGAAGAGTAGTGTCATGATGTTACTGCGAGCCACTAGTGTGTCCACGTGGCCCCCCAGCCCCTCAGCCAGGCCACTCAATAGATCCAGAGCAACGATCATGAAGTCTTTATCTGGTGCCTCGTACTGATCTGGCTGCTGGCTGTACATCTGGAGGGGGAAAGGGAGAGAGACAGAGAGACAGAGATTATTTTTAACCCAATTAAGCCGTGAGGGCAATTCTACAAATGCCTTCTAAATCAGTAGTTCTCTCACTTTCAAGAATTTTCAAAAATGTTCAAAAATAGCAGATGTACAAGCTTTCCCGGTTTTGATGGGTTAAAGCAGGTTTTGGCAACACACTTCTCCAGCCGGAATCAAATCGAACAGAGGACGTTGCGATTATATGATCAACACAGTAACATGTCCTGTCAAGTAAACTTTATTTAGCTGGCGCTTTAAACAAAACAGAATCCTCCCTAACAGCTTTGCACAGTGTCAAGGGGGTTGGAAAATAAGGACTATCAGATTCTCAGGCCTGAGACAACCCAGTGGGTTATTTAATGGTGCTTGGATGTCATCATACACCAGTCGCTCATAAGAAAGCATGATTGTGCATGTGTGTACACACACACACACACACACACACACACACACACACACACACACACACACACACACACACACACACACACACACGTAGAGAGAGCTGGAACAAGAATAGAACAGTCTAAAAAAGGAATGGTTTGTGATATAGGGATGGGAAAGCGGACATTCAAAATAAGGCACTAAACACTACAATTCAAACAAGCTGCGAGCGAGAGAGAGAGAGAGAGAATGATTGATCTATGTCCTCACCATGGCCTGGGCCAATGTCTTCTGGACCAGAGTGACACAGCGCTGGTAGACAGGCTCACAATACGGCAGGAAGCCACTCTGCAGGGCCGTCGCCACTGAGGACAGACACTCCAGCAGGGGGAACAGGTCCTTGTCCTCATCCTTGAGCTCATTCCACTTGGCGATCAGCGGAGGCATCAGCTTCTGAATGTACTCCTGAATATCAACAAACACAAAGACAGTGAGCAAAGAACAGACAGACACAAAGCAACATTTTCTGGATGTACTCCTGAACATGTAACACACACACATAAACCATAAAACAGACAGACAGACAGACACACACACAGGAGATAACATGAAACCAGGGAATATAATGAATGTTTTTTCAGAACATGGGACTTGTCATATTTTACAATTAGACGTTGATAATACCAGTGGTAGAAATTACTAGGGCAAAGGTGAGCCAAGAAATCCCAGAATCCCTAAAAACTGGTGATCGAGGGACAAAAACTGCGCCCAAGATCGGTTTCAGAGTAGCGTGAGATTGGCGGACTAGTCTTTAAATACACACACACACACACATACAATATTGTGCCTGCAGCTGAAGTGAAGCTGGCTGCTGCAATGTTTGTATTGGTACCTCATTAGAAGCTCCAAAAAAGCGATCCAACATGAACAACACCCACCCCACGCAAATTAGGTAAATAATATGAGTATCCTCCTCTTTAAAGCATGCAGCATTTGTCGAATGACTGTGTCCCTTGCCAAAAATAGCAGATCTACAAACTCACAAGGCGTTGCGAGCTTCTAGATCTTATCGGCGAGCGACAACGTCTTACGATGGCGTATAAATGAAGCATTAGGGGGGTGAACAGTGCCATCCCAATCTAGAACGAATGTTAGAATGAATCTCTTGGATGCTAAAAAGGGGAGGCGAGTTGACAACAATTAATCCATGTACAGCACCTCAAACAGACCGCCAAGAGCAGATGGTGTAAAATTAGGAAATATCAATACAATAAGATGCATTTCTCAGTTAAACATGTTCATAACCCCAATTGCCCTAATTTGGGGCAGCCATAGCTGAATGGCTAGCCCAGGTAATGTGGTGAGGTGTCCCTGAGCAAGACACTTACTTAACCTCCTAAACTACTCTGTACAGTATGTGTCTTCTCCCTGTTTCAAACACTACATAAGAACCTTAAGAAAAAGTTCAATGGTGTGTGGTGATGAGCCAAGCAGAGCCTGGCAGTATGTGTAATAATCCATCGAGCTGACCAATCACTAAGCCTTTTATGAAGGAGAAACCGCAAATATTATGTCTTCAATTTTCTCTGTGCGTCATGACACACAATAGACTTGCCTAACCTGCTTTAACTAAATTTGTTTGTTTATACAATGAAGAATTGTCAAATATCACTTCCATGTGGCTGTTCTTCTCAGCAGACATATCACAGGCCATGAACTTGGCATTCATATTCCTCACAGGCTCAGCTTCAAAGTTCAAGCTGCATGCCCAGTTTATATTATGTTCATTCTAACATTGATGAACACCAAATAATACATTTAAGTGGTCAGGTTGGGAACCCATACAGGAAGGTTAAGGTAAGTTATTCATATTTCTCCTTGTATTTAATGTGTAATATGATCAATGAGTTTGACTGAATGAAAACAAGGCCAAACAAGGTACATTTCCCGGGATTTCCCCGCATAATGGCTTCACTTCCCGTTCCCGAAAATGTCTCACTCTGAGCTGACCACATGAGCAAAGAATAAACACACGGTGAGCATCAGCTTCTGGATGTACTCCTGAACATGAAACACACACACAGTGAGAAAATAAACACACAGCGAGTATCCGCTTCTGATGTACTTCTGAACATCAGAACACAAACACAGTGAGCAAAGACCAGAAAGCTGTTTGTGATTTCTGAGTATTTTGAGCATACTCTGGGAGTCTGGGTGGGGTGTATGCATGCACTCAGAAAGTTTCATGGTAATCTGCTGATTCGATTTTGAGATATCTGGTGTGGAAGTAGAAATTGTGGCGTAATGGTGGCACTAGAGGAAAGACCATTGGGTCCCCAACATCAGTTGTATCATTATTGGAGCCTTAAAACTTTAAGGGCCTTGGTGGTCAGCTGTTAGCTTAGCTAGCTACAATGTCCAGTACTTCAATATCGTGAGAAAGAAAACATGCAGGGAGAAATGATCTCTTCTACCCTCCACTGTTATTTAACCATTCTAAACTAGTGGATGATAGCTGACATAGTTAGCCTAACCTATACTGCAATATAATCCAACAACCAGCTAACCGGAAGTGTCCAAGGATAATGGCTTGTTTCCTAGCAACATTTGGATCAAATTGGCTGTAGACCAAATACTGAAGTCCTGGGCCTCTGGAAGGCCATTTTTGTGGCCCTCACAACAGGAAGTAGCTATTTGCCAGAATGACTAGTTGTGCGCTGCAGTTGGGGCTTACAGGCTGGTTGAGATGGTGTCCCACAGAGTCGGCCAGCGTTCCTATGGCGTCGTACAGGATGAGCAGGTTCTTGTGTTGGTACTTCCCGAAGGCAAAGACCAAGGTGTCCAGGATGAAGCTCAAGTAGGGCACCAGCTCTGTGCATGCCTCCTCCTCCAGGGTGGCAAACGCACTGAGGAGAGGGAGAGCGGGAGGAGGCAGGGTGATAAGCGGATACAGGGACAGGTGTGATTGGAAAAGTACTTGAAATTAAACACAAACACTCAGATTGGTTTATAATAATGAGTAATAATACAGAAGCAATATAAACTAAATTACATGGTAATACAAAATGAAAGGTAAAAAACAAAGTATGTATAAGCCATTTGTAATTTTATAACCATAGGGCTTAACAAAAACCTCTTACCATGACAAACCGTTGAAAAGAAACAAATAAAAGTAAACACACACACACACACACGCACAGCCTTACCTGCAGGCAGCTTCCTGTACCCTCTTGTTCCCATCCAGAATGCGTTTGAGCAGCTCAGTCATGAGGGGTTTGAGGTGAGAATCGGAGGGCTGGCTGACCACCCAGTGGGCGTAGCGGCTGAGGGTCCAGCAGGCAATGGAACGCACCAGCGCCTTCTTGTCACACAGACACTGAATGAGGTGGGGCATGAGCTCCGGCAGATAAGGCACCATACCCTGCATACAGCCTGGATAGAGATATGGTTACATATGAGTTCAAATCATACTGTGTAACATTCATTTTAGTAACGCCAAGGATATTTTGGAAAGCAACCAATATGTTGTCAGAAACTAGACAGATGGAGACAGACAGACAAGACAGACAGATAGATACTTAAGTAATCTCAGAGGGAAATTCAGGTCTCACATATCTCATACAGACTTGAGTTAAAAACACAACACAAGAGGGTTAAAAAATACTAAAAACATAAATGGCATAAAAAGGTGTCACAGGGAATAATCACATGTTATTGAATTGCACAGTATATATGGGCCAAGCCCATACATGTATATACTGTAACTGACGACTAGTAGTCCAGTGCTATAAATCTAGCGGCTGGTCGTTGTGTTAAAAAATCACACCCTGTGTGAAGGTAGCGGCGCCTTTGAATACATTATGTCATCGATATGTGTTTATAATGTGTTTATAGCCATGTGTCATGTGAAGCTTGACCAATCACTTTGTTGACGGGTCTGACCAATCAGAGCGTCGACGACAGATAAAGTTAAATTGAGGATCTAACTTTAAATAACTTACCTAGAAGGAGACTTTAGCCAAATAAAAATATATACAAAAAAAAACATGAGGAAATAAAAAATAAACCTTGACATCATAGTGATGTCATGAATAGTCCCCTTGCCTGACAAATCACAACCTTGACGGGCCTGACCAATCAGAACCTTGACGGGCCTGACCAATCAGAACCTTGACGGGCCTGACCAATCAGAACCTTAACGGACTCTTGGATTCTCGATCGTCTCTATCAAACCATTCTGTCATAACGGATGACTGGGTCCCGAACTCAGACTTTCTATACATTCACCCTTCATCTGTTCTTGTATCTTTCTCTTTCTATTCGTCATATTAACTTTAAATAACTTACCTAGACGGAGACTTTAGCCAAATAAATAATAAGATGAAGTCATTGTCATCGTTTATATAGACATCGAATTCTATATTCATGACATCATAGTGATGTCATGAATAGTGACCAATCACAACTTTGGCGCACCTGACCAATCAGAACGTTGACGCACCTGACCAATCAGAACGTTGACGCACCTGACCAATCAGAACGTTGGCGCACCTGACCAATCAGAACGTTGACGCAAAAGCCAGGCATAGAGGGCTAATATCCGCTCTATACCTAAAGGTATAAAAACTAAAAACTGCTGTGGGGACAAAGGTTTTCTTAAACCGATCGTTCTTGCAGCGCAGAGAGATGAACAGTTCTTTGCGGCTGCTTTTCTGGCCCGCCAGGATGTTGTGGAGAGGATGACCAACATGGTCCATGATGGCCAGCATCTTATTCCGTATGCATCTCTTCACAACAGTCTCCTGTGAGTCCGGCCTCAAGCACAGAGCCAGCCTTCTTCATCAGCTTGTTCAGCCGGTTAGCATCGTTGTCCATTACGCTGCCCCCCCCTGCAGACTGCAGCATAGAACAGGACACTTGCAACAGACTGGTAAAACGTGCATCATTTTGCTACACGCGTCAAAAGACCCGAGACTCCTCAGGAAGAAGAGCCAACCCTGCCCCCTTTTATAAACAGCATCAGTGTTCAGGGACCAGTTCAGGTTCTCATCCAGATGCACTCTCGAGTCCAAAGTACTTATAGGTCTGTACCCGCTCAATAGCTGTCCCTTGGATGTTGACAGTCTGGAGAATGGGCTTTTTCCTACGATAGTCCACCACTTAGTCTTGGAGGTGTTTATTAGGAGGCAATTCCTGTCACTCCAGTAACAGAAGGCCTTTGTCAGGTCCCAATGCTCCCTCTCCTGCCCATCCCATCAGAATAATATACACTCTAATTTGTATGAACTTTTAAATAAATACATTTCCAGTACCTGTGTCATTTTGCCACAAGAGTCTGCCCCTGACACTCACATCAGGGTAAGACACTCGTTACCAAAAAAAATAGTGTTTGGAGAAGTTGTCAAAAAACACACACGTGGAATGGTTATTGTGAAGAATATACCAGTGAAAGATTATATCATTCAAAATTATGTTTGTTTAATTGAAAAGGTTATGCAGTATGACTCCAAGTATAAAGGGATTTTAATTTAAAACTATGCTAAGGTTTGCTCTGATCTCCTGTTCAATTTAAATAGTCTGCAACTGTTCAGTCAAAGCTCTGTATGAACAGATAACCCCGCATGCAGAAACCCTTCTCTACATGAGCTGGTAATAGTAAATCCCTAGCTTTTGCAAGGCCCAATGAGCAGCAGCTATGTCTCACCTTCAGCAATAGCCCCGAGCACGAGGATGCCTGACTCCTTGATGACCCAGTCTGGGTGGAAGAGCAGGCCCTTGAGCAGAGGCAGGAGGTGGGGAAGCAGATCATCACGGAAAACATTGGCTAACACATCCAGTGCTGCTGCCGAACACTTCCCTACAGGGAGGAGGGAGAAGCACTTAGTTAGCGCTGCATAAATAATTGCTGACAAAAGCGTATTGCTACTTAGCCTTCCATAGTTAATGCCTTGGGAATATTAAAACCTCGCATGTGGACTGTAGTCGACATCTACAATATATAATATCTTGATACCAGAGGCAATTAAATCATTTGTCCTCCAAGCCATCTAGAATAATAGCCTAAAAATTGTAAACAGTTACTACCAGCCATAAATAATTCATGATATAGCTTCAGGCATTTTCACAGCATTCCAATATCACCAAAAAACTTTAAACAATAAGCACTCGCTCCGACGAAATCATTCGTCAAGCACTGTTGACTTACGTAGGTTCCAGTCCGAAAGTGTGTCATCGTCATCATCGTCATCATCGTCGATGTCCTCCCCCTCCTCACCTTCCCCTCCCTCATGCTGCAGGGTAACGGTGCGGGACTTATGGAAGCGAGGTTTGATGTCCTGCTCGCTGTCCGGGACAGTCTCATCCTCCTCCTCTACATCCCCCTGCAAGAGAACATATGGATGACAGAGTGAGAACAGACAAGAGGAGAGAGATGGATTCAGGGGTCACAGTAGCAGGTAACCCAAAGAAATCCATATTTGTGGACAATAAAGCTGACAAAGAGATTTGTGTGTGGGTGAGCACTGAGCAGTGATATTGCCCTGGGCTGCAGTCTATCAGCTGAACAACACTCTCACCTTCAGCAGAATGATGTCAATCTCAGAGTACTTCATGCCATTCACCAAGATAGGGGTCAGTCTGGGAAGAGAAGACATGAAACATTGAGCAATCGCTGCCTCTACTATCTGATTACTGTCAAATTAAGTCCACGCAACAGGACTAAACCACTATGTGACATAGGCTGTCACTATCATGTTTTTTGAGTGGTGCCGAAGGCAACCACTCCTATACGTGGCTTTGTCTGTGTGTCCGTATGTCTGTATGTCCGTGCCCCCACCAAGCTAACATTGGTCAAGCATCACGTGACACCTGACAATATGTTGAAAGGGTGTGCTTTGATTGGCTAGCGAGACGCATGACGAAATAGAGCCCTATAAATATGTGTGTCACTTTGAAACATTGTTTACATGTTTCAAAGTGACATCAGTGCCATCAGCCAAGCTAACATTGGACATGTTAGCTTGGCTGATTGAACATGTTAGCCAAGCTAAGCAAGGCACCACTCACTTCACGCAGGGTGTGTTTTTTACTTTATGATTAATTGTCACACAAATAATGGCACCACACTCGCTCAAGTGCTTGGTGATGCACGAGCCGAGTTTGAAGTCTGTCGATCCCATTTATGCACATGACCATATATGTGCATAGCGGTCTGATCTGGACAACCGGATCTCCATATATGCCTATATATGGGCATATCGGGTTTGTTTATGGTTATGTCTGACTCAAGAGTGACGTGGCCGTGGTCCTCCTGCCTATATATGGACGTATGAGGTTTGATTATGGTTATATCTGAGTCAGAGGTTCGTCCGCACACCCTCCCGAAAATGTTTTAACATTTTTCAACATGGAAATGATTATGCAAAATAAATGCGATTATCTCAAATAATCGCGATTAGGCAATTATGTAATATAATTGTGATAGGCCTAATAAACCATTCAATAGGACTAAACCACAGCCTGGGGGTACTTACTGCACCAGGTGTCCAGACAGTGCTTCTTTACAGATGGGTTGCTCTGCCAGGGTGAGCCAGAACTCACACGCCTCCAGAGCCACATTCTCATCTGGGTCCTGGGTCCTCTGCAGCATGTACTGGTGGGAGACAAACAAAATGGTAAATGGTGCATTTATATAGCGCTTTTATCCAAAGCGCATTACATAGATTGTGCATTACATTCACCCATTCACACACACATTCCATACACCGATGGCAGAGGAAACCATGCAAGGAAACCAACCTGCTCATCGGGAGCAATTAGGGGTTCAGCGTCTTGCTCAAGGACACTTCGACACTAACTCTGGGGGAACCCCCCAGCCCGGGATCGAACTGGGAACCTTGCGGTTTCCAGTTCACTCTACCCGGCCACTCTACCCCTGAGCCACTGCCGGCCCTCACAAACAACATGTGAACATTAGGAAAATGGAGATTGCTGATGGCTAAAATGATGTTCCCAACTATTTTTGCTGGACTGTGTTTATAAATAATCTACAATAACCAATGGCTTTAAAATATCAACTACTTTCAAGTATACAGTATAGTGGGCTTCCTAAATGTAATTAAATGTTTCAAAATGACCAATGTTAATATTCTAAAATTGCACAAAATAAGTATGTACAACTCAAAAACAGTGAGGTCTACCGCATAACTAAGGCGGCTAAAGACATTTTCCACTTATGCTTTATTGAGAGAGAAGTAAAGAGACAAAAGCGGTGGTGATGGGGAGGATTTACAAAACACAACCACCCTGCCTGTGAGGTGGGAATCAACCCCTGGGGTTTGACCCCATTGCGGGTCAGTGCAATCAGCACATGGAACTCATTGAGCTATGCATGATCTCCGTCACGTAATTTCACGCTGGTGCAGCTACATCCAAGTTCCACGTGTATTTGTCCTCACCTGGATGATGCTGTGCATGTGTGGGATGAGGCGGTCGATGCGGACCTCCAGGAGCATCACCAGAGCCCTGCAAACGTTCTTCCTCACCTCGCAGTCCTCGTCCCCGGCCAGCGCAAACAGGCTCTGAAGGGGTACATGGCAGTTAAGAAGGGTGAGATAAAGAGGAAGGATGTATGGAAGGGGCAATAATATAAATAAAAGACGACATCGCAGTCAATAAACAGTGATATGCTTGGTGTCCAGAAAATGTGTCCGACACACAGAGACCAGCTGAATCTTGCAAACCACTGATGCTCAAACAAGGGGGGAGGGGGGGGGGGGGGGGGGTTGACGGAGGTCACCTCTCACCTCAATGAAGGTATCAATGTTATCCATCAGAGCCTGAGCTCGGCCAATGATAAACTGGTTCACACACGCTATAGCATGAGACCTGAGAGAGAGACAAATAAAATGGGATCTAAAAGATGACTTTAACAAGGGGGACACATAGGGTGAGGGTTGCTGAGGAGGAGAACAGAGACACAGAGCATGAATGAGTCTTTCACTGACCTAATCTTAGGGCTGCAGTGTTTAAAGAACTGGAGGAACTTTGGGATCATGATGTTGAGGGGCCTGTTGAGAGCATCACTGTCCAGCAACTCTGACGAATCCTCACAGATCTTCTGCAGCGCTCCGAAAGAGCCCTGAAGGACAGACACATGGATAGGCCGGTGCACATATAGACACACACACAGTTAAACCACAGGCGGTAACAGCTGAGATAAATGTGTCATGTAGTACAGTACGGAGGTCAAGGCTGGATTTCACATAAGCATTTGAAAGGCATCGTGCACGTCACGTGTGAGAGCATGTCTGACCTCGCAGGTATTATAGTCCTCTGAATTCAGCAGGTTACAGAGCTGGGGCAGAAGCTCTGGCCAGGTCTGCAGCTCTCCTTTCGATGCAATCGTTGTGATTAGGATGCCTAGACAGCCGAGAGAGACAGGGAGGGAACACAGTCTAATCAGAGAATAAAACTAAGGATCAATAGGTTAGCTAAAAAAAAAACATTATTTTTTTCCCTCTTTTTAAACAATTGCCTATAATGACATTCCCGAAATAGGGATGCCGGGTTGAAAGGGGTTAAACAATTGCCAATAATAACATTCCCATAATAGGGATGCCGGGTTGAAAGGGGTTAAATCTCTTGGGAGAAAAAAAATCATCCCATTACTTCCACAGCCACCTACGTGTTCTGACTCACACTAGCTGAAAACCTCTCCCTCTCTCTCTCATATAAAGCACGCACCAATTGTAGCTCTGATAAGCGCAGAGGGGTCTCCGATGTTATTGAGGCATTCCCGTTTGATGAACTCAGCCACAGTGGGAGGGAAGTTCTGGTAATGAGCCTTCACATTGTTTTTCAGTATCAGGCCACTCAAGGAACGCGTGGGCTCATCTAGAGATGGGAACGCAGCAGAGGAGACACATTAATAAAGGAGAAAACTGTGAAAATAGGAGGCAGACTGATTTAGGGCAACAAATACCAGAGTCAGTAAGGGTAAATTGCTATTTCAGTTATTTCTTTTTTTTATATCTACGTACAGTAAACATTACATACCCTCGGATTTTAGGCTTGTGAGGACAAAGATGAGATAGTTGTTGAAGTCCGGAAACTGGTTTAGTTGTTCCAGTTTCTGCAGGCTCTGTTAAGGAATTCAACCAACTACAGGTAAATGGGCCACATGGCTCGGGAACCGGTTCCCGAGGCTACTTACTTAGGGGACAATGGCAAAAACAATTAGGCCTGCACACCCAAATAATATGTCCTTGTCTCACACACAGCGAGCGTGGAAGACTTATAGACATTCACACAGAAACACACCAGCTGGGCTGATACAAGCCGCAAATGGCAACACTCCCAGACAGTTTTTATTATTGTCTCACGTAAAGACACATGCTTCACACTTATGCTGGGCAGACCAGCACTATCTTTGCAAGACACTTTGCACCCACGCACACTGCTGAAAAGATACTTCCTGTACAGCTCTCTGTGTTGCAGTGTCTGGGGATTGGGAGTCCTTCAGGAGCTGAAGAACTTGCTGCAGACCCTGCTCATCTGGCTGCCACTCCATCCTACATCACACACACACAATGACTTGTGAAACAGACACAATCGGAACTCTCCTCCAGCTCGATATGCATTGATTGATTGAATACTTTATCAACAGTTAGCAAATAGTACGATTATACAATGATGTAGCTAAAAGGATGACTCATAAGGACTTGTTTCCAGTGTGGTCCTGTACTGTGTATACCAGTACAGATACAGAATCTATCTATAGCAATGGTTCTCCAACTTTTAAATTTCAAGGTCTCCCCTTCACTCTGACAGTATACAAATGGAACCAAATGGACCGGTTGTAAGGGTACATTTAGACTCCCCAAAAGGAACCCTGAGAGTCCCTGGAATCCACTTTGAGAAACACTGATCTATAGTATATTACAGTATTGTCATTACAACCTAACGAGCAGAAAATCAGCATCAAGTCAGTAGACTTTTGTCAACAACGGATCGGGTGTGTATTAAGCAGATGCTGCATCATGTTCGCAACTCAGCGGACCATAAAACAAACGCGCTCATATGAACGATACGCTGTGTTTATGTTTGCTTCTCCAGTCCCTTGATAAGCTGGCTTTACTAGCTTTAACACAATGACGACGACCGACGCCAATCTGGGCCCTGCACACGGCCTCTCCAAACATGACACACATTCAGCTAACGAATAGCATAGCTATACGCTAGTTGAGGTTAGCACCACACCAACATTGAAACACAAAGTGAGTGGCTGCTATCTATGTGTGGTAATAGGCGAACTAGCAGAAATGTTACTATGTTAGACGAAGTTGGTGATCCAAAATGAGCCAGACAAAGCAACGCCACGTACATTAACATGCATATCACGGATGATAGCTTTCATTAGCATGGCTAAATGTTGAAAGTACCGCCAAAGCTTTTTACCTGGTCGCAGCGATTTGTCAGATGTGTAATATCCTAGTATACGTTAGATTGTAGTGTAGTTCCGCTGTGGTCACGACCATTGACTGGATTATAAAACACAATATAAATACAGCGGTCTGATCTCAGTTGATAACGCTGGCTCGCTAACGTTATATCAAATAAGCTAAGCTAGGTGGTGTATGTGTGACAGAGATTGCATGCATTGCAATCAAGCCGGGTGATCGTTGGTCATATTCGGCTTCCGTAGTAACTTTAGGTACAGCCCAGGCAGGCTGGGATCAATTCACTTTGCACATTGCTGATCCGGTCTGGGTCTAGACAGAGCGGATACGGAAGTTGTGTGTGGTGTGTGTATGTGCAAATTACCGGATACAGTAGGCGGGTTTTAATCTAGACTGAATCAGAGCACTGAGCACTGCAGTAAATAGAAACCAGGCGTACACATGTACTGCGGAAAGCCTGATGACGCGAGGTTAGGTGAGCGCTGTGGGTGTACCTCAAAGTTTATTGTTTAAAAAAAAAACATTTTTTTTGCCTCTGGGGGCACCACCTCCCCGAGGCACCTATGAATGATAATGTTGCTACATATTCACTTGTATCAACACAAACTCTCATATTATTACGATATTATTATTATTATGAATTGCTTTGAGCAATTCATAAACAACCACCAGGTGGCGTCAGGCACAACGTAATAGGCACATTATTTAAAAAAAAAAATAATAATAAAAAAAATATATATATATATATATGAATCTAATATTAAATAACCTAACTCATACCCTTCTTTTGACCCATAAATATTTGCACTGCAAACTATGAATTTGATGTTTGTTATTCAGTTTTAAAGTGTCAAAATGTCATTCAGTATAACTTTCGGGGATAAAATATTGTTTGTACTTTGCACTGAATGACATGTGTTTTTGTTCCAAAAATTACTAAAGGGAGAAAGGGTGAAATAATCAAATATTACAGGGAGATTTAGTCACCTCAGCACATTGACAGTGACACTTCAGTAGGTCCTCTTTTTTATGACACATACTGTCACATGACTAACAACATGTACTGTAAAATGCTTTAAAATGGCTTTTTTTTTTTTACCTCTGTTGTGCTGAATGACATTGATGAAGCACAAAATCCGTACAAATGTGATTCAAGTTTTAAAAAAGTTTCTGGATACAATATATTGCCCATTTATTTATATGTTATATGTTGCTGTAAACACTAGCACAATATGCCATGGGTGTTAACTTATTTTTTAAGGATGATTTGAACATTTAAAAAATACACATTAATATTTTATCCCCGACAGTTATACTGAATGACATTTTGACACTTTAAAACTAAATAACAAACATCAAATGAATAGTTTGCAGTACAAATATATATGGGTGGTAAAGTGGTAAAGTGACTAAAGGTAATCTGCTCCAGTATGAGAAGGACGGTTTGAAAGACGTGTGTGTGTGCATGCATGCGTGTGCATGTGTGGGTGCAGGTGCGTGCGTGCGTGCGTGTGCGTGTGCGTGTGCGTGTGTGTGTGTGTGTGTGTGTGTGTGTGTGTGTGTCTGTGTGCATGTGATGCAGGTTGTTGCTGAAAAATAGCAATTGTGCTCAGCCAACCTCCCAGGGTAAATAAAGGTAAAAAAAAAAAATGTTTTTATTAATGGTGCTAAGTACAAGAAGCTAGACTAACATTTCGATGCCAATACATATTCATCAGAGTCCTCTGTCTCTGATGCTGCGTCCTGTTTCTGTATTGCACGGACATGCCTATGCCTGAGGCACAGTACAGTGGAACTCCATGTCTCCTCGAGGTTCATTATAACTGTTTTTTCCCTTTATTCAGCATAGGTGATAGGGCAATTATAGAAAGAACATGATACAGTCTATAACTCTATGGATACAGTAGGCTACATATGTCTTTTTTTACATTTCCCATACAAATATGACATTTCACACACAACATAGAGACATAATGGAACAATTAGCTTTGAATGAACAATAGCACTTGACACAAAACAACGCAAAACAATCCCTGTACCCTTTTTCCTCCCTCATGGGTCCCTGTTCACTTCACCACACAGGTACATACACATTTTCCTTAAAAAAAAAGTTACATTGAGTTAGACCAGCAAAATCCACAAAAGTTCTGAGAAATTAAGGTTTTAACCATTGTTTCAGACATGACAGAGTCTGAAATACACATGAGTCATGACCCCAGAATTTGGATCCCGGGAGATGCTCAGTGTGAATACATGACATTAAAAAAAAATGAATTTCAAAATCTTTGACACACAGAATAAATGTTTATACAAAGAAAGACACAAACAGTACTACCAATTCCAAGCAGTTTTATTTAGCTGACACAGCAGTTCTTCATAACCATTAAACACGGACCATCCTCTCTTACTAAGATGGGGAGGGATGGAGGAAAGGGAATAGAGTTCTTCACTAGGATGAATGAGTGGTTGAAAGTTAAAATTTGTAGTTTGATTCAACATAAGGAGCTGATATCACCCCTGCTGCAACCCATTTTGCAGCAAGCATTGGACAGTCCCACCACTATATCCTGCCCTTCCCTCTCTGCTCTCCCTAGAGAGATGGGCAAACGAGTAAAGCGTCTGAATCCAGTGGCACTGGACCCCACATCCACTGGTTCTCTTTTCCAGGCTTGATATTCTGAGGGTTGATGCTCACTGTTGAGTTCAGGGGCAGAGTTTGTGTTCCACGGGTCAAAGGTTGCATCCCCAATGACACCTTACAAAAATGGGGAAACACATTGATTTAGCATTTATGCGGTCCAAAGAGATAGTACATTGTATAACAGAAAATCCTATTTTAGATGGTGTAACCAAACCAGGCAGCCTGATTCACCAGACCAGTGTTTCTTAAACATTGTTCAAGGACCCCTGAGGGTCACTGAACCCCACTTTTAGAACCAGTGCAGTAGACACTAGACAGACGACAGACTAAATTATGGAAAAACACAAAGGCAAACTCATGCACACACGTAGATGCATATGTCAATTAAATTCTCACCCGAGTCGGCTACATTTCTTCGCCATCGAGAGCCTCCACAGGTGAAGATGACGGCTCGTATGAACTCCCTTCCACATAATTTCATTCCATAGTTGGGCAGGTGGCCTTCATTTGACAAGGTCCTGTCTACAAGTGTCGCCAACAGGCCAAACGTTAACATTGCAGCCTTCCACATGAGAAAAGGATGAGTAGGAAGCTTGAATGTGATAGTTCTGAGTGTATGTGTGAGTCTCTGTGACTTCTCTTGCAAGTGCTGTGAGTTTCTCCCCCCTTTTATTATACCCCTTAGTATCCCAAAGACTGACATCATCCATCCTCCTATTAATATTAGAAAAAGTTAAGATAAACCATTGCCAGAGATAAGGCAGGAGACCTTTAGGGGCAACAATGCCCTGAGAAAGAGAAGATTTATGATAAAATGTTTATGTGGTTGGAAGAGATGTCAGCTAATCTAATCACCTGCAACCTTTGGCTGACCTTTTCTGCCTGTCTTCACATCAGTTTGGTCACCACCGTCTCTGTCTTGCTATCTTCTCTGGTTGGCAATGGATGGAAAGGACGGCCTATCCCCTTGATTAACTGGGATGATTCACACATTCACAAACGCACATGTAAATATCTCAGTCACATTCTTCACACACACAAAATCATTTGATTTCAGAGGCTAAACAATAACACTGGAACAATGCAGGCTCCATGACCATTTCACTGCTCCAGCGGTGTCTGCAGCTGCACTGTGTTTGAATAGGATTTGGAACATTGGGAAACATCTGAAGAAATCTGTCTCCAACTTCTGTCAAAACTTGTCTTGTATCCATGTATATGTGTTTGTCTTTTGAAAATCATTTGTTCCAATAAAAATTGAGTGAAAAAAATCAATCTGGTTTCAATTTATATGACCCTCACAGAGGGAGCGCACACCTGTATTGATGAGGTGCTGACCACGGCAGGTAACAAAGGATGAGGCTGCACAGCTCTTAGCCACGATGCAAAAGTTTATTAAAAGAAACCAACATTTAGACGATGAAGGGTTACCCTGAGGAAGACTTTATTGTTGAAACGTTGGTTTCTTTTAATAAACTTTTGCATCTAAGAGCTGTGCGGCCTCATTCTTTCTCAATAAATGTATATGACCCTCTCATTCACACCACAACTACCTGATCTCTCAAGACAGATTCAGCTCAAAGTCAAACTATAAATACTGATTATGAAAACTCCAGTGTTGCACCATCTTGTGAACAACATTAGGCTACAGTAGTGGTAGTCGTAGAAACATCAGATGAAGAATGAGCAACAGTTGGCCTTCAAGAGTTAAGACGGAATTGCGTTGCTAGGGAACAGCTTAGAGATCCAAGTTCATTTCCTGTCAGCTACTGTACTGATATTCACAATGTCTGCAACAGAAAATAAACGTCACCCATTTAGAATATTTGTGTTGTCAAGTGTGAAAACTAATGTCTAAAAAAAGTAAAATAAGAAGTGAAATTTGACTGAAAATGGGTGGTGAAAAATGAGGGACAACGATTGACGACGAATCATCGATCGGGAATCTTGATGACAGCGCGAGCAACCTCCCAGGTTATCCAATGAGAACGACGAAGAGGGCGGGGCGATGTCGGGTGGGTAGCAACAGTTGCCTCGGTGAAGACCGGGCGCCATAGCCACGGTAGTCCTGGCGACAAGAGCCAAGCAACAAGAATCAACAACAACAACCTGCCTAAAATCACTAAGGAAAACTTTAACGACAAAAACAAGGGACGTTGCTGACGGAAAGCAAGAGGTGATAAAAGTTACACATCTTTAAAGTGATCGTCTCACATATCTCTGAAATGTAATAGGCTACGTGTGATTTTTTTTTTTTTTTTTTTTGCCGTCGTTAAACGGTGAAAGTGGCAGCGCGTGGCGGTCGCTGATCAAAGTGGCAGCCAGCTGCTTGTCGCGGCCGGTTGTTATGGCGATGTCAAGTCTTTGATGATAACAGTACAAAATGGCGGGTGTCGTGGAACGATCATTCGTGTACTTTTTTTATTCTAGCGCATTAAAGTATAATTAAAAGCTGTTTCATCATGTATCTTTACTCGACTTATTTAAAACACTGTACAAAACAACGGGACGTGGCTACGGCCGCTCGGTCACGTGTTTACAGCGAACATACCAAGTGGTTTTGTAACTTCCAGCTGCCACAGCTGTGTGGATTTCACAACTTAGCGTCCAGCAACGTTACTACGTTAGGTGCAGATTATGATGAACTGTAGCCTACTGTACTGTACGTCAAAGTGCTGCCCACGCAACCAACGCCGTTGTCTGATGATCCATCCGCGGACACTAAAGTTTAATAACGCCAGTGTTTCTTTGTAATATCTTTAAAACTTTTTTTTCGGTGTGACATACGCCAGCCCTAGTGTTGTTAAAACAGTGTGTGTGTGTGTGTTTGTGTGTGTGTGTGTGTGCCAGCCAGGTCATCTGATGATCTGGTCGTGGCTGCTGGCTACTATTGGCTAGTGCAGCAGCCAGCCAGTGCTGTAAAGTAACCAATTAAATTTACTCAAGTACTGTACTTAAGTACAATTTTGAGGTATTTTTTTTTTACTTTACTGTAAAAATGTTATTTCCAATTTTCAATGCTTTTACTTCTACTCCATTACATCTCAAAGGCAAATATTGTACTTTTACTCCACTACAATTATTTGAAAACTTTAGTTACTGTGTAGATTTTGATTATTATAGCAAAACATGCATTATTAACCACTTTTAGCCTTATACTTTGGCTATTTGAAAATAGCCGATCTACAAGCTCACAACGCCATAAGACACATTGTGAGCTTGTAGATCTGCTATTTTCAAAAGATTTGTATCCACAAGTTTCCTAGGCTGTGTGGGCATCACTTTCTGTCGATTTCATTGGATATCATTGGATTTCATTGGATCAAATTGATTGAAACTTATTTACTTAAGTAAAAAATGTCAGTACTTTTTCCACCACTGGTATAATCCTCAGTGTACCCAACTTAACTCCTAGAGTGTACACATACATTTGTACACTGAATAAATTAATAATGAACACTGTATTTTATTATGTAGCATCACACGGTGGACTTTTTCACAATCTCAGGATCACTTTAATTTGTTTAGTTGTTGCAGACATTTTCACTTTAGTAGTTTTACTAAATCAAGTTTACGTGATTTGACCGGGAGTGGATTAAGCCTCATAGCCTAAATTAAATCCAATAGTTCCACCTCACTCACTTTGTTTTCAGTCCGTGTCCAGAATAGACTGCACAGGCAGCAGAGTGGCCTCAAACAGGAAAGGTTTTTAGTGTGATGCTTTGCCTTTAGACAAAAGACTTACTTCCCGTCTCTGGCTTTTATATCCTTGACACACACACACACACACACACGCACACGCACACACACACACACACACACACACACACACACACACACACACACACACACACACACACACACACACACACACACACACACACACACACACACACACACACACACACACACACACACACACACACACACGCGCACACACACGCGCACACATGCACACCCCCAGAAGTTGTAACAGAGTTAAAAATGTTTGCTTTAAAAAAAAATATATATATTCAAAGATTTGCACACATTTTCCACAATAAAAAAAAAATAGCAGCTCTACACTCGACTCGGTGCCACACTATGAGCTTGTATATCTGCTATATTTGAATAGTCTAAGAAATCTTAAAATTACACACAGATGCATTCCCTGTCTTAAAGGTTTAATAAAACGAGTGTTTCTTTTATTATTCTGCAGGATATTTTCTCTCTTTATTGACTTATATTTCCTCGCTCTCTCTGCCAGTCGAGTCTCAAGCGCTGGTTGCCATGGCGACTTCCGGATACTCAGAGGACCTTCAGCCTCAGCAGGCCAACGCAGTAGCCATAGCAACACCTGCCACAACCACGCCCTCATCCTCTAAGCCTTCACACTTCCTGTCTGAGATCTCACCAGCCTCTAGCTCCATAGCGTCAGCCAGCCAATCAGCTGCGTCCTCAAAGACGGGCCAGGATGCGCTTCCTGCCCAAGCCACGCCCACCCAGAAGGCGGTGATTCTTGCCACTCACTCTCAGCCATATGTAACCACTGAGATCCAGAAGAATAATGGTCAGAACAATTCACCTCAATACATCATTGTGACGGTTACAGGTGAGATATTGATGAATGGTAGAGACACACACACACACACACACACACACACACACACACACACACACACACACACACACACACACACACACACACACACACACACACACACACACACACTCATGTTACATGCCTTTTGGAGCAGTGGATTTGGTCCGTTTGGTTCCATTTTTTACACACTCAAATTTACATACCTATAAGCGTCCATTTGGTTCCTAGCTATCAATCATTTAGCTTGGGAACCTTCGTAGAAACCTCCCAAGGACCCCTTGCTGGGGGTCCCTAGACCACACTTTGAGAACCACTGGTTTTAGAGCTGACTTTAGCAGCAGAAGGACATGATGTGGCATGCAGTCTGAATACACCAGACAATTCTTCCTTGAAATCTGTTGCCAGGGTTACCCAGCAGACCTGGTTTGAGCGTAGGACTGCTTCCCAAACACATCTGTTCTATACTGAAATCATTCGAGTTCCCTATACCTCTGAGCCGCAGATCAGTGGTTCTCAAACTTTTTCATGCCATGGAAATGAATATGTATTTTATTTGGCCACGGACCCCCATCTGAAAATATTTTGTGCCAGGGAACCCCATACATTGTTAAAACATATTCCAATATATGGAACCCCCTCAAGGACCCCTGGGGTCCCCGGACTTCACTTTGAGAACCACTGCTGTAGTAGATCATACATGTAAATTATATGCAGCGCAGTGTAGCTAGTAGCTGTTTCTTATGCCCATTCATGGTCAGTTAATAGCACTTAGGTAGTACAGTGTTTTAACAGCAGAGCTGTCAAGATGTCAACAATGTCTTAATCAGCGGTATTGTGCACAGAGACAACAGGGAGGGCTTGACAGTATTTGTCTATTAATTTAATTCTAAACTGTTTCAGTGATAGAGAAAATAGCTACGTTGGTGGTGATTTTGAGTTAGTTTATATCTGGATAGGTGGCGCATACATTATGAAGACAAAATAAGCCAATGGATTTGGTTGCTAGGCTGCAGAGTTCCAACTATGGGAGCAGTGTCCTCAGCATTGATGGGAGTGAGGCTTCACTTGTACTCTACCAGACTTTCCTGCTACAGCTGTGATAAGGAGTCGGTGGTATAATGAACAATGTGTTATTGTACCATAAGGTCATACGTCATAAGGGCAACTCCTGTGGCAACTGGCAAGTACACCAGAACTATTGGGCAAGTACCCTGGCAACATGATCCAATATTTAGGGGTGGTGGTGGTGTGATGCTTTCAGGATTATTGTACATTCATTTTATTTGAGTCAATTCAGCTGACTCTACTCTACTTTAGTAGGAAATAACTGATAATGAATCTCACTCACAAGTAAATTGACATTATTGTGAACTGGCTGAAATGAAAGCCAAATTGACTCTGGTGTCTGTAGTCGGTATGTTTATTTTTGGACTGTCTATTAGTAGATCATTTCCCTTGCTAGTGTCAAGTAGCAGATGCACTCTCACCCAGAGAGAGAGGCTCAGAGACCTGTTTGACAAATTTGGAGCTATGCCTTCCTAGATGTTAACCTGTGATGTTGAATATAGTTATATTCCCAATAATGTATAGTAACAGTAAATGATAGCTCTGTTGAGCCTCAGAAAAAGGAACCTTGAATTATTACATTTTATATTATTACAACAGGGAAATTATACACGTACAGCCGACCTGGCTGATGGAACTACCTCATCATCATTTATTTGTATAAAGCCTGGGAAAACAAATTGAGGGCGAATCCTCATTTTCAATGGTGCTGAGGTACCTAGCAATGCATGATTGTAAAGCCTAATTTATGCTCTGTAGTACGACAGTGCCGCTTGCCGACAAGAACAGATTGTCAAGCTGACAACTCATTATGACTAGAACTTGAAAATCAGTTCTTGTCGGCAAGCAACACTGTCGTGAGATGGAGTATAAATTAAGCTTGAGAAAAATTACACCTCACTGCTTGACGCTAATGTCTCCCAAGTTAAGCTAGCACCAACAGTACCAAAAACACTTCACATGAAATCTGATCTAGAACTGATAAAGATTTGCAAGATGGAGCATATTAACATTCTGGTCGAGGTCCAAGATGAGTCACAAAGAGCCAGCTAATTCTATCAAGTAAACACCTGCTGACTCCTCTCCATTATTGAGCTGAACTGAGTGCTGGGCATTAATCTAAGCATAGAGGAAGATAGTTCAAATAAAGCTATTATAAAGGATATGCTTTGAAATATTTTCCACAGTATCCAACAACCATTTGAAATGTGATACATTTTATTACATTTAATGAAACATAATTCTTTAATTTTGGATTCTAAATCCTGGCCATGTTATATCACACATATGCTTATGATCCTGTCAGGTTTGGCTAGATCTATAGACAGTGGAGACGTTTGTCAGACTCATGCTGAACAATGCATCATATATATATAATTGTATGTATTTATACCTTTATTTTCATGATATATATACATTATAGAATACTGGCATATTAGTAATACTGGAACGTTTTAGTTGATTTGATTGAGAATACCTGCTGGACTAGAAAATGGTCAGGATGTCAACATGTTGAAACCAATGAAATAAAACTCCCTCAATGAATCACAACGTTCTGCAAAACAATCAGCATGGTTGTTTTAGCTGTAAACGCACAGCATCACCATGGAGTGGAGACCCAGGCAATAGTGTCACAAAGAGTCAAATTGAATTTCTCTCTTACCACCTGCCCTCCATTCTCCGTCCCTCGTATCCTTATCTTTAAATTACCACTCTCACCTGATCTGCGTGTTTACATGATGGGGGGATTTCAGCCTCCGTCTGGGGAGATTAGTTGTCCACGGCCTCCTCCCCAGCCTGCAGGATATAAGGATGGAACACATCATCCAGCTTTGTCTATCTGTCCTCTCTCCTTGGTTCAAACTGAGCTCTAGAATGTTCTATAGTGGCTGTTATTACGGGTTGGGAGCAGTATATCGTGAGTATAAATAGTTTTAGGTGACGGTGCTGGATGGTTGTTTTATGTGGATATAGAGCATGTTTTTTTAATTCTTATGACAACGTGCTCTTTCTCTGTTTCTCTCTTCACTGTTTCTTATTCTCTCTTCCCAGAGGGCTCTGTCCACTCCAATGACAGTGTATCAGAATCCAGCCCTCCCACTGGGGTTCCTACGCAAGTGGTCCAGCAGGTACAGACACCCCCACAGGTAACGCACGCACGCGCGCGCACGCACACACACACACACACACACACACACACACACACACACACACACACACACACACACACACACACACACACACACACACACACACACACACACACACACACACACACACACACACACACACACACACACACACACACACACTGTATATCGTTGCTGTTGCAGTGTTCCCGCAAATAAACAGGGAAATTAAGGTCTTAATTTGTCTTAGATTTGACCGTAGAAATTACATTTGAAGATGTTTTTAAGGCTCATGGGAAAATTAAAGCCATAAAAGAACTGTGCGTATTTACCTGATTAGTTTATTTGATTTTCTTTTTTTGGGGGAGCTTTTTATGTCTTTATTTACCGTTTATAGTGGAGACGGACAGGAAACGGAGAGAGAGAGAGATGTGGAGAGACATGCATTAAATTTCTTCGGGAACGGGACTCGAACCCGCAATGCAGTGCCAGACTACACCGAAGCCTAAGTGCCCGGAACGCTAGGCCAGCGGTCCGGGTCTATTTGATTTATTATTAATATTAGACAATGAGAGACCGATATTAATAGACGTTTTATGTCATGATGTGACGTTACGTTCGCTATTTACATCCGTGGTTGTCGTTGCTGACTTGCTGTCATGAGCCAAGATGGGGAATCTGAAGAAAATATTGAGCCTAATCCTGTGGTGTTCACACAATTCAATTCAAAGGGCTTTATTGGCATGAGAAAACATACGTTTACATTGCCAAAGCAGAAAGCACAATACAACACACCCCAAAAATCGTTTCTCAGGTTCTTACTGTAGCTCTTGTCCTGGACACATTGTCATTCCTGTTTAGGAAACAGAACAGAGAGGCTCCTTTCACGCAGTTTCACAAATCACAGATTAGGTCTTGGCCTGACAAAAATGCCTGCCGGCCTGCCCTCCCACATTAACCAATTGTATATACATTTATTTGGGTCTTACATTATTTTGTTATTTTGGTTATTTTGGTCTTAAAATGTCTACAATGTACCTTTTGAAATGGTGCAAGAACCCTGTGTTGGGCAGACACTTTTTAACTCCAACTATTTTATATCTTGGCATATGGCAGAAGTAGCAGAAATAGCCAATATACAAACATCACAGAGCTTATGGAGCTATTTTTGAAAAAAATGGAACCAACGGCCTATTCTCACAATATCCGTTGTAAAATGTTCTACCCAGCAATGTACTGATATTCCAGTGGAAACACATCTACGTACAACGCACTTTTTTTGTGTGTTTTTCTTGCACCTTAACTAACGTCCATAAGTATATCACACACAGTATACATCTGCTGCTATGCTCACGCACCTTTTATATCTTATCTCAGGTACCATGTGTACGGTAAATATGTAGATAACTTGTTTTTTTGTTCTCTTGTTTGATGTCCTTTCCCCCCCTTCTTCTTCTACCCTTTCTATTTTTTCTATGGAAATAACGATACGATGAGAACTATGCACGAAAACGAATTTCACCCTCTTTTTTACTTCTGTAAACCTGTGATGTGACAATAAAGCTGATTCTGATCTTATCTAACACAAAATTACATTTTGACCAGCAGAGGTCAGTGTTGCAGGCAGTATCTCACACAATCAAGCGGAGCCTGACAAGTCAGATCAGCAACCTTCAACCTGTTCATGTCAACCAGGAGGTAAGGATGCACGCGCGCGCACACACACACACACACACACACACACACACACACACACACACACACACACACACACACACACACACACACACACACACTCTCTCTAATTGGAGTGGGTGAAACAAATCTGTTCATTTAAGTGAGTAGACATGGTAGAAAATCATGATTGATGCAGTGTGTCGTGGAGAGAGCCACGCTGTGTGCTTGTAGAGATGGGCTATGTTTGATGCGCGACACCAGCATGCAAGTATAATTCAGGCTTACCGTAATAGTGAGGTGCTGTCCTGTTGAAGCAGGTGTCAAATACAGTGTTATCCTTAGAGCCTACAGTGACTCTGGTATGTGGTGGCTCAGGATGGAGAGTCAGTCGAAGATAAATCTGGGAACCCATGTGCAAAAAAAAGAAAATGCTTTTTTATTTTTCTCCTTTGAATTGAGAGATTAGTCAGATATAATATATATTCTCCACTACATGACCCAAGTGGTATGACATTATGACATTTTAGTTGATGGACTATTCCTGAAATATTTAGAAAAGCATGGACATGGACATGGTTTATGACATTTGTTTTTGTGTTTTGTGACACACAGACAGCATTAATTTCTCTCTAATGGCAGATGGCGTTGTTAATTTCCTAATTTCCTCTAAACTCGGCTTTAAATAAGCTAACAATATGAGATTGACTTTGTGTCAGTTCCATCCATGAAGGTGACTTAGTTTGTTTCATGTTGGTGAAATCGGTCTCTTAGTTCTCTTCCTGTTGTCCAGGTGGAGCATGTGTACACTGGCCAGGTGCAGTATGTGGATGGAACCGGAGACCCCAACTTCACCACCACGTCCACCATGTGAGTAGAAAACAACCACACACACACATAGCCCAGTTACACCTCACTGTCTAAGCCAAGGGTCCCCAAACTTTTCAGGCCGCAACCCCCCAAAATAATCATATTTGAACTTGGGACCCCCAACCCTGACAGGCACTTGGTATTGTAGGCATTACATTTACTTTGACTCGGTTCCACAGATAAATATTGTGAAAATAGCCAAACTACAAGCTCACGTTGTGGTGAGCTTGTAGATCGGCTATTTTCACAATGTTTGCCTCTTTCTTACGTAATATTTGACAATTTGGCCAATTTGGTATTAAAAAGGTCTCAAAAGTCAACAAGTTTAACTTTAGAAATGTGCAGATACCCTGTATATACTTGGTTTGTTTACTGTTGAGTGATAAAACAATGTTGCACATTAAGCTAATCATCTGGGGACCCCACAAAATAATTCGTCAAAGCAGTGCATTTGTGTGTGTGTGTGTGTGTGTGTGTGTGTGTGTGCGTCCAGTCGCTCCAGCAGCTACCCGTACTCTGAGTCTCCCCTCTACTCCCAGACTCCTCCCTCTTCCACCTCCGCCTACTATGAAGCCACACCCACCACAGATTCCGAGGTCATCACCGCGTCGGTGACCCCGCAGCCTGCCACAGTGTCTGTGGTGTCAGGAGGATCGGGGAGTGGGGGAGGGTACGTCATCCAGGGAGGCTACGTGCTGGGGGCCGCGGCAGAAGGACGACAGAGCTTCTCCAGCCCCAACTCTCGCGCTCCGCCTGCCACTGTGAGTTAACCAGATCAGAGGTGATGATGGGAAAGCAGTGGTGGAAAGAAACATTAGTACAAAAGTATATTTACTAAAGTACTGTGCGTACAATTTGTTTGATACTTTTACTTTACTTGAGTAGTTCCATTTTTCGATAATTTACACGTTTACTCCACTACATCTTAGAGGCAAATGTTGTACTTTTTACAATTATTTCAAAACTTAAGTTACTAATTACTTCGGCTATTCGAAAATAGCCGATCGACAAGCTCATAACACATTTCATTGCGACGCGTTGTGAGCTTGTAGATATGCTTTCTTTTTATTTTTGAAAAATACATTGTGAAATGGTTAATAATGAGTACTTTTACTTTGGCACTTTAAGTAGGCCTTTTACTTGTAAGAGAGTTATTCCTATTCTTGTGGTATTGCTACTTTTACTTACTACTTTTAAAACTGGAGTTGGAGTACTTCTTCCTCCACTGTGAGAAAGACAGGCTGCTGTCTGCTGTTAGCCTGGTAAACCCTCCCTCCGGAAATCTCATTTCCATTTGATTTCAGGAGTGAGTCTGGCCTGAACCGCCTTTCTGCAATATTCGCTGTGGGCTGGAGTTGGGCGGGAGTAATACCGTTGACTGACAACCCCTTCAACCAATGATCGTTTTTCCCCTTCAGCCAATCAGCAGTTCATTTTGACGAGCTCCAGACTATGTGACGCAACGGGACTTTTGGGACGGCCATGCCGAAAATAGGTTGCCTTATTGGGATACATGCGTGTCACTCCCCGCCCCTGCCGGTTCTCTAAATTTATATTTTTAAATAGGCTCTGTCATGATTAATTGACCACATATATGAAGTTAAACAACTAAATTCTATCCAAACGATATCTTAATAGTAAATTCCGTGCCTCAAAAAAACGTTTTAAAAACTAAAATAAAGGCACTCGGACAACAACAATGGCTGCCGTTCGTCTTTTGTCGGCCCCAGTCAGGCTGCACTCGGCTTCATTCGGGCTCACTCGAACTCGCCACCTGATTGGCCAACTGTCGCTGTCAATCACAGAACGATGTGCGACGACGCTGATAGGCTCGTCAGTTCGGCGTATAGAGCGATTATTGCAGAAAGGCGGTTCAGGCCAGACTCACTCCTGAAATCAAATGGAAATGAGATTTCCGGAGGGAGGGTTTACCAGGCTAGTCTGCTGTCACTTATGAAAGAGATGTAGAGATACACTGTTTCTGTATGGAAGAGATGTAGCACTGTGTTTCTGTATGGAATGGAAGAGATGTAGCACTGTGTTTCTGTATGGAATGGAAGAGATGTAGCACTGTGTTTCTGTATGGAATGGAAGAGATGTAGCACTGTGTTTCTGTATGAAAGAGATGTAGCACTGACTGTGTTTCTGTATGAAAGAGATGTAGCACTGTGTTTCTGTATGAAAGAGATGTAGCACTGTGTTTCTGTATGAAAGAGATGTAGCACTGTGTTTCTGTATGGAAGAGATGTAGCACTGTGTTTCTGTATGGAAGAGATGTAGCACTGTGTTTCTGTATGAAAGAGGTGTAGCACTATGTTTCTGTATGGAAGCCTCCAACCCTCTGCCCCCCTCCTTCAGGTACAGTGGCTGTGTGAAAATTACGAGGGGGCTGAGGGGGTGAGTCTGCCCCGCTGCACCCTGTACTGCCACTACCTGATGCACTGCCAGGAGCACAAGCTGGAGCCTGTGAACGCTGCCACCTTTGGCAAGCTGATCAGATCTGTCTTCATGGGGCTGCGCACAAGGAGGCTGGGGAACAGGTACACTCCTAGACCTGTGTACATATGCATCCATTCATGATAATACTGTTACATTCATTTGTCTAAAGCCCCATGCAGATCAGAGTAGTGTCTCTGTGAATAGTTTTTTTTTTTTTTCATTTCAAGTTCTGTTCCAATTTCACAAAATGTGTTCTGTAAAAGGCTGCCCCACTCAACTGAGATGAGTGGGGCATAACAACCAGCGATATAGAGTGAGTTGCGTCACGCTTTGATCTCGCCGCAAAGCGGGATGTTGCCTCCTGTAGTTCCAAACATTGGAACCGCATTCCATTCTTACAATGGGAGTCAACACTCTCATAGTTATCAGGCTGATAACAACTAAATTGGGACATAAATGGAAAAAATCTGAGTGAGTGTGTGTGTGTGTGTGTGTGTGTGTGTGTGTGTGTGTGTGTGTGTGTGTGTGTGTGTGTGTGTGTGTGTGTGTGTGTGTGTGTGTGTGTGTGTGTGTGTGTGTGTGCATTCCAGAGGCAACTCAAAGTACCACTACTATGGTCTGAGGATCAAGTCAAACTCTCCTCTGCTCCAACTGATGAATGAACAGCAGCACCTGGCCTTGAGGCAGCAGCCCTTCACCCAGAGACACAGGTAGTCTGCCTATGTACCCCTCTGTCTGTCTCTCCATGGTTCACACAGAGACACAGGTAGTCTGCCTATGTACCCCTCTGTCTGTCTCTCCATGGTTCACTGAGACACAGGTAGTCTGCCTATGTATCCCTCTGTCTGTCTCTCCATGGTTCACACAGAGACACAGGTAGTCTGCCTATGTATCCCTCTGTCTGTCTCTCCATGGTTCACACAGAGACACAGGTAGTCTGCCTATGTACCCCTCTGTCTGTCTCTCCATGGTTCACTGAGACACAGGTAGTCTGCCTATGTATCCCTCTGTCTGTCTCTCCATGGTTCACCCAGAGACACAGGTAGTGTGCCTATGTACCCCTTTGTCTGTCTCTCCATGGTTCACACAGAGACACAGATAGTCTGGCTATGTACCCCTCTGTCTGTCTCTCCCTGGTTCACTGAGACACAAGTAGTCTGCTATGTACCCCTCTGTCTGTCTCTCCAGAAACACAGGTGGTCTGCCTATGTACCCCTCTGTCTGTTTCTCCCTAGTCCACAGCATACGTTCTGATTACCACTTTAAATTCAATTCAAATTTAGATTATTTAAAAAATGTCAATTTGTTACATTTTTATTCTCGCCTATAATGATATGCCCAAAATTAGGAAGCCAGAATTAAAGTAGATAAAACAGAGTAAGTAAGAATGCAGGCATACTTTTCTTCTATTTCTCCCTGTCTTAATTCTGTCTGTACTATCCAATAGGTTAAAGCCGGCGCAGAAGGTAGATGGATTGACCAATGGGACATCAGGAGGACTGGGTCAACAGCAGGGGGCGGGGCTCATTGACATCTCTGGCCAGGTGCAACAGTATCAACAGTTTCTGGGTGAGGAACACACAGAGAATCCTCTTTTCACAGCTTTTTGCTCAGATTCATAGTGCTATCACTGTCTAGTTGCTATTCTGGTACTCACTCTGGTACAGTTGAATTTAGTTTCCATTACAGGGACATCTTAAAGCTGCATTCCAGAACTGTAATGGATAAAACATATGTTAACAAAATATAACTTAAATAATAAAAACGTAATAAAAATAAATGACCCATACCACTCATTTCATTGTGGTGCTGGGGTTGACACTCATCTGAAGCTCACAGAATTTTGACCCTGGTGTTGGGTAGGATAGGTGGTAGATGTTTGGTCTCACACAGGAGAGCCAGGTTAGAATCTTGGGAAGGGCATAAAGGTTATGGATTGCAGCTTTAACCTTTAAAATCTTTGTGGCTAGTATTTGATTATCTGCTTTTAATGTGATTCAGGAGCACATTTTCCACTTTTGAGAAGTGTTTCCCACAGGTTGTGAAACTTCTTGTGGCCAATTATGGGTTATAGGGCCGACCTAGTGTGCGGTCAAGATTAGCAGTGATATATCAAACTCAGAAGAGTAATGACACAATTAGCAGAGAAGGAGAAAAGACTAGATTGAACACTGGTTCTCTGGTAGCAGTTCATTGATAGCGGATGGTACGTTTTCTGTAATGGAATTCTTTTTAGTATCTGGCCCAAATAATGCTTAAGTGTGGGAAACACTGCTTAATGTCCTGTCTGTCTCTTTTTACATTTGTCTGGCTGTCTGTGTGTGTCGCTGACGTTTCATGTATAGAGGCGTCCCGGCCGCTGCCAGACTTTGTGCAGATCGATCTTCAGGGGATCAGTCTGCCCGACGGCATCCTTGTGGAACACCTCAAGGCATTCCAGACTCTGTACAGAGAACACTGTGAGGTAGGAAGTGCTGAAACGATCCATTATTTTGGATAACTTTTTCAATTAATCGAATAATAGAGAAGCGCTTTTTTGGTGATAATTCTTTTTATACTGTATATATATAAACTAATCGATTTGTCTGATTAACCACTTAGCCTTATTTTTGTTAACGGTGTCACACAAAAAACACAACAAAAGATGTTTAAACTGTTTTTGTAGATTCTTCTTTATAATCGATGAAATACATTAGTTTGATTAACTGTTGCACCCCTTTAATGGATTAACATATTTTTGTCCTAAACTTTATCCTAATGTTATATTCTTTTAGGGATATAATATTAAATTATATCAGGGTCAAGTCGTCACTCAACTGTGTGTTGCTTCTGTGACGGAGTGTGGTGTGATGTTGAGAGTCATGTCATTTTGTGTGTGTGTGTGTGTGTGTGTGTGTGTGTGTGTGTGTGTGTGTGTGTGTGTGTGTGTGTGTGTGTTTTAACCTGTAGGCTATTCTGGATGTGATCGTCAACCTGCAGTTCACTCTAGTGGAGACGCTGTGGAAATCCTTCTGGAGGTTCAGCCAGGGCACCGACACACAATCACTCAACCTGTGAGTAACGCACGCACGCACGCACGCACACACGCACGCACGCACGCACGCACGCACGCACGCACGCACACAGTGTGTAACAATAACTCAAAAGAAATGCAAGATTCGAGAGTAACACAACATTATATAACATGAAGTACTCCCTCCAGGCACAATGAGTCAGAGAAGCGCTTGCCCAGGTCGTGCCTTGTAGTGCTGTGTAAGTTTGAGCCGGTGCTGCACTGGACCAAAGAGTGTGACAACATCCTTTACCAAACGCTGGTGGAGATCCTCATCCCTGATGTACTCAGACCTATCCCCAGTAAGTTATTTATTTTATTCCTACTAAGTTATTTTGGGTGCTGATGAGATAAGTGCAGCAACACAGGTTTTTACTCAAAAATGATTTTCTTTTGGGCTGGCCGTAGTACCACAAATTAAAGACAATTGTATCTGGCTCAAACTACCGGTACATTGACTTTAAAGACAGGCTCTTACCATTGGCTGGTTTCCTAAGTATTCCATGGGTCCTTGAGCCTAGTAAACTAGTTATAGTATTTTAAAACAGATGGTGTTATTGGGCACAGGTGAGCGTTGCTGTCCTAGCTCATATTCATGCACTGAAGGTGTATACTTTCTGTAACTAGTGCTTCTGTTTTGTCATTACTCAAAATCTCTCTCTCTCTCTCTCTCTCTCTCTTTCTCTCTCCACTGCACCTAATGTCTCAGGTGCCTTAACTCAGGCCATCCGTAACTTTGCCAAGAGTCTGGAGACCTGGCTGACCGGAGCCATGATGAACATCCCAGAGGAGATGGTCCGCATAAAGGTTTGCATTACAAACATATGGTAGGGGTTAAAGTAAGATTCAAGTGAATTCTTGCTGCACACTACTTGGTAAAGAAATAAAAAATCACACCCAGTGTGAAGTGGGCGGTGTGTGGTCATCACAACATGACTCACTTAAAAAAAGGATAAATGACTTTTTTTAAAGTCCATACTGCTATTCATAGGGCTGCACATGTGTCATGTGTTTCGCTAGCCAATCACAGTCCTGAATTTGCAAAGTCAGCCAATCACATTACAGTTAGTGGTGATGACACTAGCTGTAATGTGATTGGCTGATATGAAAAAAGTATCGATTTGCATTAACAATGGAAGGGTTAGGGGGTACACAAATGTTTTGGTCGGTGTCCAAAACTCACTTATAGGGGGCGGCTACACCGCCCCAAAAAGGATACATGACTTTTTTTAAAGTCCATACTGCTATTCATAGGGCTGCACATGTGTCATGTGTTTCGCTAGCCAATCACAGTCCTGAATTTGCAAAGTCAGCCAATCACATTACAGTTAGTGGTGATGACACTAGCTGTAATGTGATTGGCTGATATGAAAAAAGTATCGATTTGCATTAACAATGGAAGGGTTAGGGGGTACACAAATGTTTTCGTCGGTGTCCAACACTCACTTATAGGGGGCGGCTACACCGCCCCAAAAAATGCCAATTGTCAATGGTAAATGAAGATTATAGAGGGAGGGTAGGTAATTATTTTGCATCCATTTTGTCTTCTCATTTCAGTATGAGAGATTGTCAATATGTCATCTTGGCCTGCTGAACTACATCATAAAAGGGCTTTGGCTGTCTTATTCACCGCCTTCGTCTCTCGCGTCTACCCCCCCTTCTCTCTCTCTTCATCCACGTCCAGGTGGTGTGTGTGTCGTCCTTCTCCCAGACGCTTCGGCGCTACACCAGTCTGAACCACCTGGCGCAGGCAGCCCGCGCTGTCCTCCAGAACTCCACGCAGATCAGCCAGATGCTCTGCGACCTCAACAGGGTGGACTTCACCAACGTTCAGGTATGAGGGAGTGTTTCTGTTGATCTTTTTTTTCATCTCAGTCTCTCTCATGTCTTTTAAAGCCTTTCCTGTTTGTAGGAAGATGTGAGGGGCCATGTGACCCAGAGGTGGAGAGAACGGGGGAATTGGGCTGACACTGTTTCCTTCTCTCTCCTTTCACTCCATCATACACTCCTCCAGGAGCAGGCATCGTGGGTGTGTCGGTGCGAGGACCGCGTGGTCCAGCAACTGGAGCAGGACTTCAAGGCGACACTGCAGCAGCAGAGCTCCCTGGAGCAGTGGGCCGCCTGGCTGGACGCCGTGGTCTCCCAGGCCCTGAAGCCTTATGAGCACAACCCTGCTGCCTTGCCCAAAGTCGCCAAGAACTTCCTGCTCAACTGGTCCTTCTATAGGTGAGAGGGGCAGCAGCAGGCAAGGGACGAGAGGGGTTATGGAATATGGGGACCTCTTTGTCCCTCCTCTTTTTAGCGGCCTTTAGGTATAGAGGTATAGAGCGGATCCTGCTCTATACCTGACTTTGTCCGTGTTCACCGTCAATGTTCTGATTGGTCAGACCCGTCAACGTTCTGATTGGTCAGACCCGTCAACGTTCTGATTGGTCAGACCCGTCATTTTTAGCGGCGCGAGCGGATCCTGCTCTATACCTGTCCGTGTTCACCGTCAACGTTCTGATTGGTCAGACCCGTCAACGTTCTGATTGGTCAGACCCGTCAACAAAGTGATTGGTCAAGCTTCACGTGACACGTGGCTATAAACACATTATAAACACACATCGATGACAAAATGTATCAAAGGCCACAAATTGAAGGGCCACAAATACTCCCCAAAAATCACCCCAATCAGCATGTTCTAATCCTCTGGGTTCAGTGATGGTTCTCTGTGTCCTCTCTGTAGCTCTATGGTGATCAGGGACCTGACCCTGCGCAGCGCAGCCAGCTTCGGATCCTTCCACCTCATCCGTCTGCTGTACGACGAATACATGTACTACCTGATAGAGCACCGAGTGGCCCAGGCCAAAGGAGAGACACCCATCGCTGTTATGGGAGAGGTAGCTTGTGTACACACATACACAGACACACAGCAGGCTGTAGTGAAGCTATATATTCTTATTTCTGATCCTCTCCCACTCTGTGTTTCAGTTTGCGGCTACCGCCAAGGGTCGGAACTCTCTCGATCTGGAGAAAGGTAACTCACCATAGTTAAAAGCTGTGTTTGTTTTAACGTTTGCTTCTCCTTCTCAGCTCTGGCATTGTTTCCTGTCCTCCTATACAGTAGCTGTTACTTTTCACGTGATCATACCGTTATCATGGGAATAACTGACCTCGACATTACATCTTTATCTCTCGTCTATACCCCCACATTGTGGTTGTATTTGGTGTCCCTGCACTTCTTTTGAGACATTTTTAGATCCTGTGTCTAGGTTGGATACGACCTTTGACACAATCCTGTTTCTTGTTTGACAGGAATTCTGACCTGAGGGTCAAAATACAATTTCTTCCCAGGTCAAGCAGTTAGGCTCTATTAGCTCAGTGGTAAAAATGTCAGCACTTGCGCAGGAGACCCAGGTTCAAATCCGGTATAGAACAGGAAAGTTACATAGTGCGGCTTTAAGTCGGCCCTCTTGTAATAGCACGCGAGTGTGTTGCTTTTTTCCTCAAGTCACCTGACATCATTATTTCTGTGCCAGAAGAAGAAGAGGAAGAGGAGATGGAGGAGAGTGAGGATGAAGGCATGGACATGTCCCTGCAGTGTCACCCTGCCAGCATGATGGAGGGAGAGGGCGGGTCAATGGAACCTCCCGCCAAGCTGTCCAGGACAGACGTGCAGGCTCTGTTTACCTCTGCACACTCTGACTGACACACACCCAGTCATAATTACTTTGACATTGTTTGCTTAGTTTAGCGTCACATGTCATCCATACTTGTCCTGCTCTCTCAGCTACCACCCTCCACTTGTACCCTCTTACCAATAGTGTATGTTGGTTAATGTAAAGAGTGTGTATGTATAACTTTTAAGTGATCAGAATTGTATTTGTGCCTGTGTGTGTGTGTGTGTGTGTGTGTGTGTGTGTGTGTGTGTGTGTGTGTGTGTGTGTGTGTGTGTGTGTGTGTGTGTGTGTGTGTGTCTGTGTGTGTGTGTGTGTGTGAGAGAGAGAGAGAGAGAGAGAGATATTGGGAGAGGACAAGCGCAGAATCATGTTTCTTTATAATATATATTATATATATATTCGTGTTGCCATTATCTCTCCAACTAAACCTTGCCAAGCCATGTCATATTCCTGTGCCTTCCCTGTCTTTCACTCTTGGGATCTCAAAAGTGGTCCGTTCTTTATTTAAAACCCAGTATAGAGGGGAGCGGTCAGAGAGGCACTTCTCCATTTCACCCTATAAGGGTGTCTTGCAAACCAACCTGTATACTCATGATTCCTTCCTGTCCACGCCTTAACCACTGACCTGACTGTCATGGAGGGACAAGAAGTTTATTAATGCCACAGTGTCCTCTACAGCAGTGGTTCTCAACCTGTAGACCAGGGACCACTGGTGGGCCTTGAGGGTATTGCAAGTGGGCCCCCAAATAATTGACATCCAAGCCGGAACGCAATCAATTGATTGATCATTAAAATGAACATGCTCTGAAAATAAACGTGGCTGCCGTGTTAGGTGGTCAGATGGGCTGCGAACGCTTTCAAGACTGAAGTGGGCCCTGATCTAGAAAAGGTTGTGAACCACTGCTCTATAGCTCTAAAACCCTCATTTATGATTACAGCGAGAGCCACGACTATGCACATGAACAGGATTTGCCTGATGTACGGTATATAATACTTATCAAAGGGTATTGTCTGAGCCGATAGCTACCCAGTGGCTTTCAGTTGTTGCTAACAAATCCTTTATCAACAAAATTAACTGACAGCTATTTGTTTTTTGTTTTCAATTTGGCCAACTAATACATTACCTGTGCCTTTGTAAGTGATGTCTAGCCTGATGTCTGTATTCTAAGATATGTAGGTGGAATAATAAAATTGAAAATACCTTAAGTGTGGTGTCAAAACATCTGTTCACCGTAGATTGCAACTGCTGAGTGGCGATGGTTTGTCCTCGCCAACTCGTTCATTGTCCATCTATGTATTCTTTCATGCACATACCCACACTGGAGGGGAACGGGGGCCTGTTTCACAAAAGCAGAATTAGGGGTTAAGCCTGGATTTAACACCTACCCTGGCTTAATTTAGCCAGGATTAGCGATGAATCGTTTCATGAAAGCTGAATTATCTTGCCAGATTAGTTTAGCCAGAGCACCCTGGATAAGTTTATCCAGGGTGGACTCGATTTCACAAAAGCAAATTTACGCAATCCTACCATGGAAATTTATCTGTGAAGTTAGCCTGGTAGGGACCAATGTTAAATGTGTCATTTAAGTAAGACACAAAAGAATAGTTCACCCAATAAATACTTATTTTCTATCAATTACACTATGAAGCCTTGATTTTTTTTTTGGACACATTCCTGAGCACAGACTCAGACTTGGTTGGATGCATGGCGCATATAATAGGCTATCGCATTGTAGATTAGTAGGCGATAATTCCAATATTCACTCCATGTTTAAGCCTAACTGAATTATATATTTATAGACTTGTATATAAATTGTATATTTTTGGACGACTTGTGCATTTAATTTGTCGGCAATACTTTGCCACGCTTTCTCCCTGGATCCATTTATTGTGGCCGTGTGTCCTTTCTTGCTTATTATACATTTTACTTCCTCGTATGATTCCGGGGAGACATCAAATTTCTCCTTTGGGTCTTGAGTCAAGACCCAGGCTCCCGGGGAGACATCAAATTTCTCTTTTGGGGCTTGAGATTCGAGACCCATAAGAGAAATTTGATGTCTCCCCGGGAGCCGGGACCCAAGCCTCAAGACTCTTGAGCTAAAATGTTTGTGAACCACTGCTGTTTAGAACAGTGGAATCCAACCTTTTTCATGCCAAGGAGCCCTAAATTGATATACATTTGGCCGCGGACCCCCATCTGAAAATGTTTTGTGCCAGGGACCCCCTGAGCATCATAGATACTCTGTTCACAATATGCCAAAAATGGTCATGTCAGTCCATACACAGTTCAGAAAAAGTAAACCAGAAACGGCCAAACTATTTCAACATTTTATTTTATCAAAAATATCCCATGACCATACAGCGTGATGATGTGGGTAGCAATGGGTAATTATTTTCCAATACCATGTAAAGGACTGGACTGAACCAGTCCAGAGCAGTCCAGGACCAGCAGAATCTCTGAGGCACCAGACCGCACCTTCATATAATAAAACGAGCATGTACACACACACACACACACACACACACACACACTCACCCTGACATACACTCACTCTCAATGAAATTATCTTTTCAATAACCAGAGTTGCACACAGTGAAATACATAGAAGACACGCTCACACAAGTATAACTGCACAAATTTATGTATAAAAAATCATTTGTTCAGTCCAGCTCTTTGTTGACAGCTGCAGTTATGTAATACAGTACACAATTACAAAACAACTGATAAAACTTGGAAAGGAAAAAAGGAAACAAATCATTTCCAAATCTTCATCTTTAAACTATAGTTTGCTCAATTGGACATTTTCAAGTTGACAGGTGAAATAACAAACTATCAAAATGAGAAACATTAGCAGGTTTGCTCAAGATAAGGTTACGTTCTGCACTTAAGATGAGGCAGTGTGTGTTTCTTTTCTTTTCGTTCTTTTTCTTTTTACTCTTGTGGTATGTTATATGCAAATGATAACTCTCCTTCATAACACAATCCAGGTGCATCGGTCACTGTCTGCCAACACTTGCAGGGAAGAGCCTACAGATCAGTGAAAAGGGGGGGGGGGGGGGTGAATCAGACATCTTTATTATCACTACAAGCCCTTGAGCTTAAATTAGTTACCAGAATGTGTGTACGTGTGTGTGTGTGTGTGTGTGTGTGTGTGTGTGTGTGTGTGTGTGTGTGTGTGTGTGTGTGTGTGTAAACTCACCTTTGTGCAGAGCTTCATTAGTCATGCGGTTGATGTAGCGGGAGCTGTTCTCAGGAACTAGCCACTTCATCACTGTATTCACACATGACTTCCTGTAAGAACTCCAAACACTCCCACTGAGGGGAAGACAGAGAGACAGACCTGAAATTAGATCGGGCGCCTCTGCCTCATAACCGAGTGGTTGGGGCACGTACCATCTGGGCTCTGATGCTTGACATTGATTCAATTCCTTATTTCCCATCTTCTCCACTGTACTATCAATAAAAGGCATAAAAAGCTAATAAAATAAAATTAGAACAGAATTGCAAATATGATTTAACTAAAAAGGCAGGCATCAATAAACATTGCACCATTGTTTCAGCTAGGATGTTCTCCAGTAGCGGTTTCACAAGGATCCTGGGTCTATTGTGCTATGACTGCTACTTCACTTTATTAATCTTTTTCTAAGGGGGACTACTTTATTCAATATTCCATTTTGAAATTCTGTTTAGGTGCTATTTCAGAATAAAAAAAGAAAAGAAAAAAGATTTCTCTAATTTACAAGATGTATGGTCCAAAACAAATATAGGTCATATCCAGAACACATAGATCTTTGTTGTCCAAAAAGTGTCTCCATGTCTTGCAAGGCATCTATTGTATTTAGTATATCTGCTTGCAAACCTTTATCGACCCTTCATTTGACGTTAGGTTAATTAAATAAATACTGTGTAACTTGTTTTGGCCACATAAATCCTCTTGTGGTAATAAAACATGTTGAATTGTTCAAGAAATAGAGAGCACAGCAACAAAGTTGACAGTAATAACTGCTCACCTAGTTTGACCTTTGACTTCTGTGAGGTCACCAACCCCGATGGTACAACACATGCCTGTGTTAAGGTCCCAGCTGACCTGCAGGTTGGAGTGGTAAGTGTTGGGCCTGATGACAAGGAGAATGTGCCAACACTTAGAGAGGATTGCAGAACAGAGTAATGTACACTATAGACTAGAGGTGCGGGTCGCTACGCGACCCTTCCGTCTAGTCGCTGGCGCGAGGCTCTCGTGTAGTAGGCTGTAGAGGTTTTCGACACGCAAACCAAAAGCGAGAGCAACAGCAGTGTTTGTTTCGAGACGCAAACCGAAAACGAAAGCAAACTGAGAGATGGACACATTTCACCCGTTCATCTATCTATGTATTCACACAGGCTCTTGCAGGACCAGAATGTGCGGCACAGATTGATGAAGCAGCCCGCTCAGCCCAGCGAGACAGCGTTCGCTGCGTTCAACCCTCCCAAAGAGTCAGACAGACAGTATTTGGATGGGGGGCGGGGTTGCCGGGGTTGCCATGTCCAGGAGTTGTAAGCGTGAAGTGGCGTGTAATTGCTTAGGGAAAGTGGAAAGTGCGTCGACGCATGCACAGTGCTGATGCAACTTACATACAGACGCACAAACATTCTGGCGCATGACTGTAGATTCCAATTGTAAGGTAGATGACAAGGGTCAAAAAAGCAATCAAGGGGTAATGGAAGACAATGGACAGGAACAGCAGTGAAGAAGGAATTTTTAACAGCATCATGAAATAATGGCGAAGTAGCACATTAACTTAAACAATGACTGTAAATAACTCCAAATGCAGAGAAACAACCAAGGAAGGAAGTCACCAAATGTTCTCATCTTGTCTGTGCAAAGGATCAGACCGTGTTAAACAGTAGGGTGAGGTGGGGTACCTGCAGTGCTCCTCTTCAGAGCTGGAAAAGGCGAGCAAAAGCAGGCCAATGTTGATCATCACCTTGTTGGTCTCAGGACACACCTAAGACACAAACTGCATTTTAATAATATATACAGTGTGTACAATACGGTATATACACATACACACACACACACACACACACACACACACACACACACACACACACACACACACACACACACACACACACACACACACACACACACACACACACACACACACACACAGTATTCATGCATGTGTGTATTTGTTTACCTCCAGTATGACAACATCATAGTCGCTGAAGGAGCAGAACTGAGGGGCCCAGGCAGCATCACTCCTGATCACCTCATTTATAAGATACTCAAAGTCCAGCGTCAACTGCTCCACACACACACTCTGCAATAGACGGCAAACACAACAACCTCACAAGAGCTCTCCAACACCACCCGTATGAAGAGCAAGACGACACCATACACCCTCCTAGTCCTACACACTTAGAACAGACAAAAAAGCTAAACCTGTTCCAGCTGTGAAGGGACATTTCACCCATAATACCTCTGAACCGTTTTAGCCATCGTTCAGTATACCCAATTTCCAGAGTGATATTTTCACTAGTCTGTTTAGTTGATTAAAAATGCCTTGTGCACATTGATTTCGATTCCTATGAAGCAGAAAAACTAAATATAAGGTCATTTGAGACCTAACTGTATCTGTTACCTGCAGTAATTGTATCAGTGATGCGTTATTACTATATTGTTAGTATGATATAGTAGTATGATAGTATGACAATGTCTGATAGTATAGCTTGGGGCATAGATGTATGACGAGTCATTGACGACATGTACAGAATCAACAGTATGTTTGTTGTTTTCCTTTCAGTGCACAGATGTATTGAAACAAACACACACCTGTCCGTTATGTGAACCAGTAACCAACTGCAGGTTCCTTCCCTTCAGATCTGTGACAGTGAATGGCAGCTGCACCTTATCATCCACATAACCTAGACAGACACAGAGCAACATAACCTTATCAACCACATAACAGACACAGAGCAACAGCACCTTATCATCCGCATAATCTAGACTCTAGTTCCTAGAGTCTAGACCAGTGTTTCTCAAATGGGGGTATGAGAGACAAAGTGGTGTGTGTGTGGACTGTCTGGACTTACTGACAGGAAACTCGACAGTTTAAAATAAAATCTTCTCAGAAGGCACTAATCGTGGGGCGTCGCCAGACAACGCGTCGCGGAATCGACCGTTGTGAGCTTGGATGTCTGCTATTCTCGGCCGTTCCCTGCGCACGGCACTTTCGCACGACGGCGCATAAATTAGGCTGAGGGGCTGCACCTTGCGAGCAAGCAGCCTCTGCTGCACAATGTACATGCTGCTGCTGTAATCACAGGGAGTGCTCCCTCCGTTCTAATGACAGGGAGTGGGGTTTGGAGGACAACTGCTTTGAATTGCCATTATTGTTTACACACAACCGAAACCAAGGATTATATATTTCAAGATGGAGAGATCACAGTAAACATCCTAAGCATTCTTCCTTCCTTCCGGCATGTGAAAGTTTGTTGGAATGCATTTTTACACTTGAGTGCAGTGACCACTTTACCATTGCGACAGCGCTGCATGTCACTCCCGCCTCTTGTTTCCTGTTCATCTACACTGTACTATCCAAATAAAGTCAGAAAAGCCCAAAAGATATCTTAAAAATAAAACAAAATAAAAAAAAGGCACCAATCGCAATTATTTCACTCCAGTCACTCTTATGTGTAATGTTATATCCATCTACTAATTCCCAACACCTGTGGGTGTGTATCTGTCCCGGGCATAACTCAGGCACTGTCCAGTCAATAGACTTCAAACTTGACATGTGTGTTGCCGATGACCCAGGGATATGTTGTGCCGAGTGGGAATTTGGTCGGACAGTCTGCATCTTTCTGTTTGTCTGCGCGTCTGTGCAGGGGGTCAGCTTCCCTGATCGGTCAACCCAACCCAGCGGCTTCACGGATTGGAGCACGCGCTCAATCTGTGTGTGTTTGTGGGGGATGTCCATATTTGGCAATATTGAGATACAAAACCTATGATGTGTTCAAGAACTGCTATTCATTTTATAGCAGATAGCCTAAACGGATACAAATCAATCATCCGCATAACCTAGACAGACACAGAACAGCACCCTTATCATCCACATAGCCTAGACAGATACAGAATAGCTAAGACAGCCTGCCTCTGCCTATCTCTCTCTCAAGTATGCAGTGTCTTTCTTTTTTCATATATAATTTATATAAAGGTCTTTTATTTATAGTACAGTGGGGATATGACAGGACCTAGGGAAAGAGTCTGGGAATGACACGCAGCAAAGTTCTGTCCCACGACTCGCTGTCAGACTGCATGAGAGCCTATGGTACGCGCCTTAACCAGTAGGCCATCGGTACCCCCGCACAGTCTTTCTCCCCACACACACGGTGACCCCTTACCTCCAGCATCTTGCTCCGCTGCCCCTGGCTGTGGGAGGCGGTAGTGTAGGCGGGTATAGTTGACGTAGCCAGGCTCGCTGAGACTTGCCTCTTGAGACGAGGACGAAGGTGGAGTTGGCGGGGACGAAGATGAGGACGAGGCAGCGGGCGACATCACCTGCTCTGAGTGGGGGGGCGAAAAAGCCTGGCTCCCGGCTCCTGACGTTGAAGGCTGTGGTAAACCCGTCCGCCTTCCCTCCTTCTCCCTCCTCCCTTTACAGTCCTCCTCTCCCTCATCCTCCTTCTCCTCGACCTGTGTCTCGCCACTTGTCCCTCTGTCCTCCGGGATTCGCCCTGCCTCTTTTTTCCCTCTGTCACCATCTAGTGCCCTTCTCTCTCCATCCCTCTCTGTGTCCCTTGCTCCTCCCTGCGCCCGTCGGAAGAGGTCGGCGGCAAACTCCCTGGCCCGTGCGGCCGCCTGAGCCTGACCAGGAGACAAGGGGGACGGCCCTGGTCTGTTGGACGGATGTCTGCCTTCGGGGGATCCCTGAGGAAGTGTGGAAGTAGAAGAAGACGACGGAGGGGACGAGGTGGAGGTGGAAGCAGAGGGTTGACCTGACGATGGAGCAGCTCTCTTGGTGTATAGTATCTGAGATGACTGGCTCTGTTCACCTGCAGGAGAAACAAGATATATAGATGAGAAATTTGAATTGGATATTAAATGGCCCTCTGTAGTTAACAAATGAACTATACTGGCCACACAATAGACATTGCCAATATTCACTACAACTCATGTAATATAAAGCTAACAACCCTAACCACAACAGCTAGAAAAAAAAATCAGTTTTATCCTTTAAACCATATTTATGCAGCCTGAAGACAAGTACATCTACTCTGTGTGTGTGTGTGTGTGTGTGTGTGTGTGTGTGTGTGTGTGTGTGTGTGTGTGTGTGTGTGTGTGTGTGTGTGTGTTACCTGTGCAGAGGGAGATGCCACAGGCCATCAGTGAGTAGCTGGTGTTTAACAGGATGACCTGGTCTTTTTTCAGCTGGAAGGCTGGCTGGAAGGTGGGGAAGGGGTAAACCACCTGGTACCTGCTGTTGAGCACATAGCCATGCTCCAGACATTCACCACCTGGAAAGACAGCAGGGAGAAAGAGCACAAGGTTTATAACATGCCAGCAATACTTCACTCCGTGTTGGTTAAAACAAATATTGACCCATCACAAAATGGTGTCCTGTTACTCCTGTATCTCCATCTGATGCACGCGCATCTCTAACCCTGCATGTGTAGCAGCCATGCTCGCATCAGGTGCCAGCTTGTGGCAGCATGGTGAAGCCATAAACATCTGTATATCTCTACTGTCCAGCCCGAAACTGCTAACTCCAAAACGCTCATTGTTCAGGAAACGAAAAAACAAGATATACGTTTTTCAGAAAATGAAGAAAACCTTATATTTTTAAAACAAAGCAATACTACCTCGTCAAAGTTGGTATAGTGACTGTATATATTGTGAGATACTTGCATGTGTCATTATATTATCAACACTTTACCCAAATCGCGGGTAAATCAACACTTTACCCAGCGCGAGTGGAGTTAGAAGTTTCAGACGAGCAGAAATCAAGCTGAAATGGAGTTAGGTGTCCAAACAACAGTAGCTCCACTCGCTGCTGAGAGAGGTTTCAAAAGGGTACAGATTCCCAAAAGCTAACAATGGATCTCCAAGCTCACAATGCATCACAACAACGTGTGAATTAATGCCCTGATGCTTCATGACACTTATTATATAGGCCTACAACAATAAACAGGACTTTAAATATTACAATAACTTCTGCTAAGAGGTAGTAGAACACTAGCGCGCCAGAAATGCTATGAACGTCTTTCTTCTTATCACAATGCTCTCCTCATTAAACACTTCATAGATTTTAGAAATATAATTACTTGTTTTCATAACATTAGCGTCAGTGCTGTTTGATAAACAGGTACACTGCATAGTTTTAACATACTACGGGGAGTCTGTTTACGTGTTGTTCCTCCTCGTTCACTGGGCACCGCGCACTGCTAATGCTGTGCTGTAGCACTGTGTAGAGAAGAGGGGGGAGTTGTTTGTTTTTGACGGACAGTTTGAGGATCCAATGGAGTTGGGAGTTTTCGTCTGAGGCGCTTTTTAATACTTTTCATTGGTTCAAATGTTTAGATTTTTTACACAGATGTGAAGGGTGTTCAATAGCGTCGATTTATGAAAAAAAAAAAAACAACTGAAAATGGAGTTAGCTGGTCCCGGCTGGACACCGACGATATACTAACTAATATAATATAATGTAAGGCCGATCAGATCAGGTATTGGCCATCTCAGACAATGACAATAGGTAAACAATAGGTAAACAGATATGACTGCCTAGTGTGTGGTTTACCTGTGCGTATGGTTGTGGCTGAGGGGACAGGACAGCAGCGAGAGCAGGATTTAGAAGGAGGCTTAGAAGCAATGGTGATGTAGATGTCTCTGTTGTTCTCGTCGCTCATCATCAGGTGAATCAGAGGTGTGCTGGTGCTGCGTGCACTGGAGGCAGAGAGGGGCAAGCAACAATAAAGAAGGGTTTTATTTGTCACTTACAAGTAAAAGCAGCAAAATGTTGGTGAGAACTGTTCCAACATAACAATACAACACAGTAATATTAATGAATAGTAAGAAAGAAAGAAAAAAATCAAAAGCACAAGCAAATGTTGGTTTTGCTAACTTTTTGGGTTGCATGCACTAACTTATTCATACCATATCCCCTTAACCTAGCCATATGAAACTTCAGAGATAAATTAAAATTAGGGACATCAATTCTGTCTCTAGTTTGACATACCGACCCCGTCCCCAATCAACTGGTTTTCTGTCCAACATTTGACCCCAAATGTGGTCTGTCTGTTAGACAGAGACACACACACCCCATTTATCTCGCTCAAATTACTTTACAAATAATTACATTTTCTTCACTGGACAGCTATTGTGAGTATAAATCTGGTGTATTCTTGTATCTCTTACTTGAAGCCAAAGATGACAATGTTGGAGTCATCATTGGGCCACTCACACACAGTAAGATACAGGTCACTGTAAATGTCCTCTCCTGCAAATAGCCGCACATGATGGACCTGGGTAGAATGGGTCAGGAAAAAAAGAGGCAAGTATATGAGAAAAGGGACATGCCAGTACTATAATAAAATTCAGCAGGACATTCTATCTACAGTTAGTATGCCGCCCTCTGTGCATTCAACTGGAGTGTTTTATTTATACATTTTCACAGACGTACGCATGCATCTTAAAAATTGTCTTAAGAAGACAATTCTCCCAGATTTCAAAGTTTTATCTTGTAAACTTAAAATAATGTTAACAAAACTAATATGGTGCATTTTTGCACCAGGTAGCATGCAAATACATTACCTGTTTGAGTCGGCTGTGCAGGTTAAACTCCCACCAATACAGATGGTAGGTATAGAAAGAGAAATCATCGTCCTCTCCCCAGTCACTGGTGTAGGACAGAACGTAGCGGCCACATTTGGTAAACCCAAGAAAAATGTGTCTGGAAACAAAGAGGTGACAGGCAGTGTGCATTTAGTAACACATGTGCCAGAACCACATAATAAACACTCAGTGGAACAATGTGGACTACTAGCAGGCTCATACAACACATCAAGGTAATGCTCTGTGAGACATGACCTTAAGGAAGTCTTGATTATCAAATAGTTCCAATTGAACTAACTTAAATGCTCTACAGCAGATAATTCAAGACACTTGTGGTTCTGAATTTGAGAAATTCATGCATATTATATCAGAGAAAAAAGCACACAAATGAGTACAATGTTGTGCCTGTGCCGTGCCTGCCAGTTAGCAATGCTTTTAGGCCAAGACCGCTATGCAAGTCAAAGTAGCTCTGACCACTCTGGGAACCCCTACTTAAATCACCCATTTCCACTGGCATATATAGCCAGTAATCACCAGGTAATTTCTCATTACAACACACACACACACACACACACACACACACACACACACACACACACACACACACACACACACACACACACACACACACACACACACACACTTACCCTGCTCTAAGAAACTCTTCGCTGACAATGTTCTTCAAGGGGACACACACACGGGGTGGCAGTTTCCTGAAGAGGCGTTGAGAAAACTGTCCGGACAGCTGTGGAACATGTGGAAAGAGTGAGCCATGAGAGATGCACTGTAGGATGGACGGAGGAGTTGATGCATGTGTGGGATAAATGACAGTCACCAACACCTCTGGCCAATGATATGTGGGCATGTCATCTGCCTGGACACACAATATCCTTCAACAATCCTTCACAGGGTTGTTGAAGGATATTGTGTGTCCAGGCAGATGTCAGTAGCATACAACAAATAGGTTTGCTGTATGCTACTTAGAAGTCACTCACTAACAATGGATTATGGATGAAGAAAACGGTTCAGTGAATCAGACTGGTTATCTGCAGCCAGGCAGCTTAATAATGTCACCAACGTTCATGTCACCGGCTAGCTAAGCTTTTAAGCTAACATGAAGCCAGTTCTATTCAGTGTGTATGATGATGAGTCTGCCAGCTTGGTGGCTAGCTGGTTAGCTAGAACTAGCAAACCAAGGCAACCTGGGCAGACAACATAATATAGTTCAGACGTTCCCTGTCAATAATTAGTTAGCTGACATATAGGTTGGGCAAACCCACAATGATGAACTAATGGACGTTCCGGCGACGAGCGTTAAGTTATGCTGCTAATGAGTTAGCCGGCTAGCCAGGCTAGCCCCAGGTAAAGACAGAGGCTTGCAGTAAGAAACTCGTACAGCAATTATTCTGTTGCGTTCCTCTCGTCCTGTCTGCTTTTATTTTTGTTCATTTTTTACACCACACGACTTCGTGGATATTTGTCCCATACCTTTCCGCGCGTGAGAAGCTTGACGACATGGTCTTTATGCTTTCTTTGCGGTTTCTGTTTGTTATCGTCCTTCTCAGATTTCGAGCTGGGCGCCATGATCTCCCACTCTGGACTGTTTTCTGTCCATGCATGCAAGGCCCTCCTGATTGGCTCACAGTCAACATAAATCTACTCCCTCACTGGCCGGGAGGCCCGTCACTCAAACCCCAAACAAAAGGTAAGGGAGAGACAGAAAGTGGCCCTTAACCACTTAAACCCCAAGTGGGTAACCGGAGTCCCTCAGGGCTCAATCCTAGTCTCTTTTCTGTTATTGTGGGGAAATCTTTCGCTGAAAATAGCAGATCTACAAGCTCACAATGCCACACGCTGAGCTTGTCGATCGGCCATTTTCAGCGAAAGCTTTCATCACAATACCGATGCTGGGGTTTAAGTGGTTAAACCAGTGATTCTCTCAATCTTTAATTTCAATGACCACCAGTTTGATATACACGATTAAGCCACGGACCGAGCCCATTTTATTTGTTATTATTATTATATACCCTGGCTGGGTCACCTGGGCGAGGGTGTATGTTGCGAGACCCGAAACATCCTATGACCCCAGGCTACAACACTGATGATACATCCCAGGTGCATCCATGTGATGTTTTTTCGTTATAGTTATTCTATTTATAGTGGCTCATAGGAATTTATAGACTACGCGACAACCAGGAATAGATTGGTGACCACCGGAGAGACGGGTGACAGCCGGATTGTAGACGGCATCCGGGAGCAGTTTGGGTTGGCGCCCCAGTCTGTGACTTCCGTGAGGAAGCCCAACAAATCCACGGTGAGGCCTTTAGGAGGGCCATTCAAGCAAGCCGCAAAGGGAGCCTGCAGTACCACCACGGGCCAAGACACCATCACACCAGAATGAAATGTTTGGAGCGGGGGAGTCTGGTGCAACGCTCAGGTCCTGGACCTGGTGAGACGGAGGAGGAGCCCGGCCAGGAGGCCATCCACAGAGCCTAGCCCCTCCACGTACCAGAGCCTCTCCTCTCCCCCATTCCTGGCAGAGTAGTTTCGGGCAAGCGTATTGAGTGGCCCTGTCTTTCCCCATTTAGGACTGACCTGGGACGTAAGTCGGGGCTTGATCAACCCTGGCTGGGTCACCTGGGCGAGGGTGTATGTTGCGAGACCCGAAACATCCTATGACCCCAGGCTATAACACTGATGATACGTCCCAGGTGCATCCATGTGATGTTTTTTCGTTATGTTATATTTCATTATTATCTCTGGGACCCCAATCTAAAAACATTTAGATGAGTTGGTCTAATATGGCATGTACATATTAGGCATGTAATTTCATCCAATATTCCCTTTGTCATATATGTACTGTAGATTATCAACCGTTAAACTGGGGAACCCCTTGAAGGACCACTGAAGGTTCCTGGAGACCAAGTTGAGGACCACCGTTTTAAACCATAGTCGTCCATCTTCCCATAGTAACCAATCACTCCAGCTCTTTAGTAAACAGAAAGTATATTTTCAGGTCGGGATACCAATTAGTGGTCCTCATACAGGATAAACAAGTGACATCAGAAGTGAATCTCTAAATAATGTGCAGATGGTTATTGTTAAACACATTCAGCATATCAAGTATAAGTATCAAATGATTTCTTGTTGAATAACAGGACTATACGAACATGAGGTCTTGTGTATAAAACAGTCAAAGGAAATAACTATTTTAATGTGGTTTTATTGTTTAAGTTTTAAAAAACAAGCAGTAAAAAAAAAATCAGCATACAATAACATGACATTTAACTAAATCAAACAAGTCTTTCAACCATAAAACTGAACGGAAACAGAGGGCCATGAGTTCTACCCAATGACATCACACACACTCACACAACTGACACAAAGGTCATGTTAGTGTCTTAGCCAACTTTCACACATTTTTCTATTCAGTAGCATACAGTACACATTTAACCCCTTCACAATGACAATGAAAATGAAACGCACAAGGGGTTCAAACCCTGCCGGCACCAATATCTCTTGCTACGTAACACCTTGGTTTATTGTTATGCATCATTGCGGGAAGGGTATTGTAATATCTCCTCAGTGTATCCGTCTGTGTGTCCATTAACAAAACAAGAACAGATGGGCACAGTCATGGTGCCTTTCAATACCCTGCCCGCAGAAAAGCATGTTACCCTAACTTCAGTAATGCATGGCAGGACACAATAATTTCTACAGTCTGCATGTGTGTCTGAATAAGAATAATAAACTTGGGATTGGAGGGGCAGAATTTCAAGAAACTTTGGAATGAGCAGTAGGCTGGGTTGAAGTGGTCAAAATTACATAATGGGTCATATCTCAGGAACATAATGATGAGGTTTGATGTGTTGTATTCCGTGTGTCTTTTAACAAAATGGGTAGATTCTCATGAAATTAGGGGGGAATGATTAGTAGGCTGCCCTGAAGAGACCAAGGTGTTTCATAGCAAGAGATGTCGTTGTGGGCAGGGCTTGCACCCCAGGTGCGTTTCATTGATTGATTATTTTCCGTACCTGAGACATGACCGATTATGTAATTTTCTTTTTGACCGTGACTGATTTTTATCATTATGACCCAAAAGATAATTATCTCTTTGGGGCATCCTACTGATCATTCCATTAGTTGTTTTGTTCACAGACAGAACCAATTACAATATCCTGCCATGTGCATTGCTGATGGGAGGGTACAAATCTGAAATTTTAGCAGGTACAAAATATCTGCACCTTAAACACTGGGAATGTCCGAACAGAATTTTTGGATAATAATAAAAAAAAGACTTTAAAAACAAAGTAAATTAAAAAAAAAAAAAAGTATTTTACAAACTTTTAGTAGTAATACTCATAGTGCTGCTAAACAATACCAGTACTAGCTTGTTGTGAGTGTAAAAGTTATTCTTTTCTTCACAAAGAAAAAAAAAAGAATTGTTCAATTCATCCAAGCAATTACACCAATAACTTTTGGGTTAGATGGGACTGGAGTAGAGTCAAGCACATTTGATGCTTTGCTCCTTTTTTGAATTCTTGCAGAAAACTTTCACCTCCACCTCTTCAATACTGATACAGAAAGAAATGGAGGACAAGGGAAAGCACATTGTAGATGCCAGGATGGTTGAATAAAATGAAGGTTCAGTGGCGATCCAAAAAAGAAAAAGAAAAACTTTACAGGGGGAAAAAAATTCATGATGGAAGCGTGAGTCCAGAGAACCATCATAGTCCTTAAAATAGATCATCCAAATGGAAGACAAATCTCTCCAATTCACTGGCCCTGGAATAAATGACAGGACAGACATGTTGTAATGTACATTCATCTTTTCCACACTTATGTATAAATTGTCCCATCTATGGTGCTCTGCATGGGAAATCATCATGTTTTAAGTATGTGCATATAGTCGCTGTCGGGTGGAAACCTCGTATCTATCTTTTTTGTAAATAAACGTGCTACTTTGTCATATCACACTGTCACACAAAAGTGGCAAAAATAGCCTATCGACAAGCTTACAACATGGCACTATGGGGTGTGTTGTGAGCTCTGAGATCGGTCATTTCTGCTGCTTTGAAAAATGTTGCAAGTAAAAATGTATGTTTTTAGTCTGTCTATGGACATTTATAAATATTTAACCAATAAATAGTATTAACAGGAGCTTGTGACATTTACAAATATTTAACCAATAAATAGTATTAACAGGAGCTTGTGACATTCATAAATATTTAACCAATAAATAGTATTAACAAGAGCTTGTGACTAAATAACTGCTGTGGCGTGGATCCTTTGGAAGACTGGTTAGTTGTTTTACATTTCCTGGAAAATCAACAATTTTGGAGATATGACATTTCCACTCGACAGCGACAATATGTGGGCTGTCCTACCTGATGACCCTGCTGTGGAGTGGCAGCCTGTCCCGGGGCCTGGCCTGCCTGTCCATAGTAGGCGGCCTGCTGTCTGTAGTACTCAGCCCAGGCAGCGCTGTAGTCCGGCTGACCCCCGGCTGGGGCTGCGCCACCCGCTGTTGCAGCTGTACCTGGAGCTGCTGTTGCTGCTGCCGCTCCACCAGGCTGGGCTGGATAGATCATAGGAAATGCATGAGAACTTTAGCTGAACAGGCAAACTAAAATACAAAAGCACGCATTCTAGGGATAGGCGATATGACATTTCTGGCCGATATCGATATCATTGCTGTTATGGCCAATATCCGAGATAAGCCGATGTCGATATGATCTCATTCTGCATTTTTTTTAAAAGAATAATTTTGTCCATTCTGAAAGAGGCATATAAACACTGAATCTGAAGAAGCAATGACTCTTCATTCCAAAAGTAGGGATGCACCGTTATTGAAATGTTAGCCCATATCCCAAAATAAACAGCTGCTTGTTGACTCTTTTGAAAGCCTCCCCAGAAAGCACTGATAGAATCTGCAGCCTTCATCATCACAAAAGGCTTATTTTAATTTTTCAAAAATAATTACAAAATACAATATCGGCTAAAACCAATATATTATTTTGATATCGGTTCGATACCAATATTGCATTTTAAGGCCAACATCGGCCGAGACCGATAAATTGTCCACCCCCAACTCATTCATTCCATTATGCTATAACATTTCTCAACCATAATTGAAACTCTCCAATCCATACTGTCACCCATTTGCATATTTATAGTGAATAGTGCATAGTGCTTTTTGCCTCGTCATAAACCAGTTATCCCTCTTCCAGACCCGAGAGGATTAACCTTGAAGAAAATAACCCACATACCCTGTACGTATCTAGATAGCATGGGATATCCATGTATGGTTAAATGATTTGTCAACTCCATCTAGGATCTAGGTACTTATGCATATGAATGCATATGAAGTTAACCTACATTTTAATCAGTTTTAAAGACTGAATTAGAGGTGTTTGGGTGAGCCACGTGGCTCATCACCAGATGAACCAGTGTACTAACAAAATGCTCAATTTCAAGTGAAATCAGTCGAATCCTCCATGGATAATGACCTTTGACCACCAAATTGCACCATGTCTGATATTATGTGGGATTTGATTACTACAATAGTTTCGCAATCACGTCAAAGCTCTACTAACAAGAGCAGTCGACTGATATTTGTAGTCAGACCAGGTTGTGCGTTAATAGATCCAACTTACTCATGCCCATTTTCTTGTAGTATTCCTCCCAAGCTTTAGTATAGTCTGGCTGACCACCAGCAGCCTGCGCTGCATGGCCCTGGTCCCCTGGTGCTGCTGCTGCCGCTGCTGCTGGAGCTCCTGGAGCCTGGCCTGGCATAGCACCCCCTGGCTGCTGACCATAGTATTGCGCATAGTAAGCTGCCCAAGCTGCATTTGGGTCTGCTGCCGCCTTACCTGGGAGGGGAGGAAGGACCAATTATCAAGAGTAGATTAAGCCTAATAAATCACAGACTAGATGGGAGAGAAGTAAGGGCCACACACTTAAATCCTATAGTTTTGGCCAATCACAGCAGTATCATAGCATTTCATTTAAAATTCCTACTGTACTGGAAAATAGCCACGTTGATCAGGGTGGTAATCAGAGATTAACTCATGATACAATCACTATTCTGTAGTAGTTTGCCCAGAATGCCCACAATAACAATGACTATTCTGTAGTAGGTTGCTCAGAATGCCCACAATAACAAATGGTATCACGATTCAACATACATACAATGTCTGTTAACAAAAAACAAATATATATATCCCAATCATGAATGCAAATAAGTGATTATCACATAATTTATTTGCCATAAGTTTGCAGCTCATTTGGAAATACAACTGGGAAAAACAGCAATGTACTCACTGGGATCATGTGGTGCTGGAGCTTGTTGCCACTGTTGTTGGTAAGCTTGGTTTCCCCATCCTTGTGGAGAGTATTGGTGACCACCAGGTGGCGCACCACTATAAAGAGGAAAGGGTTGAAATAGATTGTGAATGTTAAGAATTTCATGCTTAAGAAATTACTTGTACGTCTCATTAGCTCTTTTTCCAGGCATATCTCTTTTACCAGTAGACCAGTCTAGAGTTAGAATACTATCACACTTGTTTGTGACCGTTTCATAATGTTTGCTTGTAATGGCTAATGTACTGAAGTCACTGAACTCAGATCAGATGGAAGCTACACAAAAAGTATCATAACTACTGTTCATCTGCTTGTACTTACTGGGGAGGTCCTCCAGGTCCTGCATTGTATGGGTTGGGATTATATGGGCCCATCGGACCTCCAGGTCCCCCTGGACCAGGACCTGGACCCGGACCCACTGGACATAAGGGAGCCTAAGACAAAAGCAAAGAGATGAGCGGATTCATATTTATTTTTTCCTGATCACTTCAGGAGCTTAACTCACATGTATGCCAATTCATGTAACAGATTGCCCACTCTATTTTATATTAGAGATTAGAGATGAGTGGCTCGACCTGTAACCCAGGGGTCAGGTGGGCACACCGCAAGTCTACACACACCAGGGCTCTACAGGGGTGAGGGGCAGAGAATGCCACTCCCACGGGGCTCCTTCCGTGGAGGTCGCTGAGGAAGTGCATAGTTTTGACTCTCTGGCCTGGGGCAAGCTAGTGGGAGACAAATTATCTAATATATTGTCTAATTATAATTTGAGAACAGCCATATTTTTAGATCATTTTAAATGTACGACTCCAATGTGGAATCGTACCTGGGACAACCAGGGGCTCCTGCCCCCCAGGCGTGTTCACTAACCACTCAGCTATGGCTGCCGTAAAGTCCAGGTTTCATAAATAATTTAAAGAGCTTGGTGACAGCTTTCCTTTAAACAACACTGAAGCATTAAACATGACCCAGTTAACCGTTGGTAAGTGTGTCGTCCTGTTGTTGGCCCAACAGCCATTTCTCAAAGTGTTCTTTTGGCACAATTTGCCCCTAGTGAGCTATAATAGTCACAGGATAAGACTTTGTCAAAAAGCTTCCATTGATTTAAGATACTCAACTTATGCCAAACCCAGTTACTCATCATACCCAATCAAATTCAACCTTAATTTGTGGCGTATTATAACCACAATGTGAACAAATCAAGGGTGCACAGGAGCAGAACATCGTTTGAACACTTCACAAATAAAGATTCTTATTTTTTTTTCCAGATAGGACTGGGTTTGTGGCTACATTAGCAGTAGCAGACTTTCCTCCCATCCTTCCTATCCACCAGTGACAGCTTTTGGACGAAAGATAAGCTGGATACTGCAACACCGACACAGTACAACGAAATCCTACCGTTTTATTTGCATTGTTTGTGTTCAACTGGCTTCCTACACTACACATACACACTTCCTAGGGAGTCCTGGTAAAAATACATATTTTTGAATGCCATAGTATTCGCTCTGTGAATCCCCGTTCTCAAATCTACACGTCCTCTTTCAGTAGCTATTAAGTCCCAGTGTGTTTCCCCTCTCCATGTTTACCTCTATCTTCTCTTCTATAAGCTGCTTGGCATGGTCAATCTGTTGCGGGGAACCACGGATAGTGAACAGCTTGAAGTTGGGGTCACCATTAGGCGGAGGCTGACGAGAGATCTCTACAAATGCACCCGTCTGTTGGTTGATGGACTTGACATTCTCTCCTCCTCTGCCAATTACGAGGCCACATTTGTGAGCAGGGATAGAGAAGGTCATCTCTCCTCCCGGTGGGCCCCAGTTCCCTGGGCCCCTCCCGCGACCTCGTCCACCGGGTGACATGTCTGTACCGGGAGGCCCTGGGGGACCCTGTGAAAGAACCATTACATCAGGATTAGGTGCAGCTTGGGAATATTCAGTAATCAATTAGAAAACAACATTTTCACTTTGAGACTTTTTTTTTTAAACGCCTGACATAAATATATCTGACTCGCGCCATGAGAGCAATTTATTTAAGTAGGCAGGGCGCACATTGTTGAGATGCTGGCCACAGCAAAAGTAAAAAAAACTAAAAAGATAAAAGATTGAACCAATAGTCCTGACAAACATAATTGTGAACATTTGAGCCGGAGGTCTTCGTCAGGACATGATGAATTTATGAATGCTACAGACATCTGTGGCATGTTGTGTATGAGCACATTACTCTCAAACTATAACATAACTGACTGCCCATTGTTTTGTGATCAATGCCCTAGACACGGTTGGGCATGGTTATGGCAATTTAAAGCCCTTTTAGATTGCATGACCCGACCAACAAAAAACAACTGGGTCCATAATATTTGCATAATAATAATAATAATAATAAACTTTATTTGTATAGCACCTTTCATGACATGAAATGCAGCGCAAAGTGCTTTACAGAGCAAGAATACAGTACGAGGAGCACAATATTTCAAAACTGAAATATGCTTCAGTCAAATTTGTATTTTCTTCCCCACAGACAATACACACTAGACTAAATTTAGTACTGCTTAACAAGGACACCAAGCCTCTTGTAATGGTATGGGTTTACATCAGGTGAACTACCTACTGCTCTATACATTATACTAACCCCCTGGCCACCTTCCTCTCGTACACGTATGCTCTGTAGCAGTTCATTGATGATGGAGGCAGCATGTGCACATCTGTCTGGAGGACCCATAATGTTGGCGATCTTTTCAGGGCCTTGACCATCATCTGTAAGGAATATGAGAGAATTGAGGTAATACAGAGATTAACAGCAAGAGAAGGTCAAGTAGGGAAACTTGGCACTAATCATTTCAATATTCAAAACTGTTGAGAGGACAAACCTGGTTTGAATTGTATCTTGACTCCAGCATCGTTCTGGATCTTCTTGATCATTTCTCCATTTCGACCAATCACAACTCCCACAGAGTGTCGGGGTACAGGTACCTATAGGGGCAGCACCCACATTTACAATAACTTTAGCGGCAGAGTCACACCACCAGTTAAAATGCAAAAAATCTTTTATCACTTTCAGGAGCATGCATTGCAATGTTATCTACTCTTTTTTAAATCTCCATCTGAGCCTTTTAGATTTGAATTCTATTCAGAAAAATGCAAACATTTTACTTACCTCTATGCCGCCACCACCACCGCCGCCGCCGCCACCTCCTCCGCCTCCCCCTCCCATCCTAGATCCAAATTCATTCCTATCGCCAAAGTTGCCATGGTCCCTCTCTCGTAGAATGTCATTCACCATGTCTATTGCTTGCTGCAATAAAGCATGACAGAAAGATAAGTGAGACGATAAAGACTAAAAACTAATCGGACACTCAGTTTCCTCTGTACAACAATTTTTTGTACCTGCACTTTGTATGGATCTCCAATGATGCGTAGGGGTTTATCGATGTTGGGTGGCTGGGAGGCATCTTGAATCAGAATCATCTTTACTCCAGCTCGCTCCTGTAAAGTAGCAGGGATGGATATTTTAATTACAGAAATTAACTTAAGGTCTCCAGCCAAAGTACTTGTATAATAGAATAATTTTCAAATATATGACCAAAATCAGTATCGGTTCAACAGAACTCATTCAAACACCCTTTTATTTTGTCTAGCTACTTTTCCACACCTATACATGACAGCAAGTCACCTCATGATTTTTTATGTCATTGTAAGTAACCCTGTTATGGTCACCTGCAGCTGTTTGATGGTCTCTCCTCCCTTGCCAATGATGAGACCAGCCTTGCCAGCGGGGATCATCATCTCCTGCATGGACCGTGGTTGCCCCCCATTGGATGAATCTTGGAAAGTGGGTGGAGTGCCACGTCCTCTGGACACTATCTCATCCAGAAACCTCTTGGCTTGTCTGGGAGGAAATAGAATCAAAAGGGAGAGAGAAGAATTAAGGAAAATAAAGATGAGGTGCAAAAGAGTAATGAGGAATAAAGGAACAAAATTTGATAAAATCAATATATCAGTTTGACATTATTTTCAAAAACAGCAGCAGATCTATAAGCTCACGTGGTGTATCTGCTACTTTTTGTCCCAGACGGCATCTAGTGACGATCACAATAGATATATTTTTCATCCATTTTTTTAACTTAAAAGTTAAATGTTACATCAAATCAAATTAATCAAAAGGTTTAAATTTATTAGAAAATGTAGCATTTGACAAAATATTGGTCTAAAGTTAAACATCAATAATCGGTTATCTAGGACCCAAAATCTGGCATCGGCCGGGCTCTAAACAAAATGCTATGCTTAAAGCCAAGAGCAGTTGCAACGGAAACAACCGATGTGTTGTATGACCGCTTTAAATGGGTAGATTAAATAATTACATTTGACAAAATTATTATACGCATTTAAAAAAAAAAAACTGTAGAAAAATAAATACGGTAGGCAACACTAGAGCTGACCTTCAACGCCTTTTTGGCAATTTTGATAAATAGTGTAAAAAAAAAGCACCAGTAGTGTATAGCAACTTACAGTATGGCATCTGCACTGCCTGTGAGAGAGACACATCTCTCTGGGAGACCCCCACTGTCTAGGAGAAGAAATACATGCACAAATTATAATCCAGACGCAAATACTTCAAACGCAAATTATAATCCACCTTAACAAGGTGGATTGAACTTGATCAGACAATATACAAGCACAAAACAGTCAACAATACAGACAATTTAAGACAATATAGGTTGCCTTATTGGGATACATGCGTGTCACTCCCCGCCCCTGCCGGTTCTCTAAATTTATATTTTTAAATAGGCTCTGTCATGATTAATTGACCACATATATGAAGTTAAACAACTAAATTCTATCCAAACGATATCTTAATAGTAAATTCCGTGCCTCAAAAAAGAAGTTAGAGACCGTTTTAAAAACGAAAGTAAACAGTGAAGGCACTCGGACAACAACAATGGCTGCCGTTCGTCTTTTGTCGGAGGCACTTAGGCTGCACTCGGCTTCATTCGGGCTCACTCGAACTCGCCACCTGATTGGCCAACTGTCGCTGTCAATCACAGAACGATGAGCGACGACGCTGATAGGCTCGTCAGTTTGGCGTACAGAGCCAATATTGCAGAGAGGCAGATCAGGCCAGACTCACTCCAGAAATCAAAAGGAAATGAGATTTCTGGAGGGAGGGTTTACCAGGCTAAGTCTGGAACCACTACCACTATGAACGAAGCCCTGATAACATTTTTTTTTTTAAGTGTAGAGAATTTGAGATGGTTCTCAATGCACTGCATCCTTCTGTAGCCTGACTAAGTCATTACTTCCTGCCAACTATGTAAAGACTTAAACTATTGACCCGAATATTCACAGTAGCTGGTGCATACAATTTTTTTTTTCAATTCAAAGGGCTTTATTGGCATGAGAAAACATACGTTTACATTGCCAAAGCAAAAAGCACAATACAACAATACAATCAAAACAAAAAATGTACATTACTCACATACCAAGAGTGTGTTTTTTACTCACCACATAACTCACCTGGTGCAATTTGGACCTTGCAGCCAGAATCCTGTTGTATCTTATTTATCTGCTCGCCCCCTCGACCAATGACTGAAGAGGACACCACAAGTAACTTGTTAGGCTTTGGTTTTAGACATGTGTGAACTCAGACGTGAGTGAAATACCACTTACAGGTACTGTCATGAGAAAGTACATGTGGTCAAAAGAATGTGTGTGCAGTCTGTATGTGTACTCACTGAGACCAACCATGCCATCAGGCACCCGGTACTCTTCAGTGACAGTCATGTTGGGAGGTCTGGCACCACTGCAAAGAGAAGGATTAAGAAGAGATTGAATGGGGCATGAGTACACCATCCCAGAGTCAAATCTCAAAGATAACTTGTTTTTTAAGTGGGTGTGTGTGTGTGTGTGTGTGTGTGTGTGTGTGTGTGTGTGTGTGTGTGTGTGTGTGTGTGTATTATATAGGCATTTTTTTTTAAAGTTTAGCATAGTTGATACTGTACCTTTGTTGTGAAAGGGCAGCAAGCTGAGCTTCAATTGCTGGAAGGGAAGTAGAATCTGTTAGTGATGGAAACTGGACATTTGAGTGTATTCTAGTAATGGTGGGGTGCATTTAACCTACACAATGCAGAATCTCTGTCACTCTGTGATGCTAACTTCTTAGCGTCTGGCTGATCTGAAAACAAAAAGGGAAACATGTAGGTAAATGCTTCATTTTAAAAATGTGAGCAACATGCCTGTTGTCTTAATTTACAAACCTCCATCTTCAAGCGATCGCTTCTGTGCCGTGAATGGATAACCCTCAGCGCCTCCATTATTGCTCATTTGCGGGACAGCATCTCCACCTATTTTTGCTGCAATCTGAAAGAGAGATGACCACTGTATGAAAAACATTTGTAATAAATATACAAATCACAATGAATTACTTATGGGACTTATCTAATATCAGCAGGATCAGACCTACTAACCCAATTCAATTATCTTAAGTTTTAAGCAGAGAGGTGAGCTCATGATGAGCAGTGAAGTTATAAGATAAACCCTTTATTGATCGCCTGAGGGAATTCAGAACTATACATAGATAAGATGGATAATCATCATTTGTTTACTGCTTCTAGTCACAATCAACAGATCTTAATGACTAAGCATGAAAAAAAAATCAAGCCCTTAATCACAGTCAAATCTGAAAGGGCTTTAGATGCTCACATTAAAGCATTTGGATTTGTTTCACCATTAAAGTAAGTACATGTTAAGCCCAGGATGTTGTAAGACTACCTGGCATCACCTTGGTACAGATCATTTAGAAGACATAAAATGATTAAATTATATCTGCTGGGGGGGTTGTGGAGCGTTGAAAAGGCGTGTTAACAGCGAGTACAACAGAGCAGTAATCGATATAGTCTTCCTTGCTAGTTGATTAATTATCTAAAACGATTAGTTTGATGAATCCAATCTGCGTGAGATGTGGGGCAGGTCGTCATCTTGACCATAATAACTGAAATACCTCACCGAACCTCGGTTAAATGCATCTACCTTTAAGAGATAATCGTTATAAACTAGTCAGTAAAACAAAAATAATGTAGCGGTTGCAATTCGATGTAGTACATTACTGTTTACAAGCAAACCAAACACCGCATCACGGATTCGTGGCCATTGCTTCAGCTAAATGCCATGCTAACCTTGGGGCCTTGCGACCACTGCGACTAGTATTGAGCTAGCCTAAACTAGATTATGCTAACGCTAACTGGTTAGCTAACGCGCTACTAGTGTCTTCTAGGCGCGTCAAGCGTGCTGGCAAAGCTAGTACTTGGCGATGATGTGTATAGTAAACCCAACCAAGCCGAGCCAGCCGACCGGCTATAGGCTAACTTCCATTCACCGAGTCCGAGTCTTTCTTCCATGTTTAACCGATAATAATAACCGTTTGACATTTATTTACCTGTCTGGCTCGCTGCACAGCATCCGCAAAGGCATCCTTCTTGATCCCAGCACCGGCCCCGTTCGTTGCTAAAGCGCCGTACTCAGACATGCTGCTGTGTGTGGAGGGACGGGAGAAGAGCAGCACAGCGGGCTAAAGCTAAGTGCTAGCTAGTAGCCAAGGACCGCTCGAGATGCGCAGAAGCGGGAAAAAGACGAGAAAGGCAATAATAAAGTGAACCGCCGGCAGGGGGGACCATAGAGTTATAATATATCTAGGGGGCGGACTGCCCCGCCCCCCACAAATTCATTTCAATGAAAGTTGCTCACCTCACAAAGCGCATGAAGTACCCGGAAGTACCTCTACTTTCTGGATTGGCTCCAATGTTGGGCCCAATAGAGCAGGCGCACTAGCGTTTCAGAGGGTGGACGCACGCGCAATAGCGTTTTACATACGGAAGTCCTGCCATCTCAGTTTGACCACCAGGCGACGACAGCTTCACTATTATACCGCGGTTCTTGGGGGGAGGGGTCTGCGGGCATACAGTGTTGGGATTCTGCCGCGCATGATGGTGTCCCTTCATGCCAAAATAGCCGCGCTACAGTCTCTGTATCACTCATCATCTCTGTATCATCACTCATAAATAGGCAGTGGTGGAAGATTGGAAGAAGTACTCAGATATTTTACTTAAGTAAATATTGTGGTATTATAGCAATACCACAATATAAAAATACTCTGTATACAAGTAAAAGGCCTCGATGCAACACGTTGTGAGCTTGTAGATTGACTATTTAAGTGGTTAATGTATGTTTTATAATATTATCATGTATATCTGCAAAGTAACTAGTAACTAAAGTTTTCAAATCATTGTAGTGGAGTAAAAAGTACAACATTTGCCTCTGAGATGTATGGAGTAGAAGTAAAATTATTGAAAATACTCCATTAAAGTAAAAACACCTCAAAATTGTACTTAAATAATGTACTTAGTTACTTTACACCATTGTAAATAGGCTATCTGGTCTGGTATCAGTGTGTGTGTGTGTGTGTGTGTGTGTGTGTGTGTGTGTGTGTGTGTGTGTGTGTGTGTGTGTGCGCGCGCGCGTGCGTGCGTGCGTGCGCGCTGTGTGTGTGTGTGTGTGTGTGTGTGTGTGTGTGTGTGTGTGTGTGTGTGTGTGTGTGTGTGTGTGTGTGTGTGTGTGTGTAGTCAGTCAGTGGTGTCTGGTGCCAGAGGTACTGAGATTAGTTTTACATTAGTAAAACTACCAATACTAATAAAATATGTATTTGTTTTCTATGTTATATTTGATTGTATATTTACATAAATTATTAGCATGATAAAAAATAGGCTTGGAGTGCCAAACTTTGTTGATGAACACAACTTGTCACGGCATACTGCCCATTAGATTTTGAGATATTCTAATTGCAATTGGAAATTCTGGCTTACCAAAAGCAAAGTCCCCTGTGTCACTAAATCAATATAGACTATCTTCCAGGTACATAGCATGTATTATGTGCTCAGTACGTTTCATGGCCTTTTATATTTTGAGATATCTTGCTAAATGTACTTATTTGGCCTAAGAGGTCACCATCTCTGGGAAGTATAAAGGTGCACGGCCAATTACATAGCAATTCAGTCAATTAGCTACCTTTCCTGAATAATCTTTTATTTTTATTTTTATATCTTAACAAATAAAATAATTATTTGTTAGAATTCTTCGAATTTTAAGAAAAGAACATCATCTTTTTATTTTCATGAAGGGGGCCTTTTCTGTCATACTCTATGGTACTTTATTGTAAAAGACTTAGAAAAAGAGCAGGACTGAGTTTTCTTTTCTTTTTTTAAACCAAAAGGTGTTAAAAACAAAAATAAATATATTACAAAGAAACACTCATGGCATTATTTTATTTAAAGGCACCATCATGCATGCATTCAATAGCATGTTCCATAATAAATATGAACAGATTTAAGTCATTTTAATCACATCAAATAAAAATATTCTTTGGAAAAATAAATTTCAGTGTAGACAGATTAAAACTTCAGATAAAGTTGTTTTGTACTGTATGTTGTACACACATAGAAAGGAGTGAACTCATTTATGGCAGTTAAAGCTGAACTATATGACCCCTGCCCTATTTTGTTTTATGTCAGGCATAAGCCCATGCGAGACTCACATCTATTCACACATAGACACACATGATCACTTTCTATGTACAATTTGGGTTTGGGCATGATGTCTGGCAGTAGTGTCTAAGTGCTACACAGGTTATGTCATGTAGGCCTGCCGCCTACTCACTAACAAAGATCCAGGATTTCCGTCCTTCAAAATGCTGAATAAAACAATATTGTTTTGTATCAGCAAGAACTTTCAGTGTTTTTGTTCCACAAATACCAGGTATAGTATAACTACATATGTATAAAGGTCTTGACTGACCTGACTGACCAGAACTGTGTATTGAGTCTGGCTGCTGCCTGACGCCCTGAGTTAGTTTTGGCACAGGGGGGCGGGGTTGATGGGTCACACACAATGGGTGCTTAACTACAGTCAATTGTTTACTAAGTACCCACTACAAGCCAGGCAGCAGGGGCGAGATAGCAACAAGAAATCGGCCTGAGTGGCAGACTGACTGTCCTACCAACAGATACATAATAAAGGTTGTAAATCTTTTTACAAAACCTGTTGGTCAGATTGGATCTGCAGGCCGCCAGTTTGACACCGCTGTATAACCACTACAATAAATACTACACCACTGATGATCTTGTAAGCACTACCATATCAATAATGTGTGGCAGTGTTTATTTCAACCTTTACCAAAGCTGAGGATCATTTATTTAAAATTATATTATGTATTACTATTTACAAACTCATGTAGATACATTTTTTTGATTACACCAAATTGTATTAAAACAAACATTCAGAGATAGTGATCAGAAATTGTGTGAAGGAATACTGCATTGATTGAGATTCTCAAATACACAAATCATCATTCTGGTGAATGTTGTATGCTTATCCTTGCATGCTTCAAGGATAATTCCTCCAGAGCAGCAGTGCACCCATATGGTTTTCACAATTTCACTCCTGTGAAAATATAAGTCTTGGTGTGTTATATCCAGAAACAATGCCACCAAGAAGTACCGTCTCTATGCTTCAAAGGGCATGTGCTTTTAAGGACTTCCTTGTTGTATAATCCAACTGGAACACAGATGACTGCAGACAAATAAGGACCTCAACAAAAAGTGGGCAGTCCTCTTGTCATTCGAAAGCACTTTCTATGCGCCACCTAAAGTTGAATGGGGGAAAAAATGTCATGTAATAATCCTTTCATGATCAAAAAGGGCTGAATGTCACACGTTCCCAGTTGTGGTCACAGGCAGCACTTTTTTTATTATGTTAGTTTTCAAGCAAGTTCAAGTCCTCACCTGTGTAAAAAAAGTAAGTGGTCTAGATTTCATATAAAAGACAGCTCTTGGCATGCTTTGCATGCATCATATCAAACATGACATCTGAGGTTGCAGTAGGAGTCAATTCAGGTGAGGTTATCCAATTCCAAACCATCCACACCAGATTATGCTTGGGTCTTGTTTTCTCCATTCCTTCCATCTTGTGCCCTCCTCCCTACACATACCTTTCCTGCATCCCCAGCCTTGAAGGAGGTGGGATAATGTTCATAGTAATCATGCATTTAATATGTGCATGGCTCATGCATTGCTGGAATACTTGATTGCCTATCATGTGCAAGTTGCCGATTCCCTCACCCCTTCTCTATTTCCTTACCTACCTACCCTGCACTTTACCTTGTCCCTCCTTCCCACCCTGCTTTTTGTTGTTTTCCCTCCCTCATCTCCCCCTGTCATTTCCCAATCCCAGGACCTTCCTCATGGATTCGTAGATGACGTAGGAGATGCTGACAGCAGGGATGACTTTGAGGAAGTTAGGAGCAATTCCCCGGTAAAGTCCAGCCACACCATCCTGAGTCACAATGGTCTGGAATAGAGTTATCATGGAGAGCTGGGGTCCACCTTTTACAGAGGCTGAGGTGAAACATAACAAATAATGTCAGGTAGTGCTTATTTTCCTTGCATGACACACTCTAAATTCTTAACATTTGACAGTCAACAGCCAAGCATGTAAACAACATGCTACAACTTGCAACAAAACATATTTAGAGTAAAATACATATTTTGTTAACTAATTACCTAGTCTGTCGAGCCAGACCGTTAACTCACATCATTTTCAAATGCTTCCGTCATACAGTTGCAAAGGAAGCGCTGGAAATGATCCGGTAAAGCGGATGTCCCGCCTCCCCCACATCCATTTAGTCTTTGCAGTCGTGTAAATTAGTAGAAGCATATCAAGCTTGCTGCTTAGCAGAAATTGAAATTGCCCCCCAAAAATACATGTTCGTCAATGGAAATGATGAACAGATGATCAGCTTCCCTGATTGGCATTCAGGGGGTGTAGTTACAGGCTCAATATAGCATTCAGAGATTGCGGACTAGTAGTCTGGCTAAGCGAGACCAATTACCTAAAACTACACATTTCACATAGAGAGGACACTACATACAGCAGATATACACTGCTAGTATTTTATTTCTTGTTTAGTTTTTTTGCATGACACTGTCACACAACAAAGTATAAAATAGGGCATACATTTATGGAAAAAAATAAAAAGATGAAATATGGAGAAATAATGTTTCTGCCCGACAGATACAATATATACTTTCTATGAGCAAACATATTCACACCTTGGGCCTGCATGCGGGTACGAATCAGGGCTAGTGGGTAACTGGCCAACTGTCCACAGGTACTTGACATGGCACCACAGCCCACCAGAACCAAGACTCCTGGGTCAGCTGAACCTTTGTTTCTTTCCAACCAAGCATTCTTCAGAGTCTGATGGTAAGCAGGATTGAGAAAGTTAAATGCTTCGTTTGTGTGTGTGTGTGTGTGTGTGTGTGTGTGTGTGTGTGTGTGTGTGTGTGTGTGTGTGTGTGTGTGTGTGTGTGTGTGTGCGTGTGCGTGTGCGTGTGCGTGTGCGTGTGCGTGTGCGCGTGTGCGTGTGTGTGTGTATGTGTACTTGTATTACTATACTTGTATAGTAATATACTAGTAGAATTTGAGAAATAGACGTGAGGAAAATCTTCCTGGTCCTCAGAAGATAAATGGCTAAAAATGTAATTTCTTTTAGTTAGGTTTACAATTGGGAAAACATTCAGGTTGGGATTAGGATTAGATTTAGGTATTGGTTAGAAATAGGGGTTGGCGTTGGAGTTATGCCTGATTTACAGTTGTGCACCAAAAATAACTACAAGCTCACAATGTGTCACAGAGCGGCATCGCAGCGCTCACGTTGTGAGCTTGTAGATTGGCTATTTTCGATTTTAGGGTTACGGTTAAAATGGCCAAATTTAAAAAAAAATTGTATTCATTAAATTGCTGTCTTAAAATGTTGATGTCCTCACAAGTATAGCAATACAAACATGTGTGAGTACATGCATGTGCCTGACCTCATAGACAGCTAGGTCGATGCCAGCGTATGGAATAATGCCCAGAAGGTTGGGTATATAGCCTTTGTAGAAGGCCTTGATTCCCTCCTTCTCGAGGATCTGCCTGGCACAGTCTGTGATCCCAGAGTACTGGCCTGTTTTCCTCAAGGTCAGACGGGTTTTCAGCACCTATCAGAGCAAAAGGAGGAGGAGGAGGAGAAGGAGAAGAAGAAGTGAGTTGAAAATATCTATGAGGTGAAAAGGAGGCCTTGTTCTTTAATGTCTTACCTCCATCGGATAGATGGCAGTCTGAGCAGTGGCTCCAGCCAATGAGCCGGCAATAAATCTTTCGTGAACCTTCAGAGTTTGTCTGTCCCCGCTCTCACGCATCATGCGCTTGATCTACAGTATACAGAATGATGGAGCATTTAAAACATATTCACTTGAGAAGTGAGAGGGAATGTATTAAGTAGAAGGTAGAGGAAAGTTGTATTAATTCAGATTGGCAATATTAACATGGTATTAATGGCAATACTAAAATGGGTATTAATTAATTGGTAATACAATTTCTTTAAATAATGAATGAGTCCAAATGTGGGATTGGTAGTAAAACTGAAGACAGTGTTGGAAAGATTGAAAGATGAAGGACAGGGAATCCAGAGATGAACCTTTATGCAAAGAAACACATCATAGATGAAAAAGAAGATGCTGAGTCCCACGCCACCTGTTCATAAGCTGCAAACTTGATAGCAGTCTCTGGGGCGATTTTGAGAACATTGACTCCATTGCCCCTCCAAAGAGATTGCAGTCCTCCCTCCTTCACCATAGCCTTGAGACCATCCCATAAACTCAGTTTTCCTGAAGTGGAAGAACCGTGTACCTGGGCGAAGCACAGAAAGACTGAGGCAAGGAGGCTTAGTGTGTTGAGTGACTGTATAGTAACCTTAGGTTTGAATTCACTTCAGAACTGTTGATACAATGAAGTCATTGAGCAAGGCACTGACCTCCCCTAAACTCCCTCCCCACTCTCACAACTACACGCATGCGCATGCATGCATGCACACGCACGCACGCACACACAGTCAAATTAAGGTAAGTCGTACTTTATTGCTGACCTGTGATGCAGCAATAAAGTCTGATTCTGATTATTTTCTATTGTATACCGGTAATTATTTATTTTTCATTTCTTCTTTCTAAATGGAAAGTCAATAATATTATAAATATTAATATTGGCCTATCATTCAAAACTGTCTCTAGCTTTACCAAATTATTCTTATTCCAAATGATCTGTTGTCCTGCCTTCAAAATAGTCTTGATTGCTGATGGTCATTAGTTTGCATGTGATTCACTTTAGTTTGCAACATAAAATTCTAGTGTGCCATTAGAGTTCCCTGACCCCAAACCTGGAGGAAAACTTTGACGCGGTCCAAAGGAGCAGTTCCGGTTCGGGATACAGATCCAGCCATGGCTCCAGCCATCAGTTGCCTCCACATGAAGCCAGACTTCTTCTCCTCCTCTGAGAATTCATCTGGGACCGTAAGCTGTTCACCTATATCCAACATCTGATTCAAACCGGGGAGGGGAGGTGTGAGAATGTTATGGGAACAAAATGAGGGAAGAGAGGAGAAAAGAGAATGATTTCAAAGAGAGATAGAAAGATCTCACCACGGAGCGTCTCCAGTGGCGTGCCACATCCTCCATGCTTCGAAGAGATTTGAACAGGAAGTAGTCTCGCCACTCATCCCAGTCAATTGTCATGGTGCTGTCCTTGTCCATACTAGCTGACACACACACACACACACACACACACACACACACACACACACACACACACACACACACACACACACACACACACACACACACACACACACACACACACACACACACACACACACACACACATACACACACACACACACACACACACACACACACACACACACACACACACACACACTAGAATCTTAAAGGTGGTATACCCTTTTCCTGTTCCAGTTCAGTTTCCCACAGCTTTGTTTGATTTGCTTGACAGCTGATTTGAACTGTAAACACACCTTCATATTTGGAGCCGGTTCAAATCTGCTGCTGAGCCAATGGGAAACTCAACCTGAGCAGGAAACAGGTATGCCACCTTCTGGAAAGCCTGTTCATAATAATTGTGACCACTGTGGCCTCCTATCATGTGTATCACATTCTTGCCAAGCGCAAGAAATCGTTCAGGATGCGATATAAACGTTTGGGTGACACTGAGTGGCTGATGGATTTATGACTGAACGGAATTTAGAGCTGCAAGGTAAATGGATCATTATTTTGTACTGTGGTCTAAATGCTTATACGTATGTTTCTTTTTATGTTTGTGTGGCCTATAGTCTTAGCCTGTACGCCGAAGACTATATTTTGCCCCCTGCGCAGAACCTCTGCCCCAAAATATCGTCCTGTTATAGCGCCACCAGGAAGCAGATTTTGGCAAAATAATAATTTCAATATTACTCTGATTTATGTCTTCATGCAAATTGGTACACAGTAGCTCTATTAGTCATGTGATCAAGACGAATCTGTCCCATTTTTCTATATTCCTTCCCGATTAGATTGGCGACTGCCGTGAAACTCTGCAGTGTCACACAAAAGTATCCAAAATAGCAGATCTACATGCTCGAAATGTCGATCTGCTATTTTTTGCCTTTTTTTCATTTGAATCCTGAAAAGTAATAGTTTTGGACATATGAGGTTTCCACCCGACAGAGATGATACACTATTTCCTGTAACATAACAGACCTCTCCAATATCCTGGCAGCATCCTCCAAACTAACGTCCACACCAATAGTGTGTAGAGAGTGCTGTATCTCAGCTGCATCGATGATACCTGCAGATACAGTATATACCATTCACAGATCAGAGACAGAAAAAGAAAGAACAGAAACTAATGAAATCCTTAGAAATGTGTCTTTATCCATATCATATTTGGAATTATAGTATTAAAGTGTTTATTAATATAGAATAGCAAAGTGCTGCCATAAATCACAATAATGTGGGCCAATACAATACAGACCATCATTGTTCCTGTCCAAGCTGCGGAACATGAGTTTGAGCTGCTTCTCATGGGCCTGCAGGTATTGGCTGAATTCTTGCAAGTCTAGTTCCCCATCCTGGTTGGAATCCGCTGACTTCACTATCTGCAGGGGTTGGGGGGAATATATGGTGAGAAAGGGCGAAAGATGTTAAAAGACATTCACACACGTCTTCCTCTCTCTCTCTCTCTCTGTCTCTCTCGCACGCACGCACGCACGCACGCACGCACGCGCACGCACACACGCACGCACGCACACACACACACACACACACACACACACGCTTGATGCCTTGATTTATGAGTTATGAATAATGAAAGTGGAAATCTCTTTTTGTTCTCCTTGTACTCATTTTGTAAATGTGCTTATTGTGACTGGTGGACTGTGTGGTAGGGACAGGAAAATATGGTTTAACACCTGCTCTTCAGCTCAGTACCAAATTTACCTTATATGTGAGCAAATCCCACCTTGTCCTGAATATTATTATACTAATGAAACCTCTCAGCCAGATCTACTTATGAGTGTGATACAGCCACAAGTAAGTTAATGTCTGCGTGTGTGTTTGTGAGTGGGACTATCTATGTGCCCCGTTGTTCACCAGTCAACAAAGCTGCATTATTCTCCTCTGCAGTCACTAAGCACAAGCCACTGTTACCAAGGGCATAGTGCTGATCCTCATGTCATGTCTCAACATGATTTGAATTCCAGGACCAGGAGAGACTGGAAGAAATAGTGAAGAATAAGGATTTACATTTTAGGCATTAGGCTGGCAGGTTTCCAGGTGACACCTTATACTTCCTGGGTAAGCATGCAGCAAGTGTGCATAGGTGGGCCCCCCTAGTGGGCAAGCTTGTTTCGATGCCTGAATAAGATTTTCATTGTAAATTGAAAATCTGTCTTGAGACATTACGTTAAATTAGATCAGATAAACGTTTATTGATCCCTGTGGGGAAATTCAGGTGTTGTAGCGGTGACAGCAACAGTTACAGGTGAGTACAGATAATAAGATAATATAAAAATATAAATCAATTCATGTCTATTTTATTTTATTCTAAGTTAAATTATTATAAATATTCACTTAATTGCCTATATAATTGTATATGTGAAAACTGAAAATAAACCTTGTGTAAAAGTTAAAAAAAATAGACATAGAATCTGACCCTGGACATCTGCACTTGGTCTTAAAGGTAGGGTACGTGATTTTTTTTAAATGTTAAAATAAGTGTTAAATTGCTCTATATTCTGATAGTAATCATTGATATCGAGTGTTTGTTCAGTAACAGGGTCTAGCCGTCTCTCCGGCTCTTTAGTAAACAGAAAATGCATTTTCAAGTCGGGATACCACTTTTATCCAATCAGAAGAGAGAACTCACGCAGGATACAGGATGAACAAGTGAAATTGGGAGTGATGACAAATAAATAAGCTGACAAAATTGGAAATGGAACACTATCAAATTTAAGCTGATAAATGGGGTGAAATTTGGCCACCCACCTGAAAATGAATTTTCTGTTTATTAAAGAGCTGGAGAGGCAAACAAACACTCTATAGCAATGAAGTTGTATATTCTAAAGGAAAAGGTTTTAATATGACTGGACACATCACATTGGCTCCAACTCAATCTACTGCACTTGCCTTTCTGTTCCACCTATATTACGTATGTATTTTTATGCTCTAATGCTGATCCTAGACCTAGAGTGACAGCTGGCCCTGGCTAGGCCTAATACATAAGACTGAAGGGCACAGGTTCAACTGCCAATGTCATGTGTCAATTCAAATTCAAACATTTCCCCCATGAGCTCTCCCTTCAAATTTTCAGAGAACTTGCCCTCCCAACCCTCGCCTCCAACAAATATAAATAGTTTTCCTGTAGTGTAGTTAGTGCAGTATGGTATACGAATGACAGCTATACTGCAGGCATAGACACTAACATACAGTGTAACACTGCTGGTCACCTTGCCACTGTGTTCTGCTAAGTGCTGAACACAGGAAACCTTCACACAGTCAACAGCAACACCTGACTGTCTTATGCAACCTGCCACTTAAAAGAGTGGGGGGTATTTCAACTAAGGAGTGTATATATCATAGGGCTATACGAGACAGTGTCAGTCAACCATATTACAACAGCACTGATCAACCAAACCAATCAGAGACAGCGCCTATTGGGAAAGCTGAAAGTGAGATCAACTGTAAGTGACAGAAAGAGAAAGGTTAGATTCCTCGTCTCGTAAAGGCCTGCTCCTAGTACCAAAATAGAAAACACGCTGTCCTGCACATGAGCACACAAACATCCTTGTTATACAGAGAGAGAGAGAGAGAGAGAGAGAGAGAGACAGAGACAGACAGACAGACAGACAGACAGACAGACAGACAGACAGACAGACAGACAGACAATCTTTCCGGTGATAAAATGGCAACAAAAGTAAGTCAAGTCAAGAAAGTTAACCAAAGAATATGATTTCTGGGTAGGATCTCCTCATTGATCAGTAGGAATGCACTGAGGACACTAGCAGGAGCACTCATACAATGTCATTTTGACTATTACATGCACCTCATACTCTGTACTCTAGCTAGCACCTCAATTCCCTACCACCACCAGCCATCAAAACGTGCGACTTCCTACCCTCCTTCAAAACCGCCAAGAGCACCTGTCTGCAATTTGCAACTATACCTATATACAAGTCTTCTAGCTTGCCAAAACAAGTTACCCCCACTGTTTTTCTGTAAATATACTGTTACTGCTCCTATATTGCAGTTACATAGTAGTAGTAATAGTGGCGTGTTTGTAAGGTACTGTGTGTGTAGTTCCTCACTCCTGCCTTAGAGATATAGAGAGAGACTGTTGTTGACCCACACACCTCTTGCCAATATAAACAGTCACAGATTGTGGGGGAGTGTATGTATTCACAATAGATTCTTGATGAATCTGAAAGCAAAGTTACGGTAAAGCAGAAATGGAACACATTGTGCCATCCCAATGAAAATAATTCAGAAATCAATTTGTGAAGCTTGGTTTAGATTTTAAACACAAGCTGCCTGGGTGACAGATAGTTGACCAGGAAGTGGATATCACATTGGATAATGTTAACCCAAATGCTCAAAGGCTCAAACTGATTACATGCTGTCAAAATCAAAATATTACATAATACATTATGTGATCATTGTGATTTTCAATCGCTGGAATGAATTACTGACAAGTTAACGTACCCTTGTTGCCAGGGGAACAAGCAACTACAGCTCAAAAATTCATCAGAGATGTCTAAGGTTACATGTTGAAGAAGATATCCATTGCCAAGCATGGATAGAAATTATTTTTTATTTCTATCCTATTTTGTGCCCAATGTTTTCTGTATTAAAGCATATTCTTGGTGAGCTTTCAGAAACGGAGAAAGATATTTTATGAAAGCATCTTAAAATAATTAAGAACTACAAATAGGCCTAGTCTTGGTTTTTGCAGTCAGCAATGTCTAAAAATGAGAAAACCACAGAGAACACACACACGCAGAATGTGACATAATCAGACACATGAGCCATCGGCCATCGTGTGCCAGTTGACATTATGGGTAGCAGCCAGTGATGGAAGAAGTACTCACATGTTTTACTCATAGAGGTATAATGGTTTTACTTAAGTAAAAGTATCAATACGCAATGTAGATTTACTCTGTTACAAGTCCGGAATTCAAAAATTACTTGAGTAAAAGTACAAAATGTATTGGCAATGTATTGGTATCAAAATATACTTAAAGTAGGCTACCAAAAGTAAAAGTAGGCTACTCATTGTGTAGAATTTCCCATTTCAAGTTCTCAAAATTTAAATCTTTTGAAAATAGCAGATCTACAAGCTCAAAATGCATGCAAGCTGAAGCTTGTAGAAATATATAGGGCTGAGAGTGGTTAATGTATGTTTTGTAATAATTATCAAAATCTACTAAGTAAAAAGTTTAGAAAATTGGAAATACTCCAGTAAAAGTACCTCAAAATTGTACTTAAGTACAGTAGGCTAGTTGAGTAAATGTACTTAGTTGCTTTACACCACTGGTAGCAGCTAGGGCATGTTGGCAGAGTATGGTATTATAATAAAGCCTGCGTGCTGGTTTGGTTTACCTTGTCCACAGAGCGCCGGGACAGCCCCCGGGCTGCCAGCCCGGTCCGCAGCTCATGGATGTCTATCCGTCCATCTTTATTGAGGTCCAGCTGCTCGAACAGGTCGGTCCACCTTTTCGCCCTCTCTGGGTCCGATCCGCTGCCACCGCTGCCCTGGCATCGCGCGCAGAGGACACCGTTCCCTAGTGGTCCCACCATGACTCCCATCTCACGGGCGGCTAAGGGTGGCGGATGATGGCTGCTGCTGGGGCAAATGCAGGGTTTGACCAAAAGGATTGTGTTTCGGTGCCCAGTGCACTACTGTAGAAGACCAGGGGTCTTCAACGTTTTCAGGCCAAGGACCCCCTAGCTGAGAGAGAGATGAAGCAGGGACCCCCTCTATATTGTATAAAATTGTGTTTCAGATAAACTTCTGCTGCTCTTTTTTCCCTCTACACCTATAACTCTTTGCCAAAAATAGCCGATCTACAAGCTCACAACGCCTAGCAGCGCGAGGCGTTGTGAGCTTGTAGATCTGCTTTTTTGGGGGCTAAAGTTCTCCTCATAAAAGGGATGCTATAGGGTTCAAGTGGTTAATGTAAAAAAAAGAAAAGAAAAACATCACACAAAGATTTGGCGGACCCCCTGTATTAACTCTGAGGACACCCTAGGGGTCCCGGACCCCCTGTTGAAGACCCCTGCTGTAGAATGTGTAGATTGCATAATATTCGGATTTTAAAAAACAGTTTTGCGCGATTCTGTGCGCCTGTTTGGGGGTTCGTCTCCTCTCTGCTCAGAACCGTCACATTATTATGGCAGGCAGCACATTTAAAATATACAATAAAACGTAAAATGTTGATGTTTATTTGTGAACGAGGAAGCGAGAATGTCTACTCCTGTTGTAGTAGCTTACATTAGGAGACAACAACCCCCGTTTGAGTAGGTTTATGAATAATGTCCCGGTCCGGAACCTTAATGCTTAATCCAGAGTATGTTCATGTTGTAATAATAATAATAATGGTAACCGATATCTTCATAACACCAAATACATGCCCTTCATTCCGCAAGTCGAGCCAAGAGAGGTGGAGAATCACACCGCGTCCGCGACTAACTGGCGCACGTCAATAAGGCAGAGCAGAGACAGCGTTGGGGACAAGAATCCTAGCTCCATACATGCTACATAAACATAAGCCACTTACAATGAAACAATTTGTCACCAGTGGGAGAACATCCTGATGCCACAGACATTATCCACCATGTCCTTGGTTCTTCGTGTCCTCCACTGGTTCCTTCCGCAAGTCAACAGTGCCTGATGTTTTGACTGAGTCTGCGCCTTTTAGTTTGGCAGCAAGAAATAGAAAAACACGATGGATTTTCTGAGACACAATTGTTTTTTAATCAGTAAAAAAAAATAAAAAAAAATAATGGCATACCCTGGCAGCTAGAGTCCTATACTTATGAATTAAAATGGAGTGAATTAGCCTTGGGTTTTTTTGTTTTTGTTTCATGAGGTTTCACACTTCACACAGTCATCTATTATGTAATAAAAACTACACCATTCAATTTCAAAGTAAGGGCGACTGAATAGAACCGCGCGTCCATTGAGTTCAATGAAGCGCCCTGTTATATTCGGTTCCTAAAGCTCTGTGACATATGAGTCAAGACTATCTGTTCTTCTCCCTGATACGTTTAATCAGGTCTAAGTAGGCCTATTTGTTAATATTAAAAACTATAACGTTGACTGTAATAGCACACGTGCATAAAAACGCACCAAACTCCGCCTCATTCTTTCTCCAACAGATGAGTGATGTTGCCAATAGCCCACCTGTTCATCTGTCATCAAATCACTCTTTTGTGCAAACATCTGCTCCAGACCAGTACAAATTGTTGATAGAGTGTACAGAGTGCTCTTCATCCCTAACCCCGCGCGCGCGCGCGCGCGCACACACACACACACACACACACACACACACACACACACACACACACACACACACACACACACACACACACACACACACACACACACACACACACACACACACACACACACACTGCCCGTGGTTTTTAATTTCCTTATTGTATGTCCTCGCTTGTTTTATACCACATCTGTTGACAGATCCAGTGGTATCAGTACATTGCGTCCAAGGCAGCACGTACACCTTTTAACTATAATAACTCTTCATCTCATTCACAGTCTGGTAGATTGACATACCAGATAAACGTGCATATATAAGACTGAAGATAGTCTGGGAGGTTGGCAGAACAGAAGCAAATTGGAGAACCTGCAGTTGTTACAACAGTTGTTGTTTCTTAATTTCCTTCTGCTGTGACTTGCACAGTTCTCAATACAAAATGTGCAAGGGGTTGGCCTCTCTGCCCTCTTCATGCCTAGAGAAGTGTGTATGGAACATGGTTTACTGTGTTTTGAGTTTAAATTTAGTACAAAGTTTTCAAACAATTAACTGTGTTTTCTTCAATCTAAGTTTATTATGTGATTTTGTGCTGCTTTTTCAGGGCAAAGGGGATGCGAGTGAAGTTAAGTCACCTTGCTGAAAAACAGGAGTGGATTCACCACAGACACCACAAGTAGGCTTGCTGGAAAATCCATCTTTGACACTCTGAGTTGAACTAACACTCAGGATTTGCTGTGCACCTGGATATAACATATTGTTTTCAGTGCAACATGGCTGTATGTATGTATGTCTCTTTTTCTGTAAGGTCTCAGGAAGACAAAGTCCTTCAGGATCTTGAATCTCTTTTAAGCAATGATGGTAAGAACATTTCTCCTTAAAAAAAATAGAAAAAAAGCTTCCCCACCTATTAATTGGTGGGGGCAATTGTTTTGTTTTTTCTTTTGCATGGGTGGTCCTAGTGAAAGTCAAACCTGTCAATAAGGGCCTCTGTTGCTCAGTCTCAGACAGCTTGCCTTGTGACAAAATTCAGCAAAATCAGTAGATCAAAGTTGTCATCTTAAGAAAAATAGACTTTAAGATTTTACACCTCAAATTTCACACATTACTGTATTTCCTCATCCCTGATCTATTCTCATTCTCTCCTCACTCTGTGTTGTCATTCTTTTGTTCTTGTGCTGTGTTGGTCTTCTCTGCTTGCCCCATCCATCCGGTCTAGGTGGTCTACAGGTATTCCGCGGTTTCCTACGCTCAGAGTTCAGTGAGGAGAACCTGGAATTCTGGCTGGCTTGTGAGGACTACAGAGTTTCCCCCTCACATCTGCATGGGACAAAGGCCAGCAGCATCTACAGCCAGTTCATCAACCCTGATGCCCCACAGGAGGTTGGTGTTAAAAAGAGGGTGAAAACATTGTGAGGAACATTTGGGGCGGTCATTGTAAATTGAAAATTTACAATGACTTGATTACACAAGAAAAACTAACAGAAATGACATAAAACAGCAAACAATTAAACATAAACAAAATAATTCACTTACATAAAACCTTTATGGGGGTACATTGTTAACTTTTTCTTTGCCTCATATTTATACATTAGCCACTTCGCCCATCTTTTTGAAAACTTTCCATGTCTTGAATATTGTCTATATGGTCTGCCATTATAGTCTGGTATATCAGTCTTGAGACAGTTCTTGGTCATATAGCCTTCTTTCCAGCAGCTAGGAGGATCTTGACCAAGTATTAGTCTCCTGCATGTACAGTAAAGTACAGGGACAACTCTTGCTGCAAACATATTAGCTGTAATAATCTAGCTTTCATCAATAATGTGCATAACCCGTACAAGCGGGAGTTGTAGCAATCAGATGATCAGTAGACTTTAGACTTTTTTTAAAGTATGCTTTAACCAAGTGATTGTTCTCAGGTGAACTTGGACGCAGAGACCCGTGAGACTCTGCTGAGTATGATGGATTCTCTGGCAGAGGACACCTTCAACGATGCACAGCAGAGGATCTACAGTTTGATGGCCAAAGACTCCTTCCCTCGTTTCCTACGCTCCTCTCACTGCATGGAAGCCACCAAGGCCTTATCATAACTGGCAAGAATTATCAAGATAACGGTTTATTATCATAGATATGCATCATAAGTGCTTATGAAAGTGTATTACTCGACATTTGATTGTACTTTATAATCTGTATATCAAGATTGCTCTATGATTGTTTGATGCAATATATGGTAGAATTGTTCTTGGGCAATTTAAACAGTACTGCATGCTCTAAAGTGGTCTGGGGGAAAAACGCAGTCACTAATAGTGTTATACAATTTACGATTACAAATTTGATCCAGAGCAACTTACAAAGTGCAAGATCAGAGAATAAGTGGCATGGACCCTAGTCAAAACAACAGGGTAAATTGTCAAGTAAACAGAGTGCAAAGAAAACAATGCAGTGCTACAAAGTAATTATACCAGGTAAATCATCAAACCTAGCACTGTCTAAAATGTAGACAGATGCTAGGTTTCATGTTTAATTGTCCTAATTTTAGACTCTAAACAACATGCTATATAACTAACAGCATTTGTGGACAGCAAACAATATACAGTATATATGCCTACATAACATACATAGCATATGTGAACAAGTAACCAACACACATCTGCAAAGTATAACTAGCATCTATCAAAAATACTAAACAAAAGTGATACAAGGAAGGAGTGATAGGGGTACTGCAAAAAATGGGGAGTCTGCACTGCAGTCCTGATTGATGGGGCAGGTCATTCTACAGCTTGGGTGTCAGGAGAGAGAAGAGTCTAGGGCCCTATTGTGTGCCACCTTACCCCTTATGCCTTAACTTTTTTTGTTTTTTTTTACTATTTTGAAAAACATTTTAAAATAGTGAAAATAGCCAATCTACATCGACACGTCATGAGCTTGTAGAGCGGCTATTTGGACTATTTAAACATTTTACAATGTAGTAAAAAATGCCTAGAAAGGTTTAGGGATAAGGAGTGTTGGCCAGGGTGTCATAAGGAACGGAGAGTCAGACGTCCTGCATTAGCTGTGAGGGAAGGATTGCTCTAACCCTGGAGGCAGAGGGGTGCCATGCCATTAATTGCCTTGTAGGTTGTCACTTGTGTTTTGAATTGGATACAGGCAACCAGAAGCCAGCAAAGGGAACACATAGGGGGAAAGACAAACATTTTGTGAGGTTGTATTCTATTCAGAAAGTGTTCTCAGAAAAGTTTGAAGATATTAATGTGGTTATTCTAATTATGTTACAATTGAATGATAAAGCTTTGAACTGCATAACTTGTAATATTTACAACTTATAAAATAAATACCTCATTAAAGAGATGTATTGGCTTAAACCTAACTTATACTTTGTTGGACAATGGTACAGCAATTCATAGTGAAAATAACTGATACTTGTTTTTTTATCGCATATGTTATTTTCACTGAGCGATACCATCATGCAATTGTTTATCCTGGGTGAGAGTTTAACATGACCAAATTGGTTTAAAACTGTTCAGTGGATTATGTGGTCAGTCACAGTCCTTGACCAACAGACGATGACCTTGAGAAATTTCACATACACAGCAACGGATGTAAACAAAGTTTAGTTAGAAAAGGAGGGATAACCGATTAACACAGGGAGGAGTGTGTGCATGTGTAAATGAAAAGTGAAAAAGCACATATAAATCTCACTTTTGTATTTGATCATTTGGTCATTCTCTGTACAGTGTTTACATGCAAAAATACAAATGTTGATAGAATGCCACCTTTAAAAAGATCACAAAAGTGAAACTAAGCTATTCTGAGGTGACCACTGAGGTGCACTTCTGCAAGGCGAAAGCAAACAACAAACAGGTCAAAATCTTCATATGGTTCCTTTAAGTTTCATCAGCCATGTGGTGCCCTCTGGTGAAGTGGCATCATCTCACAGTCCAAGGCCAAGTGAAAGAAAGGCAAATCCTAGCCCGTCTCTGTCCATCAATGAACTTAGGGGCAAGAAGCCCTCGACTGATTTTTGTAGTTTGTTTTCCGGTTCAGGTTAAAAACCACATACGGGTAAAACATGACAGGTTGCATAAGCCTGATCTTACAGTACATGTATGTAAGTAAAGCAGCAGCAGCTAATACAATTAATAATGGGTGTGTTAAATTTAGGTGTTCCAGTGTAAGCATTGACAATCAAAATTCCACTTGCCCACCATTACTATGGCACCAGCCTGATTGTGCATGCAGATTGGCACACGTAAATCTAACAACAATAATGGCAAGCGTTGTGCAGCCTACAGCTGGTTCATTGATAACTTCATGGGACCTCTCATGGTGTAATTCCCCCCCCTCTCTACTGACCTCCCACTTCCAAAATTGTTCCGGACGGCGCCCCCTGTTGGCAATACTTTTTTACTGCTATCTATGCTTGGCTTGCACATTGGAACACCTAAATATAACACATCCATTATTAATTTTATTACCTGCAGCTGTGTTGCTTACTAGCCTGCCATATTTCCACCCTTATGTAGTGTTTAACGTGTACAGGAAAACAAACTACAAAATCAGCCTAGGGTTTCATGCCCCTTTACACTTGTAGTCATCTTACAGCAGGGCATACAGGGAATAAAGTGAAGAAACATCTTATTGGATGATAAAATAGGTGATCATGACTCAGGCACTTGCACTTAGCATTTTCAATACCATTCTACTCATGTCTGCTAGGTGAGCAGTTTGTGTATCCAATCTTATTTGGAGCTGGTAGCTGGACGGTGGGCTCCAGGGCCAGGGGGGGCCTTAATGTCTGGTTGTTTGAGTACACTGAGGCGCTTATGGAGGCTGGCACTGGCCTTCTGAGTTATCTCATGCTCAATGTTTTTCCTGATGGCTACTTCGAGGACCTTGAAGGAAGAACAGAGGTGGACATGTTATGTATGAGGAGTCATTTATCCAGTCTGATATTAGTTTTCAAACTTTGACTGGATCCTTTGCCTGTCACTTTCTTACCTTCTTCAGTTTCTGTTGCTGGACTACAACTGTCTTTTTAGGTGCAATTTTCCTCCCTGTTGAGTAGAAGCACAATTTGGGTAAAAATCTGTCTTGCGATTGAATTATATCCATATATGTGGACACAAAGCTTGACAGAATGCTGAAACAGCAGGAAATGGACGTTAGCAGATGGGTCCAGTGAGGTACCACATACCAGTCTATGGTTACTAGCCTTCTTAGGTTTGATTGATTAAGTTGAATACTTTAACACAATTGTTAACCGTACAAGTAGTACAATCAACGGTTATGCCAAAAGGATAACACAAAAAGCCCCAGGGGACTTGTTTCCGTTATACTCAATTCATCAGTAATACATATAATACATAAAACACAATACAAAACATTGGCGTGCAGTGCCCAGCATCGAGTCAGACAGAGTTAGTAAGCCTAAGCTTGATTTGGATAACCCCCCACACCTGCCGTTTGAATATTTACCAGTAGTTATTCTACTTTTCACAGTCAGTTGGCACAGTTTCTCCACAGACTGTCTACCACTGCACAAGGTCTTTCCAGAACCGCTGATCCCCTGATATGCCTGTGTGGGCATTCCCATATGGCAATATACTGATATCAGGAGTCTCCATATATAGGCATAAAAGGGACAAGGACAGACAGATATAGAGATCTCCATATATGGGCATAACATGGACAGACACTACGGACAGACCGTTACAATGGGTACTCTGGCTTCCCAGGTGAAGCTTTTTCTTTTGAAATTTTGGACGTTTATGGAATACAAAATAATCACCCGCACAATGTTTTCACTTTCGCTTATATTAAAGAAAACTTTTAGTTAGTTATCACGTTTCGGTCAAAGACAAAGACCTATCACTGGTATGTTGAAATACGAAACGTTGTTAAACATTATTTTCCTTTGAAGTGAAGACAGTTTACGGTGTACGGTGTTTTTTTTTTTTTTTTTTTTTACAATTACCACTTACAAAACGGTTAATTCAAGCAACTCAACCACCCCAGCCAGCCTCCATTTGAACCGTAATGGTTGCAGCCACACACGTTTGCGATTGTTCATATATTTCTTGTTTTATATCTTGCCCCTTTATCAATGGAAGATTTTTTCTTTTAATCAAAGCTATTTAATACATACCTCCTTTCTTGGGTCCTTTCTGTTTGTTTTGTGTGGGTTTCTTTGATGTTCCAGGGCGCTGAGATTTGAACTTCTGTTTACCTTGCGCCATGTTTATTTGGAAATGAAGCTGCGTGGTTCCTTGTGACCCGGATACAGATAGTCTTCATCTTGCTCCTAAACGCTCTCTGTAACGCTGGGGCCACCGTCAGGACAGCATGGGAACTGACACATTCGGTGGGTTTGAGTCACGTTACATAAAGCAGTGGTTCTCAAACATTTTCATGTCAAGGACCCCCAAATTGACACTTATTAGCCTGCAGACCCCCATTTCAAAAGATAAGCCAGGGTCCCCCATAAGAGAAGATTTTTTACGGCTCTAGCAGTGATTCTCAACCATTTTAATTTCAAGGGCCCCCAGTTTGACATGCATTAGGGCGGCTACAGACCCCCATTTAATGGCATTTCTATCACTTGGACCGCAATTTATATTGTAAAATCTATGTCAATTTAACTCTGAGAGTGTACAAACCCTAACAGGTCCATTTGGTGTGTGTGTATATATATATATACAGTGTTGGGATAGTTACTAAAACATAGTAATATGTTACTTATTACATATTACTTGTTTAAAAAGTAATGTAGTTACTTTACTTATTACTCCCTGCCAAAAGTACCTAGTTACTTATTACTTTAGTTACTTTTTTTTTCTCGCCCCCAGTAATTTGCATCCTTTCTCCCCAAAAGTCTAACTTTGCATTTTCAACATTAGCAGTTGTTTTTTTTCTCTTTTCTGCAGCCTACATTGTAAAATCCTCATTGTACACTCATTTGAATTATATTAACACTAAGACTTTTACAGTGTATGAATTCATAACTTACAGACTAAATGAAAACCATTTGACGACTATGAATTGAATACTAAGGACCTCAATGGAAACAAGTATTTTAAATGTATTTAATGTATTTTTTGCCTAATAAAATATTCAAATTCAAACACCTGGGCTCAAACAGATAATGACTCATCATGAGACACAATCTTTGAACAACTTCTGTTGTTTATTAAAGCTCCAAACATAAACTAAACAAACATAGATAAAAACATCTTCATAAACTGCTATATTTCTTTGTAAACAAAATGTATTCTAATAAAATACAAAAATAAAAATGGTCCCATAGCAACACATATCATCGTGGGCTAGGCCTATGTACTAGGTTAAACAAAACAGTTAAACAACAAAACCTCTTCATAAAGTGCTTCATTTCTTTGTAAACAAAATGAATTCTAATAAAATAAAAAGGCTCCCATAGCAACACATATCATCGTGGTTCGTGGGTGTAGGAAATGTAAACTTCAAAACAATCATTCTGACTGACTGATATTTAGTGCATCATTCAGGACACAAAACAACATATCAGGAAAAGAAATCAAAAGTGTGTTCCACTTGACCACTTCATAGCAGCCTACAGCTAGGCCTATGGACTAAGCCTACGGTTAAGTGGGCATTGGACAATATGCTGGTGGACCCACTTACAGCCAGCCTCTCAAAAACCTTTTATTTGACAGCAACCAACTAAACAACAAAACCTCTTCATAAAGTGCTTAATTTCTTTGTAAACAAATGTATTCTAATATATATATATATATATATATATATATATATATATATATATATATATATATATATAGAAAATAGCCGACCTACAAGCTTACGGCGCATCTTCATCGGTTAACAAGTCGCTTATAATAAGCAGACATGGCAACACTGTTTGATCCGGTTTAAGGGCGGCCCGCCCTTCCGCAGCTGATAATAATTCACACAGACATGAGTGCAACGTTTCCGTATCCGCTCTAGACCGGATCAGCAAGCAGCCTGCATAGCAACTCGATCCCAACCAGTCTACCATTATATCAATGGACCAAAAACAACACAGGATCAAATAAACACACTCAAACCCAGAGTACCACCGAGGCTCGTGAAAAAAAGTAATAAGTTACTTTTTGAAAAAAGTAAAGGTAATATTATTACTCAAAACGTGAAAGTAATTAGTTACGTTACTAGGAAAAGGTAATAATATTACTTTAAGTTACATATTACTTTAGTTACTTCCCAACACTGTATGTATGTATATATACATACATACATACATACATACATACACACACACACACACACACACACACACACACACACACACACACACACACACACACACACACACACACACACACACACACACACACACACACACACACACACACACACACACACACACACACACACAGGCTATTTGAAAATAGCCGATCTCACAACTTGTGAGCTTGTCGATCTGCTATTTTCAAAACATTTGTATACATTAATACATTTGAAAACATGTGAAATGGAACTTTCGGTACTTTTAAGTACATTTTGATGCCGATACTTTTGTACTTTTAATCAAGTAACATTTGAATACTGAACTCTTACTTGTGAAAGAGTATTTCTACTATTTCTATTGTGATATTGAAACTTTTACTTAAGTAATGAGAGTACTTCTTCCACAACTGCTTATTAAAAAGTACTGTTACGCAAAATAAAGTATAATACAACTGGTAAAGTAAAGAGTTGGGTAAAAAAATGAAAAAAGGGGACAAGTAACCACCTCAGGAGAAATAAAGACAATTTGGATCACAGTGGCTTTATTCCCTCTTTATTGTACTGACGTGAAAGAGAAATCTCTTGATTCATGACTGCACTTTACAGCATTATATTCATATACATGTATATAAAAACATCCAGTTTTGAACTATCTCCACGTTACAAAACTAAACCAGATCAAATGATTATCAAGAAGAACAACATACTTGCACTTAAAGAGGCCCTCTGAACAACACTCCTTTCCCAGGTCACAGTAATCCATGGCTAGAACACAAGCAGGTGGGTTGGGTCAGATGTGGGTAGAAAGTGACAACCAGCACTAATCATTTTGGCACCTCATTACTAGCCATTTATTGTACCTTTTAGGGGAAGTTGGCAGGACACCATTAGTAATAAATGAATTACACTATGACATCAAAGGCTAAAATGGGCAATACAATTGTTTAAAATAATGTGTTGTGATAAGCTCTCGTGAATCTAAACTACTTTGGCAAATCCATCTCTTTAGGTTTGGGTACAAGATATCACTACTCTCTGGAGAATTGTAGTTTATTAACCACTTAAACCCTATATTACTTTGACTGAGGTCTCCCAGGGGTCTGTAAATGGTCCCTTTTTTCCCCACTACACCAAATCTCTTTGCCGAAAATAGCTGATGAACAACCTCAATGCATAGGGACGCTAGGGCTCATGTGGTTAATAATGATGATCATGGGCTTTGTCCGAAATCACTCCCTACTAAGCAGCGGTTTTGATTGATTGATTGATTGAACACTTTATTAGTCAGAAATGTAAACAGCACGAGGTACAGTCAGACATTAAGGCTAAAAGGATAACACAAAAAAGTCCTGGGGACTTTTTTTCCATTGTGGTCCTATGTATTCAATTCATCAACATAGCACATCTGACACTAAGGTAGGTCTTGTTCTACTTGCGCAAAGATCATGTTCACTTGCCCGAAAAATTAAAACGTACAACAGTGTGTGTGGTGGGGTCACCATTACGGGTTTAAAGTGTGCGTCAGTCACTATGCAAAATAGGCGTGAAAAAAACAATGTACAGTATAAGGACTTGTTTTATATCTGAAACACACTAAACTGTACTGATATGTAGTGTCGCCTATCATGTATTGAGACTAACCCGGACTAGATTGAAACAAAGATCTTTTAATCACTTTCTCGCGCTAGCTCACACTTCTTTATGTCAGCTGGTGCATGTTTTGCTCATCAGAGATAGAGAGTGCGCTCTGAATAGAGAAAGAGGACGTTCAATTGTGTTTATGGACAGATCAATCTAATGTGTGAATTGCGAACAAGAGAAGTTGCTTCCGAGTCTCTAAAAACACGGCATACAGTGGAGCCTGACTGAACAGCTAGAAGACCTAGACTTAGCACTCCTAGCACACACACGGTAACCGCCTTCCATTCCGACATCCCACTACTCCGACTACGTGGCTTCCGCGTGCGGTTAGGGTTAGGTACAGGGTTAGTAACCGTCGGAAAGGCGACATGTCGGAAAGCCGACATGTAACCCACACACACACACCAACAGATGCAGGAAATATCCCACAAACTAGAGACGACAGCTGCTTTGCTTGAGCTCAAAATCAACTAATCAAAACCGAAATAATGCGAATTAACAAGAGGAACAACTCCCCAATAATCCTGGACCAAAACCAACTAGAGGAGGTAGCAAGCTTTACATACCCTGGAAGCATAATTACCGTGGACCAAACTGCAAATCTTTAATTCTAATGTCAAATTCACCCTACTGGAAGATAACCACCAACATACTCAATAAACTACAGACATTCCTCAACCGCTGCCTCCAACGCCTCATAGGAGTCTACTGGCCCAACACCATCTCCAATGCCAACTTGTGGGACCTCACAAAACAATAGACATCCATATCAGGAGGAGGAAATGGAACTGGATAAGCCACACACTTAGAAGACAAAATAGTTCAATAACAAAACATGCTCTAACATGGACCCCGCAAGGCAGGAGGAAGAGAGGAAGGCCTAGAGCCTCCTGGAGAAGGACCAAAGAACAGGAGACGAAGGCGCAGGGGCTGTCATGGCAACAACTGGATCGGAGGCCACAAGACTGGAGAGGCTGGAGGAGTTTCACCCATGGCCTATGTTCCTCAGCTAATTTAAAGGCCTAAGTAAGAAAGTAAAGTTGCCATGGGAAATAGGGCAACCCTCAACTGCTACCAACTCACTATATATTGCACTACAGTGATTACACGAATTTGAAGTAGTGTCAATGTATAGTGATAATAATTATACCCTATATACAGTAGTGGACTAATCTTTTTTTTTTTATTGGAATTTTTAGTAAAATGATAAACAAATCAGAGTATAAACAACTATAAAATATAAAACAAGAAAAGACAATGACAAATAATTTAGTAGTGGACTAATCTTATCCCACAATGCAGCATGTAAAGTAGTGTACAACCAATGATCACTATCGCTCAACCTACATATCATTATGCAATGTACTAAAAGAAAAATGAAGATGATTTGCCTCGTGACAGCAATAATGTCATTAATGGTGACCCAGGTAGTGTCCAAATTGTTTTTCAATTCTGCCGATGAGTTCACTATTTAGTTCCATACATATAACATCCTATATAGGGTGTAGAAGGTGGTCGTGGAGGAAGAGGAGCTTCTGTCAAGAAGGTGGAAGAGACGGTTCTGGAGGAGGATACCATGGCAAAGATGGCCAGCAACCCACTGATGGCCATCATGTATTTTGAAGAGGCAGAACTCTGCGGGCCCCTGAAAAGGAATATGAGCAAGACCGGCTATGTGAAGCCAACTCCAGTGCGGAAGCATGGCATCCCCATCAGCACAGTGGGCAGAAACCTCATGGCTTGTGCCAAGACTGGATCAGGCAAAACATCTGCCTTCAAGCTGCAAATTTCTAGCAGCTTGATGACAGACAGCCAGTCAGCGCAGTGAGATGCAGGAACCCGAGGTCATGATCATGGCTCCCACTAAAGAACTGCTCAACCAGATCTACATGGAGGCCAGGAAGTTTGCCCATGGGACATGTGTGCACCCTGTTGTTGTGTACAGTGGCATCAGTACAGTGGGGCAGCTGTTGCTGAGTAGTTAAATAGGCTGTCTGGTAATCAGAAGGTCACCATATGCCATATGGTCTTTCGAGCTGGAAAGCCGACTACCTGTGTTTGATATGCAAGTGGAAGATCAAACAAATGGACAGTCTGGGGCCAATGGAGCAGCACAGCCCAAGGAATGTCCCAACAGAGAAAGACATCCTCAGCGTTATGGGTTTGATGTCCAGCCTCCCATGTCACAAAAAGCCACATCCACACTTCCTATGGATAGAGAGTACATGATGAATGGAGGAATAAATCAGTAAACTTGCTTCTTGGTGTCATCCTCTTTAATGGGAGAACACTTGGGCAGTCAGCTCTATATCCAGAACACAACAAAGTATTTAATACTTTAATGTATTTAAGTGACACTTAAACACTAACGGCCCCCCTCCCGAGTGCCCAGGACACCTGAAGGGATGCAACGTGTTGTGCAGGACTCCAGGAAGTAGCGTCAGACTGGTCTACCCTGAGGACATCCAAAGGCTGGCAAGCTGACCTGAAAACGACTTATTCCTGGCTGTGGGTGTGATGGCAAGACACTGTCACACCCCCCGAACTGGTAGCGAGTAAACTGACACTGTAGTGTGGGAGTCAACCCAAGGCACAGCTAGGAGGGGAAAGAGGCGCACCACCTACTTGACACACTGCAGCACGACAGTGGAGCAGCTAACAACACTGCAGAACTCAAGACCCTGATGCTAGACAGGAGGGTGTGGAGGGCAGCGATTCAGGAGGAGTTGGTGTCGACTAGTCTCCACTCTGGTATCACATCGGGCAGAGCCTGCAGTGATGTGGAGCATGTTGACTGAGGTCGCCAAGTTCTCAAAGAGAGAACTACTTGACCTCCTCAAGACCACTGTAACTGAGAGTACAATAGTGTTTGTGGAGACGAAGAGACAAGCCGATTTCATTACAACATTCTTGTATCAGGACAAGGTTCCAACCACTAGTAGCCATGGCGACCACGAGCAAGAGCAGGCGCTACATGATTTCAGCTCGGGAAAATGTCCTGTCGGCCACGTCTGTATATAAGCTCTGGATATACCAGATGTGCAGCACTTTGAAACTTTGACCTCCCCGAGGGCATTGACGACAAGCTTCACCCAGCTGATGGCTGCTCATGTACACAGGAACGAGAGCCAAAGTGATAACGCCGGACTGTAACAGCAACAACAACATCCAAACCAGAGTGCTGCAAGGAGACACCCTCACCTCCTTCCTTTTCATTATAGTACTGACTACACCAGGATACAAAAAGGGTAAGCACACGCCTGTGTACTCTACTTAATAAGGATCATTTTAGGCAGCTTGATTACATTTTACAATGCAGGAATGTCCACCAAACGTCATTCAAGGCGTACATGATGTAAATAAATGTATTCAGTTGTGGAAAAACATGGAGCAGAGAGTAGTGAATTAGAGTGATTTCGGACACAGACCATGATTCTATAACCTGCAGATATGTGTTTGAAGTCTGTGTGACTTGAAAGCTCATGTGTTTGTGTGGGCAGATGGAGAGGTAGTGTGTATGGTTGAGGAGGCCTCCCCAGTGTGTCGTACTAAACAGCTTAATCACTATGATCACAATGAAATAAAAGAAAACAGATCACAGTCAAATAGTTATCGTCATGACTTAAGAAAAACAAAAATTTGTACCTCTATTATCTTTAGAGAGAAATAATTTGCACGTCTGATGGGCAAACAGTTGCTACATATTCCTTACTCCCAACTTCCCCCGGTTCTCTTAAATTTCTTACAAATAATATTTAAAAAATAAACTAAAAACAAACTTAAACACAACACACAAGTGTATTCTACCCTTGTGTGTGATTTAACAGCATCGTTGTGAAAGGAGGGCGATGAGTAACAGGACAGACTTGAGAGAAAGAGGAGGAGATTTTAGGTTGAGGGCGGAAGAGGTGAGGAAGATTAAATGATTCTCTTTTACCGCAATTCAAATATATGGGACAGACAATGACACTTACAATGCATCTTTGAATTCTAGAATTCAAAGATTCTTCTTCCTTTTTTTTTTTTTACATCAAGCTTCTATCTAGAGTGTTTTCTGGACCCCGCAGTGGTCCTGGGGGTGGCTTAGAACATGACAAAACACTTGGAATATTAATACAGGTTTTTGATGCTGATGCCCCTTTGAACAGTCAAAATCCACAAGGGGAGGATGTGTAGTTATTAAGAGAGGTGTGGTAAGATGGTAGGTAGGCTAAAATTGGAAGGACTGTCTCTCCTGTTTGTGTGGTAGTTCAGACAGAACCACACTGCAATGTGCAGTGTTAGCTGCTAGCTAGCTGAAGTCCATGTTGTGAAATTCATTAGTGCTGTTCTTGCTGGTTATGTAAGGCAGTGAGCAGTGCGGGCCCCCAGTCTGGGCCTTGGACATTCAGTACAGCGAGTAAGCATGTCTCGTACAGACATTTGGATCTGTATGCATAAAGCCTCAGAAAAGGAGAACTGTTAAGGAGAACTGTGATGTGACCTGGTCAGGTCACATCACCTCAAGACCTATACCAGACAAGCTACTCTATGGACCCAGTTTGGTTCTCTTCGTGAACTCGGTCTCTGGTTTCATATACTATTGGGCTTATGGTCAATCTCCGATAAGATGACAAATGAGTCTGAGAGACTTAACAATCCAAAAAAGAAGTCAATCATATGCAAAGCAGATCACCAAGACAATAAGTGACTGCTTAGCTATAGCATGGCTTCCCCGCTGCTGTATCAAAAACATCCACAAATCAATCAGTATTACCATTATTCTGACAGATAATAATTTTGCCATAAAGCATTTCCAGATACAGTCACAGAGCTATCTACTGGCAGACTGTTCAGAATGGAAATAATCCCACCAGTCTAAATACCTATGTCTCTTATTACAGAAATACAATACAGTAGATAAAAATTGACATTTCAGAAGCTGTCAATGGTGAAAATAACCCAATTTAGGTTTTGTGTCATGTTTTGTTCCGTTTTGTAGTGTTGGACATTTATATGGAATGGCAAAATATGATATGGAACAACAAGATACAAATGTCAGGTAAATATCGCCACATTTCATGATAGGCTTCAGCTGACCAAGGTGGACTGATCAAGAAATTACCACTTGGGTGTCCCAAATTTTGGATTAAGTATTACATTGTGGGAATGAAATACAATTCATTATATGATTATAATTCCGGCTGCCCAAATCTACAAGCTAACAATTATTTTATAAAGGTTTTACATAAAAGAAAATTAAAACAAATGTTAATGTAACATTTTCTTTTTTAATTCAAAGGATTAAACATTTTGGTTAGAATTATGCTACCGTTAAGTATTTAGGGGTTAGTTTTGTACATATGTACACACTAGCATTTAAGGTTATATATATTTACAAGTAAATAGCAGCACTTAAGTCTCACTTTAAGCACCATGAGTGTTCAGAATCATGACTTTGAATGCTTAATTTACACTCCGTCATATGACGTGTCGGGTACCAAAAATTGCAGATCTAAAGCTGATGTACAACGTCTGTTTTTGCACACGACACCATAACTCTGGAAACTTTTGTAAGAAATAGAGATTCACGTCTGTAGCCGTAAATGCCCACAGTGAGGACTATCGCAATTCTTTGCCGGGGTTTCATGTAATTATAAATTGGGAATGCGTCAAGCTGAGCACTATCCATCATTGCAGAAGCCATTGAGTGAAAGCATGAGAGAAAGACAGAGATAATGAGACAGAATGAGCATTGCCTTGGTATGTGATGAGAGCGGAAGAGACCATAGAAAAAAAAGAAGGGAAGAGGAGAGGAAAGTTAAAATAGTGTACTTGTGTCTCTGCTTGAGTCCCTGCAGTGTGGATGTGTGTGTGTGTGTGTGTGTGCGTGTAAGACTGTCAAATGTGATTTTTATATGTGCGCAACTGATATCTGTGCATGGACATGTAACAATGACTCACCAATGGTAGTAAAGTAGCACTACTACGGCAGTGGTTCTCAAAGTGGGGTCCAGGGACCCTCAGGGTACCTTGACAGGGACGCTTACAGGTTTGTAACAGGTTTGTAACTCAGCCAAATGGACCCGTACGGGACCATGGGGTCCTTGAAATTATAAAGATTGAGAACCACTGTACTACGGTAACATGATTTCCATCACCGCCATGTCTGTGTGTGTGAGCTCTGTGAGGGACTATGAGTGGGGGAAGTTTGATCACTTTAAGGTGCAGTAGCGCACGTGGACCAGCAGGGGAGGCTGAGTGGGACTAGAGAGCGGTGAGGCGGCCAGTGAGTGCTGCCTGAAGCTCGGAGGGCAGGAAGACTCCTAACTCTGTGATGATTCCTCCTGTGATTAGCTGATGGGGGGTCACATCAAACGCTGGGTTCCACACCTCAATACCTGCAGAGCAGAATCATTATAGAATGACTCATATGAGCCACACACACTTTACACAATCATGACAAGTACAGTAATAGCGCGCGCACACACACACACACACACACACACACACACACACACACACCCCCCCCCCCCCCCAAGGGGCCTGTGGTCTCATTAAACAAGTGTGTTTTAATTACAGTGATGTCACAGAGCACCTCTTCTCTCAGCCTTGTCTAATTAGGGATCACATGACACTGCTCAATCAGCTCTCACCCAAGAAGTACGTATTTTTCCTGCTACAGTACCTCCTGTCCTCTGTATGCATTTTGGTTGCGGGTACTTAGCATATCTTTTCACATAGCTCTAATTTCATATAACTTTTTATAGGCTACATTTTATGCACGGACACATGAAAGAGAAAAGGTAAAGATGTGAAACCCACCATGACCATGTTGTCATTATCACAAACTGAATGAGATACTATGGTGAAAGTAACCCCTTCCATTTAACTTCTTTTTTACTTTGCTTATCTGGTTGGTGAATGGATTCTGATGACATTTTTGAGACAAAAAAAAAACAAGACACAGAGGCAAAAAATTACCCTACTCCAACTCTTTCCTCTCCGAGGACAATAAAAGTAATCTGATCTAATCTCATCTCATCTAATCTCATCACCTGTAGGTATGGATATCAAGTTACTATTTGTGCAGTATGTGAATGAAGCACCAAGGTGCTAATGTACTTACATCTGGTGTACTTTTATGGCGACAGAGATATAGTCAAACCTTTTTGTAGACTGCTGGCCCTTTTGACACCATGACATAAAAATCTCACAAACTCACTATCCACAACACTCTTTATACCTGGAGCAGCAATGGGGATTCCATTGATGCTGGTGAGCTCCTCAGGGGGGCGCACTTCAATAACGATGTCCCTGCCACTCTCCAGACTCAAGTCACAGGACGTGCTGGGTGCTGCCACATAGAAAGGAATCCCATGGTGCTTAGCAGTGATGGCCAACTGGTATGTGCCCACCTTGTTGGCTGTGTCACCATTGGCAACAACCCTGTCAGCCCCCACCACCACGGCTGAGAGAAAAAGAAAAGCACAGGTTGGTTGAAGGAGAGAGATGTGAGAATGGTGTAAAAGAAAAAGAAAAACTGGGAAAATAAGGTGAAGAGAATAGAGGGAACAAGATACCTGTGATGCCCCTCTCTCTCATGGTAAGGGCGGCCATGCTGTCTGTAATAAGTGTAGCAGGGAATCCTTCGGCCACAGCCTCGTAAGCCGTCAGTCTGGCGCCTTGGTTGTATGGCCTGGTCTCTGTACAGTATACACGCTTCAGCCTGCCCAGTGCATGTAGGCTACGCACCACACCTGTAACACACCCACAGGTCTTGGTTACTGGTGCATCAATTAAAGGGGGAAAAAAACTGTAACAAACTCCAGCCAAAAAAAAACATTTGGGCTACTGCCAATGTTTTGACTCATGTCTTCATCAAGACAAAGATCTAATCAGTGTCTCAACAATCTCTCTCTCCTTCACATTGATGTGGGCCCACAGGTGCACACACAGGTTATTTGTTATTCTAAAATATGTCCCTATTAAAGTCAAAGGAATAAGTGGTGGAAATTTTTCATGCTTATGTTTGCAAAAAATGTTGCTCTTAATGAAGTCGATGTTTCTGGAGTTCCAGACAGTGTGCAGGACCTCTTTCTCTGATTTTATAATCAGAGATCCCCTTCTAAACATTTGCACTTTTTGTTCTACGCACCTGTTACCAACCTTTGAAGTGTGCATCGGCCTTCATCTAAAAGTTCATGCTTATGTTTGACTTGACTTGATCACTGCTGAGGATGTAAAGTGTAAAATGCCTCCGTTTGTATATTTGTGTGTCTTAACGATACCGTTTGTTCATGTCGAAGCCTACACAGGTTTTTTTGTAGAGAAAGGTCCTTTTGCACACCTACTGGGACAGGTGCGTAGGAGCAGGCAACCAGTGCAACAGGAAAAAATGGAAGTCCCGCACACTGTCTTCACTTACAGCAGTAGTTTATCAGGCTTCACTTTTCTTCACTGTGCATTTGAAATGTTCAAATACATGTCATTCTTAATTCACCATGAATTCTCCATGAATTCAAGTAATCACTGAGTAAGAAATTGATATTTTTGGGAGTGAAGTACTTTAATGGAATAAATCACAGACCGTCATTCAATAGTTGCAACAGGTGATATTTCCCATGCACATGTACATATGCATGCACTCTCACACTCATCCAGCCTCACCCAATGCTGTCCCGTATCCGGCGGTAGCGAGCGAGCCAGTGTTGCAGTGTGTGAGGATGGTTACAGAATCCCTGGGGACGCCAGACAGGATGTGCTGGGCACCATAGTTACCAATCTTCCTGTTGTCATTGACATCACGTTCCAGCATATCTTCGATCCAGGCAATTACACTGTGGGAAGACGTTTTGTGTGTTACTGTGGACTAAAGGTAGGGTGTTTTTTTTTTGTTAAGATAGGGTAAGTGATATTTTTTTGTTAAAACAAAACCAAAGGTTTTTGTTAAAAGGTTAAAGCACTATAATCTGATAGTATTCATTGCTATATAGAGTGTTTGTTCAGTAACAGGAGTATCCCTGTCTCTCCAGGTCTTTGATAAACAGAAAATACATTTTCAGGTAGGTGACAATTTCAGCCAGTCAGGAGAGAGTACCCATTCCTCAGCTTCATTTTTACGGTGTTACAGTTCCAATTTTGTCTGCTCATTTATTTGCGTCATCACTCCCAACAATTTCACTTGTTTAACCTGTATCCTGTCTGAGTTCTCCATCCTGATTGGATAAAATTGGTATCCTGAACTGAAAATGCATTTTCTGTTTTTAAAGAGCTGGAGAGACATGGAGACTCCTGTTGCTGAACAAACAAACTCTATAGCAATGAGTTCGATCAGAATATTGAGCTATTTAACACTTAGTTTAACCAAAGAAAATCCACTTATCCTACCTTAAATGTCCATCAACTTGCATCCATTTACTTACAGCATGGCTACTTGTTTCTCTATATCAAGACCATCTTTCCTCATCTATATTCATAAACATGTGATCTTTCTCCTCACCATTTATGTTCCTGACAGACAGTTTCACATTTAAACATTTAAATTCTGAAGATTTTCCTCTCATCACCCATCTCTCTTCTTTCCCTCCAACATTCCTTCCTTACACTTACGCCCCTCCCTGCCTCTCTTTCACTTCATCCATCCCCCTCTTCCTACCTCTCCCGGAGCTGTTCAGAGTTCTTCTCCATGCTTTCATTCTCTGCAAACTCCATCAGCTCACGGGCAGCGCGGCCCATGTTGACAGCGGTAGGCCGGGCTGAGGTCAGGTGGCACAGGGACTCTCTGATGAAGCTCACAGGGTCATCACCGCCAGCGCCCGCAGTCAGCTCCACCGCCAGGCTGAGACAGCCTACGATGGCAATGGCGGGGGCACCTCGCACCTAGAAGAGGAGGGGGGGAGAGACGAGTCACTTATTGTCAGGTTGTCCTTTCCCATGTGGTTTAATACTATTTTCGTGTGGCTTTCTTCCTGTTTTTCACATGGATACTGGGTGTGTGTGTGTGTGTGTGTGTGTGTGTGTGTGTGTGTGTGTGTGTGTGTGTGTGTGTGTGTGTGTGTGTGTGTGTGTGTGTGTGTGTGTGTGTGTTCATCCTCGCTACTGAGATCTAGGAAGGAAGCACTAAGGCAACAATGATGAACCAACAGTTGTCATAAGTGGCTTGAGAGCAACACAGACACTGGCAGTGAAACAGACACACAGAGCAGAGGGCTATGATATCATCTCTGGTTGAGAATCATTTCTCTCTCCCGGGAGGCACTATTATCATGACATCATCCTTTCTACTTACGGTACATTCCATCACTTCTGACATCACACACCAAACGTGTGTGGTGCTGTATATCTGATATATAATATCACTCCAGGGGGAGCACATTTTAAAATGTTCTTTACAAAAACTAAATATTAATGTAAAAAGAAAATACTATTCCATCATCAGAACACTTTTCCGTGAAAGGGCTACAGCACAGGGAGCGAGAGAAATCCTGTAAAGGAGTGAAAAAGAACGGAACAGCAGGACCAAAACGTGAACAAAAACCCTGGTAAAGATCATTAATAATTCATCAATAATCTCTCCCAGTGAACGAGGGGCGATACATTACATGGGTGGATGGTTGTGTGCAGATACTCGGCTTGTCGTGCTTGCACATCATAATGCGAAAACTATAAATGAATAATGGGCTGCCAGCCAGCCGTGCCAGGTCATATTTTTTGGGATGCCCATTAATTGGGAGCCGATACGGTTGAGGCAGCCTCGACATCCCGGGGCCTGAGAATCCACGCGCCGTTGGGGTAGAAGACAGTGTTGCCATGTCCACTTATTATAAGCCACGTTGGGCTTCTTTTCCCTGTAAAGTTGCTTGTAAATATTGGTAGTGCAGCGGGTTGCGTTTTTTGGGCATGTTTCCTAAAGTTGTTTAAACCAGTGGTTCTCAAACAGTTTCATGGTAAGGACCCTGGACCCCCAAATTAATATTGTCCGCAGACCCCACATCTGAAAATATGTTGTGCCAGAGACCCCCCCATACAAGATTTGTGTTGTCAGTTAAAATGTTCCAAAATCACCTTGTTTTCTTTTTTAAACATAGCTTATCTACAAGCTCACAAGTTCTTGTAGATCGGCTATTTTCAAATAGCCGTCGTAGCTTAATCGCTTCTTTTGGGAATCGTTTTCATAGACCTGGGTGCTTGTTTCTCTCGCAAAACCTGGCAACGCTGCGCTGGGTAGTAGACAGACAGACACCCAACAGAGTAGTGTGGTTGTAGTGGGTGCCGCAGACAGATGCGTTCAAAACAAATACAGGCCGCCTGTACAATCAGGGACCCCCGGGCTGGACGGTGCCCGTCAATAACGAGCCCGACCCCAGGCGGTCCGGGGAATTTATCCAGCGATATGAACATGATCTGCGCCCGCAACAGGAGCACAAAAGATCGAGCTCTGTTAAGAATGTACCCATAACTAGACAGTCATAAACAACAGCAACATAAAGACACAAACATCATAGATCACACGCAGCAGCATTCTGAGGGGGTTAAAGAGTGTGAGAAGGAGAAAGGAGGGGGGGGAGGAGGAGGGGGAGAAGAAAAGGATCTCATCTCTCAGCTCCTTCCGTCCTTACCTTCATGGACTTGATGGCCTCATAACCGTCCTGGACCGAGCGGACCTCTTCGAACACAGTCTGTTGCGGCAGCAGCAGCTGGTTGAGGATCTGCAGGGATCCGGCCCGGTAGCGGATCGCTTCGAGCGTCATGACCCGAACAAGGAGATGGTGGATGCGATGTGATGTGCACACACTCCACACACACACACGTCCTCCTGGTTGTCAGCGGTAGAGAAAGGGGAGGGTGGAACTGAGCGACAGGGGGTGGGGGGAGATGGAGAATGAACGCTTAGATAGCTGGTGGTGTGAATGAGAGGAAGAAAAGAGATGGTTCGTCTCCACACTGACTGACTGACAGTAGAGCAGCAGTAGCTACGGAACCACGTGTTCTCTTTCAACAGGAAGCCCTCCCTGCACTGCTCACGCCCACCTACCTCTCGCGCGGTCTCCAATCGCAACTTTAATTACTTTACTGTATATTATATAAGGCTGGGCTGGCTAATATATACACATGCATGTCGCTGAAAAAAAACACGTCGCGATGCCATGCGTTGTTAGCTTGTGGATCTGTTATTGTTTTTGACACGCGTCAACCTCGTAAACGCCCGGATCTTTGTACCTGTACCTTGCGTTAAATTAGTGGGGTATATTTAGACATTCCAAATCCCATTGCCCCAAGAGTCAGTCATTGGGCGGCCTATTGTCAGCTATAGCTAGCACCAAGCCCCCAGAACCGCAGTAGAATAGTGAGGCTGCCGTTGCCTGGTGGTCAAATCTGAGATTGCAATACTTCCGCAGTTAAAACGCTACTGCGCATGCTTCCATCATCCGAAACGCTAGTGCGCCTGCTCTATTGGCTCAGATATTGGAGCCAATTCAGGAATTAGTGGTACTTTTGCGTGCTTCATGCGCTAGTTAGCAACTTTCATTGAAATGAATGGTGAGGGCGGAGCAGTGCACCCAAGATATATTATAACTAACTCTATGGCTAACACGGACGTGGGGTAAAACCTGGTTAACCTAGCCTTGTGGACATTTGAAGAGGAAGCCGTTCCCCAGCTCAGACCCCGTCCATATCCTAATGGAAGACATTTAATATTTGTAACGTTGAATTTACACCTTTTATTACACACGCCCCATGGGGAAGTATTGGATCAGCCAGCAACTAAAACCCGACTGGTTGCCTTACCGGCCAATTATTGCGACGGTTCGTCCATTCCGGCTATGGGATCTAGACTTTCCCCCTCCCCCTCTATTCTTTCCTTTCAGATAAATTATTAGCATAACAGCAAAGCCCAGATTCCCCCCAACAACAGAGCATGGCCTCTACAAAAGCGAATGAGTCTATTGTTCCAGAAACAAGGAAAAATCTAATGTTTAGTTATTTTTCATATTTTATTTAGCCAAGATCCCTTCAAATAAACCACATTATTAAACCATTAAAGCCTAAATAATCAGGCATTCATACATTTACACCTTGAGAACACAACAGTTTCCTTTAAAAAATAGTGCCAGAGCAAATGTATATAATATTAACACAATTTATACTGATTATTACTGATTGCCATTACATGACCAATGAAAATGCAAGACAATAGTTTTCCAACCCTGTGTGGATACATTTGATATTTTATCGGAAGAAAAGTCCACAAATACATTACCCTTTATAAACGGTCTGCTTAAGATGAGAAAAAAGAAATAAAGAATGAAATATCAAAGAGATTGAAAAAAGATACATAGGTAATTCTGCCATCTAAATTATACAGTCTGATAGCATGATTTAATGTACATAAAGTTTGTTGCTATTCCTGCCATTGTCTAACGTTGGGTTGTCACAGAAATGTGTTTGATTCTTAAAGTGTGTGCTAGCGACTAGCCAGATTCACTTCCAAAATGTGTCCCCTACCCAGCCATCCACCACACAGAATACTGATTTGACTGTTGTCACAGCAACTGGGACTAGTTCAGAGGTCATAGGGTTACTGAAGGAATGGGCTGACTTTTAGGAGCATTTGTTTGGGGGGACAGGGGGTTAAAGTTGCTGCCCTCTATAGAGGGCAAGAGAAGTAAGTGCACAGCAACAAATGAGTGAAAAGGGGCCTTGGACTACCCAAATGCATAAACAAAAATAGTATTTCAAGATAGTATTTCAAGATACCACAGTGCTGTGGTGCAAGCCGGGGTTGTATATCAGAGCCCAACAGTGGCTCTGAATGGCTTCCCTCAATCAACTTCAGCTGAGGGTTAAGAGAATTTTTTGCACACTCGTTTCTGTTCGCTGTGCTGTATCATGCTCTATTTACCCTCTATTGCCATGTACATCTCAGAATCAATAAGTCAAATCCAAGAGACTGAACTGACATAAGTGAGTAGATGGATGTTGCCTCCTGAGAGAACTGAGGTGGCAGAATGTGAGAGATGAATGTATGTATTTCTAAATACATAGTGTATAATATATTGGAGAATGCATAGAAACAGGCTACCACCAGCATGTATTAATAATGCAATAACTTTGTCATTTGCTGTCATGGTGAGACTCATAAATCATTCCAATTAGTCTACATGTCAGCTACTGTTCACCGATTGTGTCCACATTAAAAAATATATATGGTAGTCTGGATGCATTACATAATGTGAAACCTCTGTCCTGTCATATGGACAGACATACAAATATGCATATCCATCAACCCATAACCACGTGCATCACTTGTAGATTATCACTACACAGCAGCTGTTGCCTCTCTGCTGGTGTCAAGAGCTACTTGACACACATCACAGTGACATATCACATTTATGTTGGAATTAGTTTGTTTCTTGACAATTGGAAGTGGTACATAGTGGTCAATATTCCAACAAAGACATACAAGTTAATTATGTAAAGAGGCCTATTAAATATGCCTCTGAATAAGCGATAAGTAAATGCTAAATAAAGTGTGGAGGGAAAAAAGCAAATGAGGTCAATGAAGTAGCTGACAAAGAAAAATAAGATGAGGCAATCCAACTCCAGAGCTCAGCTTTTACCATAATATTCACAGCAAGCCATAACCTTAGCCCCACCCCCCACAACTAACCCCAGCAGGCCACTCTCCTGTCTCCTTGGTGACACAAACACTAATCCCTCATTATGGGATGTAGCTGTGACGCCCCGGAGCCCACTTTTTATTCCCATATCACACCCTTCCAAATGGTGCAGATTACTGTAATCTTGGAATACTGGAGCAGACAGATTAGATTAAGCTCATTATACACACACACAAAATAAAGGAAGGAGTCAAAGACACCCTAGTCCCCAAGTTACACTTTTCTCTCACACACTTCTTTTGTGGGGAGGGGTATCTATAGATACCAAATCTCTCCATCTGAGATGATGTATAATAATCAGGTAACTCATACCAGATAATTGCTCACTCAGGCAACTCTCAAATCGAAAAGAAGAGAACAGAAGGGATAATCTTTTTGGGGCAGTTTTCTGTAGTGTTTGGATTTCCTTTTCTTGTCTGTGTTTAAGTGCAAATAAACATTCATCTCCCACTAGTATCGTTTTAAATGCTCGTTCCTACTGTACAACATTTCTTGACCTCAATATGACCATAAATGTCCTCCGAACCGAAATGCCACCACAAGGTTAAAAAACCTGCCAACATAAACAAAGGGATATTCATGCATCAGTCAAAGGCAGATGCGGAGCAGCATACTGTAGGAGTGTCATTATGCTAAAGGTAGCCTACTTGAAGCTGGCCTTGCTAGTGTTATGCTGTGTGTGTTAGAGCTAATATAACAGTACTCCAGTCGACTCTTTACTCCTTTGTTCTCCCTTCTACTCTTCTTCTCATCTCACACAGTGCGTCTCCTTTTCAGTGATTCCAGCTAAAGAAGAGAGTTGGAAAACAGAGGATGAGAGTACTGATATAACATGAGGGACAATAACAGCTCTACAGGAAGGCATGCAGCTATTTACCTCACTCTCAACCATCTTCAACCTGCCCAGAGCATCCTTGGCAGCTTCCTGTGAAGAAGAAAAAGCAAAAGGAAACATTTAATTACACAATACACACATGACCAACCACAAACACATGCAAGCACCAGCAAAGGCCAGCTCTGCACTCACCCTGTTGCCTTGGCTGGAGAATTTTTTCACAGAGTCAGCAAGCCCATGAGCAAAGCGCCGCAACACGTTCTCATACTCTGCACAGTTGGGGAAAGGGAAAATACATTTACACATGAGTGAGAAATGTTTTACTGTTTGTATAAGTGGTGTACTTTGTGTGTGTGTCTGTGTGTCTGTGTGTCTGTGTGTGTGTGTGTGTGTGTGTGTGTGTGTGTGTGTGTGTGTGTGTTACCTGCCAGCTGAGTGGGAGAGCCTCTCTCTAGGTATGCTTTCTGCCACTGCAATCTGTGGGTAGTCTCTTTGTGTTGATTTATCAGGTCAGACGGTGGATCTCGTCGGTTCTTTCTGAATTCACCAAGCTGAGGGAGAAAACATGAAGACCAACAAGACCTTCAGATCACTAGAGGCACAAATGAAGCTCATGGGTTAACAGACAGGCCACAAGTCAACAGCAGTGTAAAGCACTCGTACCTTCCTCTCCAGCCTTTCCTTGTCATAGTTCAGAAGACTGAAGCTGTGGAGTTTGTACTGAGGCGGAGAGCTGCTGGAATGACCGCTCCTTGGATGACCGCTCGGGTCATGCCTGGGCTTGGACCGAGGAGATGGGGCCTGGTGATTATAACAATAACAGTAACTTACTTACACTATAAAAGGTGTTGATAATCGTAGATCTCCTTTTCAGATGGAAAAGTGTGTAAAGCTTGGAATGTTTGAATGGCAGGTGATGATGGCAACCAGAGGAGGGCTTTATAGTGTTTGTTCAGACTCACACTCAGCTCCATCTACTCAATAAGAAAGGGGGGAGATTTTTAAAAATTATTTCAAAAGATAACACACTCGACCCGGCCCAGGGAGCCCCGAAGCTGGGTACTCGCTCCAGTCCGGGGGACCCCCCCCCTCCGGGGGACACCCGGCTCTCCAGGTCCCGTGGACCCACTCTTACGAAATAAAAGGCCTTTTAGCTTCTAGATCGGCTATTTTCATTGATGTATTTTTATCTTTTGGGTCTTATGGGTCTTGAGCTGAAAACTTTGGGAACCACTGTTCTAACTCACCCTGTCGTTTTGTCTCTCTGGGGGAGAGGGGGAGGAGATAGGGTCGAGGACCAGCCACTTCTCTGTCACAACCTGTAGCTGAACCCCACCGATAGGTTCTCTGATCTTCACCCTCACCTCCAGCTTGCCTCCTGTAGGTTTACGACCATCCAGCACCTATAAAAACATGTGCATGTTAGATGGGCTGGTGCGAGTGTAGTGTAGCATGCAGTGATGCACTAGCCAAACGGACCAGACACACAAGATGTGTGGCATGAATATGCCACGCATATTTTCATATGGCATACTGTACCTTAATTTGTGCTAAACATACTGATAAATATAAATGCACTATTTGTCAAACTTGTTAAATATGCTAGCTAGCAAATGAGGCAGGAGACTGGTGGTGTGGTGCAAGATTGTGGCTATATGTTAGCCTTGATTAGCATTGACTGACAAAATGTAATAGGCAAGTGTAAACAGATTCACACTCACCTCTATGATCTCACGGATCTCACATTGGTTTTCTAGAGTATCCAGCTTAAGCTGAGCGCTGCCAACCACCTTGTCAGTCTTAAACAGACCGCTGAAAACCGTAGGAGACGTACAGTACATGAGACCATTACAACTCATAGCACATATAGACAGAGAAATTGGCGGAGAACATTTGGAAAGCAGGTATCAGCGTTAACAAGGGACGGTCACTGTGTCGCAGGAGTGAAAACAAAAAGAAAGACTGTAATGTTAACATTACCAGTTCTTCTCAGTTTTACAGCTAATTTGTACAAACCACAATCTAAAAAAATGACCCAGGAGGAAATTATGTTTACTTTTTAATCTTTACTCAATCACGTCACACCTCCAATGACAGTGGCTTGTCCTTTTATGAACATGGAAACGACTCTCACTGCATTCTGTAAGATGCCTTTATACATTACTAGCTCTGTGCTCTGTTTGGTCTTACCCCTTATGGATGATCTCAAACTTGATGCCTTTAGACAGGTATACCCGTTTAAAGGCTCGATGAGTACGGTTTATGTTGAGTTTGAACTGTTCCTTGAACTCTGGACTGTTAGTGCTCTTCATTGTGCTGGTTTTGTCCCTCTGAGCCTCCTCCTATACACACACAAATATAAATGTAGATAGATATATCATATCTAATGTAAACTCCTAAAAGAAAGTTCTGAAACTTTATTTCGGTCGATTATTTCTCACCTTCAATAATACCAGATCAGTTATGTTTACAAACAAGGTATAACTTGAAAGGATTGTGCATTTGAGGAATGAGCAACACAGCTAACCGTGTGGGAAGCGCACCCCAAAAAAAATCCCAAATCCCCCAATTGCCCAGGCCTTATCCTGAAGAAGGGTCAAATGTGGCACGTTGATGCTTGGAGCACACATAAACTCAACAAAGTAGCAGGACCCATGCTCAGGTGCCAGTCACACACCTGTGACTGGCACACACCTGTCAGCACCTGAAGCTCAAAACGAGAGCAAATACCAACAGAACAATATTTTGGCAAACTCTTTGGGGCGGTGCTACCCACACGGCTAGCTGTGTTACTCATTCCACGATTGCACAATCCTACAAGTTGAAGGGGAGAAATAATCGACCAAAATTAAGTTTCCAAACCTTTTTTTATGAGTTTTATATATAGATTTTGTTTTTCTTTGGGGAAGATTTGTGCGAAAACGTGCTTCTCACCACACTGGGGAAAGGAAACTCAAACTTCACACTGGCATCCAGATCACTGGGAGAAACACCTGTTATCAGAGAGAAACACGCTAGTTAGCAGTGTGCACACGTACGTGTATAATATACTGTAATATAACTGTAAAAGTGACACAGAATTCATTAGCATGACTATTTAAAAGACACGACTTGCGACAAAATCACAGAGTAACGGTGTTACATGCACATACAAAACACACACAGGGTTACCTTGGGGCGTGGGTAGATTAACACCTCTAATGATGTACAGTACCATGTCATTAGCTGTCAGGTTTGGAAAGATCCTAAAACAGAAAAGAAATACACACATTGTGACCAATCACAAGCGACATCATTATGTCCGCAGTCAGTCAGTAGTATCAGTATTGGCTGAACAGGCCTCACTACTTTGGGTGAAATGCTACAGTCCCTGAACAGTTAAGTGTGAGACTGTGCTAGAGCCAGACTGTGACTGTGGTGGGTGTGAGTCACTGAGTCCCGGCATGTTGCTGTGTCCATCTGGACAATAAAGTTGACTCATCCACTACTCTGACCAAAACCAGTGATTGTGTTATTAAGGACTGGCTTTCACAACAATGTTTGAGCACATGGCATGCTCTGAGTAGCAATATTAATAAGCACTGTGTAGTGTACACACACAAATGCTACGCATATTAACTCTACCAGACACCATGGCATGTATAGTAGATAACTGGTCTGCATAGGGAAAGTGAATAGACCCTTTTACCACGGGACAAAAAAAACCCACAAATGTCTCACTTTTGTCTTTCGTAGGAACGGTTGCAATCGGTATTCATACATGTAACAGGTGCCCCAACCAACCTGTTGAGAATCACTAGTGCAGAAACAGAGAACACCTTCCTCTGCTAATTCCCCAGTGGAAAATGGTCAATTGTGTTCGTTGGAACGCTTGGCCAAACTGGAGGCACCATGGCGGAATCGAACCCAAGTCTTCATGGTTCAATCGCATATTTTTGGTGGGGTTTCCTGTCTTTGCAAAACCTCCAAACCTGCACTTACTATTTCTAGATTGGAGCAGGAGTAGAAATGGTGGTTGTACTGAACAGCGCATGTGTGAAGGGCGTTAACATTATTTCTAACCTCTCTGGTTCGGGGTGTGCCAAATTACAGAAATGAATGAGACAAGTGGGCACTTCTTCAACAGTAACGGAGTCAGTTTCTTACTTGACAGTGTTAAAAGTCCTCTCCTCACTGTGACACTTGGGTACAGGGTGGCCCTTAGCGTGGGCCTTCTTCAGTATCTCTATGCTCTTCATGCATTCCTCAGCCAGCTTCTCAAACCTGTGTAGAGTAAAGGATCTGTCTGTATAAGGCTACAGTATAATCAATGTTTTATGCAAATCCTATGTAAAAGTATGTAGAGACAGAAACACACACACACACACACACACACACACACACACACACACACACACACACACACACAGTATGTGGGATTAGATAGATTAAGTGTCTTACTTTGCCGTCTCGGCCACACTGCCAATGTGTGTGAACTGTTGGGAGTAGCCCAGACATTTCTGTACATGGAGAGAAACACCAATGGCTAAAGAGATTTGACTCATTTGACTCAAAAGTACGTTGTTCAGAAACTACTGCAGAACTGAAGAGGTGACGGGAGAGCTTTCAAAATCACTATTAGTCTCAATATCCACCACCAAAATTGTAGAGATTATACCAAAAATCCACCTCTTTGGCATTATGTATTAAATACAGTAGGAGATCTATTTAAGTGATGCATTTGCCTGTTGTTAATAAGTAAGCGTCTCAATGGGTTTGGGAGGCACCTGTCCTCACCTCATGTTGCTGTCGAAGGAGCTCCATGAGGTGATTGTACTGCTCGCTGGAGCGAGGGGAGAGAGGGGAGATACGGGAACGAGACAAGGAATAGTCCTCCTCGCTGACTGGCGCACTGGGAACCTGCAGAGAGAGGAGAGCAACAATCAGAGAGGTGTGAGGTTCCAAAAAAAAGAAACCTTGCATTTTAAAGAGACTGTTTAAAGGCAGAACGCAAAACAGAAGGTATGAATGAAGGAAGGTGTCGGTGAGAAATGTGAGCAACATTTCAGGCACGCACGCACGCACGCACACGCACACACAAACACACACACACACACACACACACACACACACACACACACACACACACACACACACCCCCCCCCCCTCACCCTTCCATAAAAAAATGGAAACCATTAAAACCGGGAAAGAATCTCCTTTTAGATTTGGGGTTTAGAAGTGGGGTGTTATACTTTGGCTATTCCCAAATTTTGAAAAATCATCAAAATCATCAAATCTTTAAATATATATTTTTTAAACTCAAATCATTGCTTCAGGGGGTCCCTGGAACAAACTATTTTCAGATGGGGGTCCGCAGCCAAATACATCATTTTAAGGGCATGAAAAAGTTTGAGCACCATTGATATAGCAATATACGTTTTACAGAAAACTGTTACAAGATATTTGTAGAACGGGCCTCAGGTCACACATAATCCGGAGACTCCAAACGACCTCTCTGCCACAAATAAGATGATCACTTTACTTTCTTTATTTCATACTTAGTGTCTAAACACAGATACATACTGTATGGCCCAACAGACATTAATATATTACCTTGGATATATCTACAGGAAGGCCAGCCTTAGCAGCATTGATCATGGGATCCAGTCCCTTGGCGTGTCTGAGGTGTTGGGCTGCTCCAGTCATGTCCTAGAAGAAATCATTCAATCAAAGAAGTCAACATTGAATCAAAAAATTATAAAATTGCAAACGGTTGAGAGAGAAATATACAGTATATCCTCTGTGTGTGTATGTATGAATGTATATATACATATATATAAACATACAGTAGTATAGAATAAACTATAGAGAAAAAGAAAATAAAGACAGAAAGAGAAATCTAGGAAAAAAACTAGCAAAAACAAAGTTCACACAACTTGACAGCCTACCTTCATCTGCTTGGATCGCAGCGCCGCACGCATAAACGCCTGTCGCCGTAGCAACAGGAAATCCAGTTGCTGCTGGGCTACAGGGATGATTAAGAAAAAGTCAAACTCTGTCTTAGGACACACTTTCAACACACACCCAGAGTGTCACACAATAGTTTGCATGAAAGACGAAGTGATGCAGACGGTAAAAAAGACTGCATAAGAATCCAAATCAAACATCCTCGCCTCGGCAGGTCAGCTTACAGTGCCGATCTAGATGCATCATCATACACCCCCACCTATAAATCACGGTTGTGATAATCGACGGAAAAAAGAGCCAGTCAAAAGTTCAGGACAACTGCTTTGTTGGATCAATAGGGCAATTGAGTCCACCTTCTGCCAGATTAATCCAGTTTTAGATTAACCCAAGGAGCTGTTGTGCCGTAACAAAGAGCCTGTACAGACGCCGCCAGTGACTCCAGTAAAAGAGGAGACTAAACAAACGTGAAAGTTCACAGACATGTAGAGATCAGCCAGGAAAATTGTACCCGTTTCCACACGGGCCCAAAATACACACGACATGATACATGTGATGTTTCATTTATCTGCTAAAAGCCTGCATCAGCATCCACAGTGGACACATTGCTTGCATGATAAGGTGCATCCTGTACACTTCCAAGCATTCCAAATAGATTTCAGATACAAGTTGAGGCCAGGTTAACTACTTAAAAGGAACATTTTGCCTTTTTTCCAACGTCATCTCAATATATGGGTCCTCACTAATGCTCACTCTGAGACTGTCATTTCTGTCACACTCTGTGTCTCAGAGGTGGACTGTGAGTGTGGATGGTTTGTATAAATGTGCCTAGTACTGCCTAGCAATAACATCATCTGTGTGAACTTAAAATAAGATTTCAAACTTTCTTGAAATCTTGGCTTCCATTTCAGTGCGCTATCGTTGCATCGCATTGTGACAGCGTAGATCAGGGATGGGCAACTGGCGGCGCGCGGGCCGCATGCGGCCCGCACCGTCACTCAATGCGGCCCCAGGCCAAAATCCCCCCCAAAAAAAAAAAAACTTTTTTTTTTTTTTTTTTGGGCCAAAAATGTTTTAAATTGTTTTTTGGCCAAGTCTACACCTGCAACCACACGTAACTTCTACTTTATTCTTCTTATTCCTCGTCTTTGTATTGGTATTGTTTGTGTTGGAGCGCCTCAGTGCGGCTGCAGAGTTCATGTGCAACCTCTTCCAGAGAGAGATAGAGACACTAGAAACTCTGCTGGAGACACAAAACAAACTGTGTAGACTTGGCCCTTTGAAATAAAATGTATTTTGGCCCAAAAAAAAAAAAAAAGTTTTCTTTTTTTTTTGCATTAGTCGACTGCCAGTCGACTATTGGCAATTAGTCGCCAATTAGATTCGACTAAACAAATCCTTAGTCGGGGAGAGGCCTGCTGAATAAAAACAAAGTTATAACAAATAATAATAGTTAATATCCCTTATTTATCACATATGTGACTATTATGGGCTTTTTGAGTAATGGGGTACTACTGGCCGATAAACGGCGGGCTGGGACCAAAATCCAGCCCTGGCATTTTGGTCCGAACCGGCGCACCGCCCCCGGACCGTTTTGCCAACGGGAGGGGTTTTGTCAAGGGGGGGGGGGGGGGGGGGGGTCCCTGCCGATAAACAATGCGCTCCCCCTGCCGATAAACAATGCGGCCCCCCAGAGTGATTGAGGAAATTTTGTGGCCCTCACCATCTACAAAGTTGCCCACCCCTGGCGTAGATGTACTGTTTTTGAAAATATTTTTTGCTTATAATGTCACGCCCCAGAATAGGGAGAACGTCAGGGTGAAAGTGGCGAACATACACTGTATTCCGGAACACTCACAATAATTATTGTGCAAATTCACCAGCACCTCTATTGGACAGAACCCTTTTCCTGTGAAAATATATTTTTATTTCATTTCATGGCCCATATCATTCCAAAAGTGATTGGAAAAAGTATATCAAAAATAACCTTTGTTTAATTGAAAACGTTATACAGTATGACTTTGATTTGATTAGCTGCAGCTAATACAATAATAATAATAATATACATAAACATATATGTTCATGTATATGCATTTGTATCATATGAAAATAAAATACATATGCCTCTTTTGTTGTACCATTAAAGACACAATAAACAAGTTTAACAATTGTTTTCTTTGAGTGTTTCAGAAGAACATAAGGTAGATAGGTAGGGTCTATAGTCTACATAACCCAATTCTAGTAAAAAGCTGGTGCCAGCATGTTTGGGTAAAGAATGCTGGGCCACACTCAATTTTACCATTGACTGCTTATGAAGTTCTCGCCCCTCCCGTTTGTATGCGAGAGCTGGCGAGAACTTCTGGGAACTCAGATTACTTTTGGAGTAAAAGCCCTTCACAAAATGATAATGACAATTATCACATTCCTCTGATCTGCGCCAATGGCATACATTTTCTGGCTCCCTGTCCATTTCTTCCCTAGCTGCCAAGTAGCATATCTGGAGCTTCTATCTTCCCTGCCTTTCTCTTCTCAGACAGCTTCTTGGGATGCTTTTCAACTCATTCTCTCCTCTGCTCTTATTTGCATCCTCATCATATGTATTCTCACTGGCATCAATATTACTGACTAGGTTGTTAGAAAATGGTGACATGATTGATCAGTGATTGCCTATCCTTATTGGAGTTGAAGCCTCAGCGATTCAGAAAGAACTTGGTCAGGTAGTAATGTAAGCATACAGTAAGCTCTAACATATCGTCGGTGTCCAGGACGAACCAGCTAAATCCATTTTCATCTTTTTTTTTTTTTCATAAATCAACGCTATTGAACACCCTTTACGTCTGTGTAAAAAATCTAAACATTTGAACCAATGAAAAGTAATAAAAAGCGCCTCAGACGAAAACTCCCAAATCCATTGGATCCTCTAACTGTCCGTCAAAAACAAACAACTCCCCCCCTCTCCTCTACAGTGGTGCTATTTCACAGCCTTAGCAGAGCGCGTTGCGCAGTGGACGAGGAGGAGGAACACGTAAACAAACTCCCCGTAGTCTGTTAACTATGCAGTGTACCTGTTTATCAAACTTAGCACAGACGCTAATGTTATGAAAACAAGTAATTATATTTCTAAAATCTATGACGTGTTTAATGAGGACAGCAATGTGACAAGAGGAAAGGCGTTCATAGCATTTCTGTCGCGCTAGTTCTAGTGTGTTTGGACACCTAAATCCACTTTAGCTTGATTTCTGCTCGTCTGAAACTACTAACTCCACTCGCGCTGGGTAAAGTGTTGATTTACCCGCGATTTGGGTAAAGTGTTGATAATATAATGACACATGCAAGTATCTCACAATATATACAGTCACTATACCAACTTTGATGAGGCAGTATTGCTTTGTTTTAAAGATATAAGGTTTTCTTCATTTTCTGAAAAACGTATATTTTGTTTTTTCATTTCCTGAACAATGAGCGTTTTGGATTTAGCAGGTTCGCGCTGGACAGCAGAGATATGTAAAAAGCATACAATTGACTTTCCATGGTCAATTATCTACATGTTAAGATACAGTCTGCTTTCCATAGAAGAATTTAAGAAAACCATAGACCATATACTTCCACTGTCTTTTTTTGGTTACCCCTGTCCACTTGTAGCCTTTTTCTCCATCTTCTTCCTAATGTATGTGTCATGGAGGTTCCACCAGTTTCTTCACCTCCACCAGTACATCAAATTGCGCTTTTTTTGTGTGTGAAAATATAGGACTGTGTGTAAACACATTTAAAGTAAACACTTGTTGTTGCTGTGCACACTTGATGTTGCTGTGCACACATATGGACACACCTACCTTTTGGTCCCAGTTTGACATCTTGAGGAGGTGCTGAGGAGCCTCTTGGGGCCTGAGGAGCTGGAGACTTGGCTGTGTGGTTGGGTGGACGCACTGCAGGCTGAAGAGAGAGAAAGATAGGAAGATGTCAGACTGGGACTATGGCACTGGATAGAAAAAAAATACGGTGTCAGTCCGTCTGCAATCTCGGAACCCAGAGACACACTAAAAAGGAAAAACAGCGACCTCTGCTGTTCTTCCTCCTGAGTGTGACTCTGGGACAATGGCGACGCAGCACATGTGCGCAAGGAAACAGGGTTTAAGTCTGCCTTCACCGCTCCACTTCCGGTGGTGAGCTTGCGTTTTCATTCCGACTAGATAACATTTCTACACGGAACACTAACGCCACTTCTCCCAGAGAACATGGATGGTTTTGGTTATAAGCCCACTTGTTTCTATGAAAAGAGTAAGTTCAAATGTGAATATCTTTCCGTGGTTGTCTGCTCCGCGGGCGCTATTGTTAAATTAGTTTCGGTTTAAGTTTCGAGTCAGGAAGGATGACGGACACGTGAATCCCGCCCACTACATTTGATTGGATAAAGCGCGGCCTCTGAAGCCACGCCCACTCCCACACAGTGTGTACACGTTCTGACGAACCTTCAAGACAGATTCCAACGCAGTGCAGAATCTGTTCTTGAGAGATTAGTCCGTCTGTGCCTGTGAGCAGCTAATCTCCAGCACCGTAGGACCAACACTCCCAGCAGGCCAAGGAAGAACCTCTGGCCAAAACCAGGCTGATTCACGTTTGGCCTATAACTCTTGAACCGTAGGTTGTACAAAATTGTTTTCCCCTGGATTCATTGGATCATGACAACTCCCCTCACCTGATGACGGCCATGTGTGGCCGTAACATTGTACCACCTGTCCTGTGCTAAAGTACAAAAAATGCTTTTATTCTATTATTCTGTGTCCAGCACCAGCAATGAACTGGATCTGCGCAACCCACTTCTGAACTAACAACTCCCCAAACTCACAAATCGGTACATATCTCTGTGGTCACGTGATGACATGAGGTCAAACAATCAAAACCTTTCTTGGATCATGACAACTCCCCATATAGGCCCCATCCATTTGTGTCAAACTACATTTTCCGCTATTTCGCGTTTTTGTCAAAACATATATTTTGCTATTACTCCTACAAATGCTGTCCTAAATTCACACAAATTGATCTCTGGAGACATGTATCATATTCTATTCCAATTGGCTATGACTGACTTTGGAGGCCCTGGGTAGGCATCCCAGACTGGCGGAGACGTGCACTCCAAGGAGCACACTTTTCTAGTGGCTTTTGTTTTCCGTACTGTTAAAATGACTTTTTTTGATGTGCGGCTATCGTTTCAGAAACTCCACCAAACATTAGTTAACTGTAAGCTGTTACATGACAGTGGTGTACTGTTCTGATTTTGTTTCTGCTACCTTGCCAACCTCTCCTGTGTCACCCTCCTCGTCCTCATCTGCATCCGCATCCTGATTGGCTAGTTTCATGGCTGTTTCCAGGACACCCATGAAGTTTTGCTGACCACCCTCGGAGCCCTGGATTGGAGGACAGCCTAGAGGAGCAACACAACACCCACACATCACATCTAACTATGTAAAATAACACATAATACATGTCACACACAATACATCTATGTAAAAGAAAAAATCCCTCTCCTTTCACTAACAGTCAAATGAACATGGGAGATTCACATGGGAGTCAAGAGGTGCACACACATCCGTAAGTTGGCTATTTCGACGGATGCTAGATCAGAATAAATAATAATGCAGAGAAAGAGAAGGTCTGCACACCTTCTTAATGCTCCCAGAAAAATCTTTATTTATTTATTTATGCAGCAGTAAAAAAAATACAATGTTTCGGCCTCTACGGCCTTCGTCAGGAATACACATACTCCGTCTTGTTCAGTTCTAAACTGAAAACTCATCTCACCTCCAGTCCCCTCTCAGCTTAAGGAATTTTGCAAACTATTGCACAGTACACTTGACTATTGTCTACTTGTGAAGTTACTGAATCAGATCAAGGAAGTGATGTGATGTTACTGATACAGTTAGTGATATGACGTTACGGATACAGAAAGTGAATCTATTAGTTCTACACTTGTCATAATGTTCAGAGTCTCTCTAAAAAATGACATGATGAAATGTATTGACCTGGTGGCACAGGGAGCTCCGCCAGGTTGACAGGCCGTCCAGCTTTGTGAGCTCTGATGGCATCCTGGTATTGCTGATAAGAGACACAGAGAATGACAAGGTCAATTGTTATTCAATATATGTATTTTTCTTTTATCTTATTCTGATTTGAACTTTACTAATAATATTTTTAGAGAGACAAATGTTGGCTCTATATATAACTGCATCGCAATGTTCTTACAAGTACAAGTGAGCACAGTGATTCCGTCCTGGGAAGTTCATAAGTTGGACAAAGATTCCAACAGTGCCTTTCCTCTACTGCCCTCAGAATGCAGTGTCTTTAAGCTTTCCTATAAGTATCGCAATACAATATCAAAAATAAATCAATAAAAAAAGAAGAGTGAACCCCCAACCTGAAGAAGTGCATACACATAGTCATAGGTTTGTGTACCTTGACAATGCGCTGGTGCATGCGGGCCTTGCGCTCATCTCCTTTGCTCTTGGCTCCCTCTGCTGCCGCTTTGTATCTGTCCATCCTCTGCTGCAGGGCATCTGCTATACTCCCAGGGGCAGGCAGGGCTTTGGAGCAGGCACGGACACAGACACACACAATATAACATAGTACTTGATATACACAACAAAGTATATGTTACGCAGCTAGCGTCGACAGATCACACACACACACACACAACACATACAGATGGGTGACAAATTAAAGGAAAAGAGTAAGTGAAGTAAGGTGGCCTAACATCTTATTAAGAAGTAAGGTGTTGGGACAGTCTTGTCAAAATACAGAGTTCCATACAGACAAGCAGATGACCGTAACCGATGCGTAAAATATTTGGAAATTGAGTTTTTTTGGCCAACAGGCAGCATTCTCAAGAAGCTTGAGTCTCAGTCTAGTAGAGATGATGACATCCCTCTCTTTGTACAGTAGCTGTCAACTGACTGTTTTTGCAGTCTGATCATGTGCTGAATTGACATTCCCAGTCAACTGGAAAGAAGAGTTGCTGTTCTGTTTTCCATGACATACTGTATTGTACTATTACATATTGCATCACTGTCATCCAATGTGTGCTTTTGATCACAATGTCTGACCGTATTTACTGATGTGATGCAGATACTTTAGTCAATGTTCCTATTGAAACAGTTAAGCAGTCTTTGTGACTGAAGCTGCTACATATTTTTATACATGCCACAGCATGCTAAGATGCTAATTGCCTAACTGTATCATGCAATGCACCTGTATGGAAGCATCTGCATTCCTTATGTTTCTTCGCCCATTTATTCACGATTTTTGTCTAAATTGTCACCTGCCTGTATCTTTGTAAACAACATGCATTACACTGATTTTTTTTTCTTTTTGGCTAGCAAGAGGGATTCACATAAATTCAGTTGTGGTTTACTGGGACCTTACCATCATTTGCCACCTGGGGCGCTACAGCAACAGGAGCAGTTTGAGGGGCCGGTCTGGAGGAGGACTGAGGAGCAGAACGCTCCACCACCACATCTCCTGAGAAGAGGAGGCAGAGGATTAGTTGATGAGGTTATGATGTAAGAAGGGGACAATATGAGAGGGGATGGGAGAGAGGGCAGCAAAGCAGAGTTTCACTGTGATCATCTCTTTTCTAAAGCTTCACTAAATTCTCTCTGATCTGTTGCCAATAAACAGCCAGAGAGTTCTGGCTGTGGTTGTAAGCAAGAATGCTGCCAACGGAAGGCTTTGAAAACGCCCCTGATGTAGTGAAAATGATTTGTGCTCATGTAATGTGAAACCTTTTGATCTACAAATACAAATTCTTAACAGACTCTGTTTATTATTTTCTCTAACCTAGCTTGTTCATGTTACCCAATCAAATGTAATGCATAAAGAAATGTGAACAATATGGTGTATTTAGTTTGTACCACTCTGGTAGCATTTTGGTATTTGGTCAAGTTTGGCCATGACTACTTTTTAACCACTTAAACCCTATATTCTTCGTTGACCAGAGGTAGCCCTACACCAAATCTCTTGGGCGAAAATAGGCCATCTACAAGCTCACAACATTTGTGAGCTTGTATATCGGCTATTTTGCCGAATGTTTGCCTATTTTTGTCAAATTAATATCCCCATTATGACATGCCATGCTAAAAGATTTCACAGACCAGGTGATGGTGGTAGGGAGGTGAGTTCTACAGGCTCTCCTCTGTCCAACGCCGCCACCACTATATCCAGTTTCTACAATAAAGAAGGTTACACAGTGATTAGGATCACATTAACACAGACACTCTGCCTCTCCTTTCTTTCTCTTACATGCATGCATAGTTCCCCATCTTTCCTTCCCATCTATCTTTTCCTTTCTCTACCTCCATCTAGTCTTTCCAAAATAGGATTGTTCGGTCCGATACTGATGTTTGGGAGTAAAAAATAGAAATCCCATAACAAAATGTGGCAATACTCCTGTTTTTACAGTAAATGATCATACAAAAACTTATTTTTTTTGGATGGATGCCTCAAACTTGGTTATCAAAAACAAGTTGTGATAAAGGCTGGATACAGTTGAGCAATAAACTTTATTATAAACATTTAATGCACAACATCCCTATAATAAACAGTCTTGCGAGGGCAGCAGAGTAGATAATGCTGATAGCAATCTGTTGGGCAAAATATGTGATGAAGCTTATTAAATTATTTATCTTTTAAAGCAAAAGAAAAAAAGAATACAGATTGTGACAGCAAACCTCTCGCGTATGTATGAAATTCATTATTCCTACCGTACAAAGTGGTGGAAGTGGTGGATGGTCTTCATAATTTACTCACCAAAGACTAAGTTTACCCACATTTGGCTATACTCGTTCCAACATTCGTCCATTCAAAAGGTTTTAATCTTTTAATCCGGTTAATTAAAAGGTAATGAGTTTCAGTTACCAGTTACCAAAATGTCTGCTACAGGCCAATATCAGTCGATATTATCAGCCTTCAAATAAATCTAATAAAAGGTTAGGCTCTAGTAAAAATATCATCAAAATTACTTATTTGCGTTAACAATAGTATTACACCATTGTGGTACCTTGGCAACGAGGTAGTGTCGTTTGGCCAGTTCTGTGTCTCCACCCTGCTTGGCTTGAATGGCAGCTAGTTTATACTCCCTCTGCCTGGACAACACAGTCCGTTTCACCTCTGGAAGGGGTGGGATTGGGGTTGGAATGAATGGTGTAGTTGAGCAGAGACACACACAAAAAAAGGAATCAGCATAGAGAAAATTGAAGTCAAGGCAGCAAATGACAAACAGATGAAATAGGTGAACTAGAATGTATGATGTTTCACGGGAGCCCAGTGACATAAAAAAAAAAGTCAAAATCTTACAAAGCGCAAACGTTATGCAAAGCTCTGCCAATCAGTTCAGCCGTTAGGTCGGGTTAGCCAATCAGGGATTTATACTGGCTTAGCGGCACAAACGTGATGCGGCGTCTGCCAATCCGTAAAGCCAACGGTTTGGGTTGGCCAATCAGTGAAGCCGATGCATAAAATCTCCCGAACACACCAAGAATTTGTGTGTCTTCCTCAGACCCGTGGGCTGACATATACATATATTTGTGGTTTTTCGGTTCTCGGAAACCATTGGTGCCTTTCGGCACCGCACACCTCGGAGTGATGAGACACCAAGTTTGAGATCGCTCGGTCGGACACTTTCCGAGTTACGCCCCGGACAGAGTGACACACACACAGAGATTTAGTAAATTATAGATGTTTGGAGTGTGACATGTGTACGTGACAGACACAGTCTACAATCCCAAGTGTATGTGCAGGGATGTGTATGTGTGTGTGTGTGTGTGTGTGTGTGTGTGTGTGTGTGTGTGTGTGTGTGTAATATACCTGAGTGCTGCACATTAGGCTGGCCAGGGGTGAGAGGAGAGATGGCAGGTGTGTCTGGGGTGATGGCACCAGCAGGTTTCTGTGGTGGAGTAAGAAACTGGGGCCTAGCATTAGGGGCTGGAGGGGCAGCCTCCCTCAGAGATTTCAGATTGGTGGGCGGGGTGATTACAAGTCCCGGAGCCGTCAGATCCCGTTCCTTGATTGGTTCAGGTTCAGACGCAAGGTTGGGCTTTCCACCTGTAGCAACAGGAGGCGGGATCTCCTCCTCGTTGATTGTCTTTCCTTTTTTGACAGAAGCCAGCATGGACTGCAACGTCTAAGATGAAATGGGAAAAGTGGACACTGTTACAATCGTCAACAGAATCAACATACAAATAAGAAGGATGATTTATAGAGCCTTGGATGATAGAAAACGTATACCTTTTAATGGACTGCATCATTTCCCATGGGAAAAAGCATAGTCAAGGTTGTGATCCGGGGGTTGGTGGATTTTTGTATCCAATATAGGCAAAAGGACTGTGTGGATCATAAGTTCTAACTCCACAGGCTGTCATTCATTGATTCTGCTAATGACAATGTGCCGTTTAAATTTAAACCCACATCTATGGACACCAGATTGTCTCTACTCTACATAATCTTCTTTTGGCATCTCTTGTATGGCTTCTCATTTGATAAGCATTCCCCAAGTTCTGGAAAACAGGGCACCTTAGTATGCAAAGCTTGACTGTTGTCTAGTACTAATATCTTAAGGAGCTCTTTCCCCTTTTTTTTATTTCTTTTTGCACTTTTACCTTTAGGCCACGGTCATATCTCCGGGCTTTGCTGGACTCCCCTGCTGCCTTGGCATTGGAAATGGCTGTCTGATACATGTCAATGCGCTCCACCAGGCGGGACTCTACGCCTGCTGGCCCACTAGGGGTGGTAGGGCCGCTGCGGGGAGTGACACTGGAGCCTGGAGTGATGGCAGGAGGTGCAGGCTTAGGAGCTTCATCATCCTCCAAAACCTCGTTCAGTTCTGCCTGTGTACACATGACACAATCACACAAAATAAATTATGCATTTCCAAACATGTTTAGTGCAAACCTTTAGGAGCATTTATTATAAACAATGAGTAAATACATAACATTCCAAAAGCCAAACCTCTCTCCTTAGATTTCACAAAGCCAATAAGCTATATTGAATGAGAGCAGGTGCCAATTCCTAGCACATTAAAATGCACGCATAATCTTGGATTCCTAGCACCTGTCCTGCACAACGCTGTACATAAAAACAATACATGAGAGTAAAGGAATGTGCAAGTCTGGTACCATTAGATCTTCATCATCATCATCATCATCCAGATCTTCGTCCCCACCCTCCTCATCATCCAGGTCTTTCATACAGAGAGCGGCCATTCGCTCTATTTCCGCCATAGGCACAGGAGCTAGATATATAAATGTACATTAGAAGGATCACTCCATTATGAAGCAGCACACCATCAGGGGTTTAACATTATCGTATCAACTGGTAATAGGTGGCATTTAAATTGCCGGGTCATCTACATCTCCCGAAAAGTATATTATATTAAAAGACAGGCAACAAACAGGAAAGCGTTTCTTTCTCACTTCTGCCTCCACTCTTCTTCCCTGGTGTCCCTCCACCCCCTCCTCCCATAAGGGCCAGGAGCTCGGCTTCCAATTCTTCCTCATTCCCTCCATCATCCATCCCTCCATCTGGGGATAGGTCAAGGATCAGGCCCAACTGAAAGAGAGAGTGAGTGAGTGATGAATAATCATACATACACCAGTGGCGTACTCACTGTAGAGGCAGGGCAGGCGGTCGCCTGCCCAACTAAGATCTCGCCTCCCCTAAAAAAAAACAAAAAAACAAAAATGTGTCATTGTGTGCTTAATATCCTCAAAGTCACGCATCCAACAAGCTTTGAACTGAGCAGATTGGACCTTCTGTTCCAGAGATAATGGCCAAAACATCTTGAAAACGGCCACTTTCGCCGGTTTTCAATCGCTGATTTTAGATTGAGTTGATTTTTTTTGGGGGGGGTAATAGAGGGGGGGGGGGATCTCACCTGCCCTAAATGTAAATCCTGGGGACGCCAGTACGCCACTGACATACACTGTAAAATGCTCAGTGTTAATTTAACCATTTTTAACTCTGATAATGTATAAATGTAATCAAATGGACCTAGTTACATTTGTACATTCTCACACTAGGAGGATGGAGTGTACCGAACAAAGTACCTAACCATAGGTTAGGCTCAGTGCAGTCTTGTGTAGCCAAACAACTATTCCACAATTTATTTAAAAATGGTGTGAGTCGACAACAGTTTGGCTCGAGAGACCAGGTTCAGTGCCACATGCAACCACTCACCTATGTGGAGACATTGGCACAACTGTCTATTTGTGGGACACCAGACCTGGACGCTGATGTGTTTTAAGCCATGCCATTATTATTATGTGTCTTTTATCTGTAATTTTACATAGGATGTGTATATATGTTTTATCTGGACCACGAGTCTGTAATAAAGTTTGAATTTAAATTAATTGAATAAAGTACAATTTTGAGGTATTTTTTACTTTACTGGAGTATTTCCAAATTTCAGTACTTTTACTTCTACTCCACTACATCTCAGAGGCAAATATTGCACTTTTACTCCACTATAATGAATTGAAAACTTAAATATGGCAGAAATAAATTATTATATTATAAAACATACATTAACCACTTTAGCCCCATTTTATACATAGGCTATTTGAAAATAGCCGATCTACAAGCTCACAACGCGTCGCAGATCTGATATTTTCAAACATTTTTGTACTTTTACTTACTCAAGTAACATATTGAACACAGGCCGTTTACTTGTAACAGAGTATGTTTATATTGTGGTATTACTACTTTTACTAGTAAAAAGTAAAACATCTTCTTCATCATAGGGTGATTTACCTGTTTGGCCCTGGCTGCACCCTCTCCTGACCCCCGGGGAGGAGGGGGGTTCCGACTGCGACTCATGGACTGTTGTTGATCTCTAAACGGGTAGCTGATGGAGACACAACCAGGTTATAAAGTTCACATTAACACAGTACTTTTAACACCAGACACTATATTGGCCGAAATCAGAGATTCAAATGAGTAACTTTTAGCTGTCGCAGAGACAGTTGGCTCGGCTAGCGTTAGCTCCTAATAATAGCTTGCATCAGGTACCTTGTAATAAACAATGTCAGTGGCAGCTTGGTGTTTACCGTGTGTCTCACCTCGATCCTCACGGAGTGACAAGTTGCAGACTAAGCATCCACTTATTCAACTACACCGTGTAGAAACGTAAAGAGAACATTTAGAAACAGGAAGACACAGAGTTGTGTTCATAAGGGTTTATGAGTCAAAATAAACACGGAGTTATGGAATTTACTTCCTGCATTGCGTCTCCAATAGCAACACGAGTCGTGGTTTACGGCCTTCACGGAACACGCCCCATTACTGACGTAAAACCTGTAAGCGTCTTCAGTAAGTACCACCTGCTAGTGTTGCCATGTCGGCTTATTATAAGCGACTGTGGGTTTCTTTTTCTGTAAAGTTGCTTGTAAATATTGGTAGTTGCGGGTTGCGTTTTTTTTTTGGCTTGTCTCCTAATGTTGTTTAAAACAGTGATTCTTAAACATTTTCATGTCATGCAAATTAATATGTATGTCCATTGTCCACAGACCCCCCCCCATCTGAAAATATGTTGTGCCAGGAGGCAGGGACCCCCCCCCCCAGATTTGTGTTGTTAAAATGTTTAAATAATGTTCTTAAATTACCTTTTTTTTTCAACATGACTTTTGTCTTTTTCATTTTTTTATAAATAGCAGACCTACAAGCTCACCTACGAGCTTGTAGGTCGGATATTTTCAAATAGCCGTAGTAGCTTTAATAGTCGCTTATTTTGGGCTAGTTTTCCTAGACCTGGTTGCTTATTTCTCTCACAAAACCTGGCAACACTGCTGCCTGCCTGCATTACATTAAGAAAAGTAAGCTGAATGATGTATAATCTACTTTCTGAGCCTTAACTCGCCTTAAGTTTATCAAATACATTTCCAATTACTTCCCATTTCTCACTTTTGCTAGCTAACGTTCTGTTGCCTTCACACACTTTTGAGACAAGTAAATCAGCTAGCTAACGTCAATTAGGAACATTACATGAGCTGATTCATTAAAACGTGTTTGTCAGGAACAGAAAATGCCCAAAAGAAAAGTGAAGATCACCTCAGACACAGGTAAAGTAGGATTTTATCAACAAAGTGAGCTACCTTGTAATCTAAGATATATTAATTGATTTATCTTTTCTAGAAAATCTCCCTCCACCCCTGCTGAGGTCACTGAGGTCTAAAAAGAGATATGAAGAAATTTGCCCATCTGCTGATATTTGTACCACACCCCCCCAGCAGGTAATTTGAGATGAATACAACTGTTATGTATGTCCACTTACATAAACAGTATAATAATGAGTCAAACAGTGTTAGAGAGTTTATCCATTGTTTACTTATTCAGCGCGCTTTGCAATACAGACACGGTCCGCCAATGATGACGTAACAACCTCTCTTAAAGGAACAGTGAGCTGCCAATATAACAGTAGTGCCAGGGCTCAAATACATAACAATTCCTCCCTTCTAATTTTTATGTACTCTAAATCAATCTTAGCAAAACAGAAATTAAGGCACCATAACAAACAATTATGAAATGTGATACAGAATTCAAAACTTGACTTTTTGTTTCTTTTCTTTGACAATCGGTCCAATAGTAATCGTGTGTGTGTGTGAGTGCGTGTGGTGTGTGGTGTGTGTGTGTGTGTGTGTGTGTGTGTGTGTTAAAGTTCCAGGGTCTTGTTGTCCATAAGGTGTTAACTATAACTCAAACCTCTGAGGGGGTCTACGGTCTCTTTCAGGGTAGCGGCGTACTGGGGATTCAATGTCAGTTGTCTTTTTGCCCACAGGTACTATAGGCGTTGCCCACTCAGCCCAATCCACCTTGGATAATATTCCTTGGTCCACTAGGTGTTGGAGCTCGGCTTCCACTTTGGGGCGTAAGGCATATGGGACAGGACGAGCCTTGTGAAATTTTGGCGTTGCATCGTTCTCAAGCTCAATCCGTGCCTTGATGTGTTTTAGGGTACCAATGCCCTCTCTGAACACTTCAGCATGTTTATCCATTATCTGTGTCAGTTGCACGTCTGCACACAGATTTTTCTCCTTGGTGGCGATTTGCATCGCCTTTATGTCATGCCAGTTCAGACGGATGTGCCTCAACCACTGTCGTCCGAATAATGGCACACCTCCATACTTAAGTACATACAACTCAAGGTTGCGCATTTGGCCCTCATATGTCACTTTCACCTTCAGTTTTCCCAGTGGAGTGATCCGCTCACCTGTGTATGTTTTCAGTCTCACACTGGTGTGTTTCAGTTTCAGTTTAGGGAAATGCTCCTTGTAGTCTTGTAAGGATATGATAGACAGTGCAGATCCAGTATCCAGTTCCATTTTGAATGGCACTCCATTAACTTTAGGTGTCAGCCATATGACTTCACTGTCATCATCTTCTGTGGAGTATAAATCAAGACAGGCCAAATTCTCTTCATTTGAATCCTCTGAGTCTGTCTCTGTTACTTCATGCACTTTTTGGCTGCCCTTTCCTGTTCTCTTCCCTTGTCTATCACTGTACCTTGATTTGCACATTTTCTGTATGTGTCCTCTTCTGTTGCACTGCCTGCAGTCTTTATCCTTGAACCAACAATCTGCAGGGTCATGTGACTTTTTCCCACATCTGAAGCAAGGCTGTGTTTTCTCATTGCGTTGGTTTGTTTGGAACTTGTGCACTGATCTTGCTTCATTGTGTTTGCCTTGTAACTCACTTGCATCCTTTGTTGCTGTTTCCATTTATATGGCTATTTCCAATGCACGAGCTAGTGTTAGTTTGTCTTCAGTCAGAAGACGTTTCTGGATGCCTTCGTTGTGCATCCCGCATACAAATCTGTCTCTCAGAGCGTCCGATAGCCCTTCCCCAAACTGACAATGCTCTGTTAGCCTCCGGAGCTCTGCAATGTACTCCGATATGGTCTCAGACTGTGATTGATTTCTTTTGTGAAATCGAAAACGTTCTGCTATCAGCAATGGCGTTGGATTCAAATGCTTCTTTAGAATTTCTGTGATTTCAGTAAAGGTTTTGGCAGCTGGTTTGATGGGGGCAATGAGACTGCGGAGCAAGTTGTACGTTTTAGCTCCCATAACACTTAGTAGCACAGCAACTCGTCTGTCCTCTGCTATTTCGTTAGCCACACAATACTGTTCAACTCTTTCCATGTAGGATATCCAATCTTCAGCTGTACTATCAAAACTGTCCATATGTCCCACAAGTCCAGCCATTTTCGCGGAGTTTTAATCCACTTATTTTACCTTGATCCGTTTATCAATAGCGCCGTTCGTCGCGCAGTATCCACAGGTTTCTTTTTTTCTTCGTCTTTTTTTTTTTTTTTTTTAATAGTCCATTTGTTGCACGTTAAGAGTCCGTATAACTTCGTCGCCAGTTCTGTTATGTATGTCCACTTACATAAACAGTATAATAATGAGTCAAACAGTGTTAGAGAGTTTATCCATTGTTTACTTATTCAGCGCGCTTTGCAATACAGACACGGTCCGCCAATGATGACGTAACAACCTCTCTTAAAGGAACAGTGAGCTGCCAATATAACAGTAGTGCCAGGGCTCAAATACATAACAACAACCGAGTTGAAAAATAAACTATTCCTTCTAAGAATGCTGTTTGAACTCTTCTCTCGTGTCCTCAGGACACTGGGATAAATGCCACCTCAAGTGCCTCTTCTCTTCAAATTCTCGAGTCCAGTGTACAAGGATGTACCAAGACCACTCAACTGGAGGAGGGGGAAGAGCATACAATTACCTCCGAGCAAGAGGGTGATGTAGAGGACAAATCTTCAATGGCAGTTTGTGCAGAGAATGTAATAGCTGACACAGTGGGAGGAACTGTACTGACATCACCCTACAAAGATTTTCAGCTCAAGAACCTCACAGTAGTAATAATCAAGTCAAGTCATAATAACGAGGGTGAAGAGAAAGAAGGAAAGAAATCGATGAAGTCTCCAACTCACTCACCAACAAATCAATCGCAGCCTTACCAGCCAGCCTCCCAGGGTGGTGAGATCGGGGATGCAGCCTGTCCAAATGTCTGTGAAGAGAGACAGTGCACAGGGGAAAACGTGGACCACAGAGTGGAGACGAGCCAAGACAGTGAACAGGTGCCTAACAGACTGTGCATTGGTGGTGATGAAAGGGCCGCTGCTGTGGGCTTACCAGCCAAAAAGAGGAGAAGAATGGGAACCTGTGGTCTGACGGAGAAGGAGAGGAGTCACTTCTTTGAGGCACAAAACCGAGAAAATACAAAAAGCTGCAGAGAGGGAGACGATCAAGCGGAAATGGATGTTAGAGATGGAGGAGGCAGACAATGGACAGTGACACTGAAGAAAGATGACCCATGTCAGGGTTGTGATAATGAGACTGATCTGGTGACTGAAGACAGGATTTTGTCATCCTCTGCCCCACCCTCAGTAGGGAGGGTCACAGAGCACTGGGAGATGGAGACAAAACGGCTGTCAGGATTCTGTAGTGGAGAGGACAGGTTAGGATCCTTTTTTGAGAGCCAGTACACAAGCAAACACCTCACTGACTGACACACACACACACACACACACACACACACACACACACACAGACACACACACACACACACACACACACACACACACACACACACACACACACACACACACACACACACACACACACACACACACACACACACACACACACACACACACACACACACACATAGTGCATCAAAGAAGCCAAAACTAAACTTAAATGTATTTGTTTTCACCCGCATCATTTTAACAACACTGTGTTTTTTTTAATCTCACAGGGCAGACACAGAAGTCCATGTTTCTATGACTACTTCAGATATGATCAGTAATGCATTGAACCAGGCTGGTGGAGCTGTATCGTGCCCAGAAGGGGAGAGCCACCGGGCTGACCCTAGCACAGAGCCTGGTCCTGGGCAAGTCATTGACAATCTCAAGAACGATCTATCTGCAGAGAGCAAAGATGGGCTAGCTATTCCTGTGATTGGGGAGGAGCAAGAACTAGAGGAAGCCACTGATGAAACTGTCATTGAAAAGTGTGAGAAGCAGAGGAAGGAAACGGAGGATGGCTGTGTAGGACCAGACTGTTATTCTGCCATCACTCTTATTACAGCCACCCCTCAGAATGCAGGGATTGAGACAGGGCATCAGGAAGGGGACCAGACATTGTCTCCACAGAGGGAGAGTGTGGCCAGGGACGCATCTATGGAGGCTGTTGGAGCTGAAGCTGTGCCTCAGGATGCAGATGGAGATAGAGATGGGGCTGAGGCTAGATTTCCATCTACAGAGACTGGTATAGGAGGGTTCAATGGTGGTACAGAGGAGCCTTATGAGGTTGCGGCGACACCTAGTGGCTCAGAGGAGAATGAAAACGTGAGTGGTCAAACTGCATTTTTCTGTTTCAGTTTTACCCCCCCCCCCCTCTGTCTTGTATTTACATGCCTTTAATTATGTATTGTTAAAAACATGTTCTTAATCTTTGGAATCAGTTTTTAGACACAGACACTGTACCAAACAGCCCCCCCCCCAACTCACCTAGTGTTTTCTAAAATTCTGCCGTACTTGGGGGGTGTGTGTGTGTGTGTGTGTGTGTGTGTGTGTGTGTGTGTGTGTGTGTGTGTGTGTGTGTGTGTGTGTGTGTGTGTGTGTCAAGTGTGTTAAATGGTGCTGTTCAACTGTGAATAATAATAACCTTGGCACTCACCCCTTTCCTGTTACCTCTTAGGGCCCCCAGACCAGGACCACCCCCACCCCCAGCCCATTTGGATCTTGGTCCCTGAGTTACATATCTGACTCTCAGCTGAACAACACTGTGATGTAAGTTGGAGGGAATGGAGTTGTGGATTGGGTGGACACACACTCATGGGTGGAGGAACTCATCAGTCCATCAATCAATTAATTGGAGGTGTGGGGTCCGTAACGGAGGTTCTCTCAATCTCCATAACTATGTTACATTAGAGATTCAGTATGGGCAAAGTATATTGTGTCAGCCAGGTGATACTGAAGCTCTAAAGTTATGTACCAGAGATTGAGAGGACCTCCATTTCAGGGACAAGAGGAGCAGAGTGAGCCTTTGTTCTGAAAGAGGCATTGTCAGCAGCCATTTTAGGCACTTAGCTCATTACACTTAGCATATTATAGAATATCATTAATCAATCAATTTTGAATTATATAAAACATTTCCAACATTTCAATGCATGGCAGTGTGATTCAATGCGTGATGAAACAGGAATATTACATGGCGTATGTTTCAAAGCCACCTTTGTAAACCAGGCTGTATTGTAAGCGCTTTATACAGTAAATACAGTTCATTACCCAACCACCATTGAGATCCTTCAGATAATTTACCCAGAGAGAGAACTTTCATCAAGGCTCTGCTTTTAAATCTTTAGAAACTAGAAAAGGGTGTCCTCAGAATTTGAACAAACTTCTAGTTGATTGATGTGTTGTAAATCAACTAAATTGGTCAGCAGTGCTGTTGCAGAGAGAGGGTGTTCACTCTCCATTCCGACATCTCACCACTCCGACTAGTGGCTTCCGCGTGCGGTTAGGGTTAGGGTTAGGGTTAGGTATAGGGTTCGTCAACGTCGGAAAGGCGACATGTCGGAAAGGAGAAATGCACCCCAGAGAGAGCAGTATGGAGTTGCTCTCAAGCATGTTGGGGCAAGTCTTAATGAGCTTATAAAATAAAATACAATGGCTTCCATCTTCTCACTGCTCCTGTCAAACTATCTTCAAGACAGACAAATTCACCTGTGGCACAACTACGAGGTAGCACTATCAACACCGTAGTGGCAATTTAAGTAATTGTAGATATGTTGACTTTTATCCAAAACATCTGTAAGTAGACTCTTATGCTGTTCCAACACCCTCTCCCCTGTCTAGTGAGAAAGAGGTGGTAGAGAGGGATGAAGGTCCTGGTTCTCATGAAGATGCTACAGAAGTGGTCTGTGGGATGATCAAGGAACTCTCTGCACTGAAGTATGTAATACTGACACTGTACCTGTTCTACCCTCCCCCATTTCCAACGCAACCAATCATTCAGGCAGACAGACATGTTGTGTATCTTTCACCCTGTTTTTTGTATCCACAATTTGGATCCAATTGATCTGTGCTGTGGTCTTTCAGGGTTAAATGAACACTTTTATTTTACTGTGTACTACCAAAAATAATTAGATAAACCAGCAAAAAATACCACCAACTAATTTCCCTTCAACCAGTACTAGGTGAAGGCTGTTATCTATTTAGGCATCCGACATGATAGTTTCATTTAGTAAGAAATATTCTTCACTTTTAAAATTATCTATTCTAATCAACTAAAAAGTAGCTTCAACACCACCCTGTTCATCTCTCCTCCCAGTGGTTGAGTGGTGACCTTTTGACTTGTGCTGTGATTGGTCAGTGTTCAATTGCTTTTAGACCATTGCCTGTTTGATGATTGTAAACTGTAGACTGTGGTGTAAAGTAACGAAGTACATTTACTAGTGATATCCACAATTCCCGAAGTACTGTACTTAAGTACTTTTGAGATATTTTTACTTTACTGGAGTATTTCCAATTTTCAATACTTTTACTTCTACTCCACTACACCTCAGAGGCAAATACTTCTACTCAGCCCTATTTTATACACGGGCTATCACAACGTTGTGAGCTTGTAGATCTGCTATTTTCAAACATTTTAGTACTTTCACTTTGGTACTTTAAGTATATTTTGATGCCAATACTTTTGGACTTTTACTCCAGTAACATTTTGACCACAGGCCTTTTACTTGTAGCAGAGTATTTTAAATAGTGTGATATTGCTACTTTTACTTAAGTAAAATATCTGAGTACTTCTTCCACCACTGGCCTTTACCTTTATATATTATTTTCTAAGCTAAACAGGCAAAATGAAACAGCAGACATTGCCTTCGAATTATGTGACTTTACCTCTACTTTCTAGTTGGATTGTGATGGTCGCCCATGAGGAGTTGGAGAATTTCGACTGTGACCCATGCTCTGACTAAATCCGGACCCAGGACAAAATTCAAGTCAAGAGCACCCCTACCTATCAATTATACCATCCACCCTGTTAAGCCTCATTCCCCAATTTCAAGTCATGTTAATGTTTGCTATACAGTTTCTAATGTTCACTTTGATATGGTTTGTTGATCATCATTGAATAAACATTGTTTAAATAAATGTCATGTTCAGTAGTTTGTTCTATCTAGAGACATCTCTATAGAGATGTAGTGGTGTTAAATACGACAGAATTAAGAACACAGACAAACACACAGTAGACAATAAAGATTAATTTTAACAAAGACATGACCAACAATGGCACACCTGAGTAACTGTTGACTAGGCACACTTAGATTTAAAAGATTTAAAATGCTGACATGATGACTCGATACTTGTTAACAATGACTGTAGTCTGTAACCCATGTATTGTCTTAGAAATTGTTATTTATGTCATGATCCTTCAAATGCATGCAGGAAAATATGCATCTATCCACCACGCTTTAAAATAAATAAAAACAGTAGGAATACAACCCTACATCATTTTTTCCTCACCCCAAAAAGGACAAATAGGGTTGTCGTTCAAAGAATTTGTCAAAATCTTAACATTATTGTTAATGCCTTTGTTAGTAGCTACACTAGGCAAACACATTTGACAAGTTAACCCAAAAACAAAATCCAGCAAACATGCAACATGCAAATAGAAAACAATAAAACAAATCTAAATTAGAAAACACACGTAAGATAATAAAGATGTTTTTAAATACTTAAAACAATAAGAATTACAAATAGGGTTGTTGTTCAAATAATTATTTACTTAACATTAACTTGTTTATGCAGTTTGTAGCTACAATAGGCTGACAACACATTTGACAAATGAAATACAGCAAACCAACATGCAAATAAAAACCACTCAAATCAAAACTAGTAGCCTAGAGAAAAACACACGTAAGATAATAAAAAAAGCCAACAATCTCAGTTAACGCTGATGGTCTTGTGTGAACTTATGTTGCTTTTGCGTGGATCTGGTGTACACAGAGCTGTAGGCGCTGTCAACCAGGGGACAGAAGCGTTTGGTGTGAGCATGGGCCCCGGTGGCCCCACAGAGGGGACACACGTACTGTCGCAAATAGGGACAAAGCACTTCACCAACCTCGTTCTTAAGGCAGTGGGAAGTGAACACGGACTCTGCTTCTCCGTTATGCTTACAGAAGCTGCAGTGTCTGCGTTCCAATGACTCCAATGATCCCTTTAAAGTCTTCTTACTGCGCTCCTTGGGGACCGGCCGGGAGCCCACCACGGGTTTGGGCGGTAGGCCCAGAGGGTTGGATTCCACCTCATTCCGCGAATCGTGGAGAGAACCGAGCGCGGTCCAAAGCGCCCCCGCTTTGGGTAGAGGAGGCTTGGATTCCACCTCACTCCGTGCGTCGTGGACAGAACCGAGCGCGGTCCAAAGCGCCCCCGCTTTGGGTAGAGGAGGCTTGGATTCCACCTCACTCCGTGCGTCGTGGAGAGAACCGAGCGCGGTCCAAAGCGGGGGAGGAGGCTTGGATTCCACCTCGCTCTGTGCGCCGTGGACAGAACCCATCGCTGCCCAAAACTCTGCAGGTGTGGGTATAAGAGGCTGGGATTCCACCTTGTTCCGTGCGTAGGGCTGTCACGATTACAGATTTAAGTTGATGATTAATTGTCGCACAAATAATTGCGATTAATGTGTTTTTTGGCATTGAACATTGGAAATTACTTTGTAATTAAAGTTGCACAGGGCAAATATGACAAATAACTTAAATATACAAAGAAATTACTGACATATTTAATAATGTTATACAAAAAAAATAAAAGCTGAAATAGCCGATCTACAAGCTTACAACCGTTGTAAGCTTGTTGATCTGCTATTTCTGCTATTTTTGGAAAATGTATGAACATTTTTCTACATGGAAACGATTATGACCATTATGCAAAATAATTGCGATTATCTCAAATAATTGCGATTAGGCAATTTAATATGTAACAGATACAGGATAGGTGGGCACTAGGGACATCTGGTCGATGTAAAATTGGCTATTTGGTCCAAAATGTAAAAAATATATATATATTAGAAAAATGGTCTTTAATGTTAAGTATACATGATTTATACAAGCATGGTACATCATTATCAGAATTAGTGTTATCCTTGTTTATGCCCAAAAATGACTGGATATACAGGTTTTGTAGTAATTTGTAGAAATTGTAGAAATATTAGACTTTAATTGTCGAATGTTTAAGCATGTTCTAATCATTTATAGTTTGCTACTTGCTTTACTTAAGACTATTTTTCTAAATTTTTATTTTTTAAAATTTTGGCCAATTTTACATTGAGGTGCCCAGATGTCCCTAGTGCCCACCTATCCTGTTACCATTGTGACTGGCCTGTCCATGCGTCATGGTGAGGACCTACCGTGGTCCAAAGCTCTGCAGGTGTGGGTATAAGAGGCTTGGATTCCACCTGGTTCCGTGCGCCTCCTTCATGCAGAGGAGAACCTACTGTGGTCCACAGCTCCGCAGTTGAGGAATTTGCCAATGGAGGTCCTACGTAGGGCTGTCATGATTACAAAATTGAAGTTGACGATTAATTGTCATACAAATAATTGCGATTAACGATTTAATTGTGTGTTTGGCATTGGAACATATGAATGATGTTTTAATTTCTGTTTGCCTTTTAGGCTTCATAATCAAAAATGGGACAGGGCAGATAAGACAAATACATTAAATATACCAAGAAATTGACATATTTAATGATCTTATGCACAAGTTTCCTAGGGAATTATGGGCATCACTTCCTGCAGGAATGTGAATTGAATGACAACAGGAAGTGATGACAATAATTCCCTCAATGCCCCATGGGACACTGTAAACTCTTGGATACATGTAAAAAAAAATATATATATACATAGCAGATCTACAAGCTTACACAAGCTTGTAGATCTGCTATTTCAACTTTTTTTTTAATATTTGAAATTGTGAAATTGTGTCGACATTTATGCAAACATAATTGCGATTATCTCAAATAATTGCGATTCCAGGGGTCTTCAACAGAGGGTCCGGTCCGGGACCCCTAGGGGATCCCCAGAGTTACTACAGGGGACCACCAAATCTTTGTGTGATATGGATTATTATTTGTATTAACCAGTTCAACCCTAGAATCTCTCTACACATTTTGAGGGGAACATTAGCAAAGAATAGCAGAACTACGTAAGCTCACACCCCTTGCACAATGAGGTGTTGTGTGCTTGTAGATCGGCTATTTTCGGCAAAGAGGTTTGGTGTAGGGGGAAAAGGAGCAGATAAAGTACAGAGCCAGCGGTCAAGTTTACAAAGTATTGAGGGTTTCAGTGGTTAAATGTCTGAAATAAAGAAAAATCATTAATTCACATAACACTGATAAGTCTATGAGGCCATCTATGAAATCTATGAAAAAGTTTACTCTGCAAGTGCAACACATTATACAATATGTATGTAGTGGGGGTCCCTGCTTCATCTCTCTCTCAGCTAGGGGCGTCCTAAAAAACGTTGAGGGCCCCTGGATCAGACGATGTAATAATTGTGACAGGCCTACCTCTACGATGTCACCACTCTGATACACCGTGTCGTTCAGATGCCAAGGCGCCAGCTCGTTACAAAGTTCCTCCATGTCCCATTGAGGACAATGAGGGGTGACAGGTGACGCTCTCTGTCTCTGCAGCGAGGAGGCCTGGTTGAAACCTGGGTCTGTGTCCACACGATTCATCTCTCGAACGGTGTCTGACAGACGCATGTAGTCTCGCCAAGGCTGGAAACTTTTGTACGACTCCATGATGAATAGCGATAGATGTTGGCAAACACCATTCATTCTATCGTATCGATAAATAACTCGTCCCTCGTTTACTGCGTTCTGTTCCTGCAACGGTGTTACCAAAACTTCGCACACACGTCTGGTACACGCAGGTTCACTGATTGGCAATTGTCTGCACGCGGTAATAATAGGTTCACGCCCCTATGAGCGAGGGGCCAATCCCGTGCATGACCCTACAACATGTATCAACATGCTGCATTGCTGTCTGACAATTTAAGTTTATCAACCAGGGCCCCTGGGGACCACAGTTGTGTTGGTTGGGGATATATGGGCTAAGATTTGTTTTGTTTTTCTTGAGTAGGGACCGTCTAGGTTACTGTCAGTCCAATCTGTGGACCCATCTGCAAAAAAAAAAAAGTAGAAACAAAATGTTTTGAGAGATTAGAGACAATCTCTTGTTATTTTCTGTCTCCAACCTAGCCGTGAAATTAGGTATGCCAGTGTGGAAAAAAACAATTCTCACAAAGCTATGTTGTTGCAAAAAACACTTTGCCTTTACTATCAGTACTGTCAATTCTGCCTAACTCATCCAGAACTTTAGTTTCATACATGTGATGTGCCTCTAGACAAGAGTCTGTGGCTGGATATGTCAATGAGCTGATCCTCTTCTGTAATATTTAAGCTTGAAATACTGATAATGATATACTGAGTACGATCTCTAATTCTACTGTTCTCGTATGTATCACCAACAGTTGTGGTCTGAGTTTCTCAAAAAAAGAAAATCAGCACTTTATTTTATTACCGAATGCATGGTCAGGGACCACACACAATGCCTTCACAGACCACCAGCTATACATATAACGCAAGTAGCCCATGCATGTAGCTACTCTGTAGGTGATGAATATCTCTAACTGTATATGGACAATTTTCTAGCTGCAAGCCCCCCCATTTGCAGAGACTTAAGCTGGTCTGAGACAACTTGTGGGTAACATGGGCTTTGGAGTGGTTTATATCTGCTAGAAATGTCGGTGAATACTATTATCCCAACCAAGGTTGAAATCTGGAAAACGTAAGGAGAACTGTATTCATCATCATCTAAGTCTCAAATCAGCTCTGAATCAGAAACGCAATAAAGAAATTTTTAAAAAAAGCACCACTTTATTAATAATTCACATTAAAAATGTAAGATATTATTACAGAAACAGGTTATATTATGCCATCCTCACTCAGAACTAAAATGACCGGTCTAGGTTTTGAACATGGGGTGTGTGCAGCAGCATCCTCTCACTTCCATCATTACAGCTCTCTTGTGCATGGGGTTCATCCTCTCTGGCTCTGAAGATAGGAAGAGGAATAGAAATTAATAGTGATAGGCTGGTTAAGAAGTACAGAAGGGCCAGAAACATCTCTACGAGGTGTACACGTTTTTATAGGACCCAGCCATACTGAACTAGCATGTCTAACATGTCAATTCATCTTTTAGTGTAACCGGCTTTATTACTATTCAATAGTTAAGTCGCATTCATTTGTTTTTCTAGCACAGAGTTCTGTTTAAGCCAAAGACCTGCCACAATCATGGATTGTTATTTCACTAAATTTGTAAACATGAACAGACTACCATGCATTTGAGAGTCAAAATAACACAAAACACACCACACTTAAAGTGTTTGTCTGATGTTGGTGTTATCACTTAGATTCCATAATATACATGCATATATATGGGATTTATAGATTATGGCACAAAGGACCAAAATTGTGAAATCTAATGAGAACACCAACATCAGCATAGCATTTTGATGAATTGCAGTTAAGTTTCATGTGACCATCATGGGTTTCCAAAACAGTGAAATGGAAGTACACACTTTGTGGTTTTTGCAGTGATATGAATGAAGAACTCTAGTCTTGTGTTAAGCTCTTCCAACCCCTTCAGCAACTAAACGGATACACGCATAATGGGACTTTTTTTTAATGGATTATGGCACAACGGAACTGAATTACTAAACAATTACTGTAAACACTAACATCAGAATAGCATTTTTAAGAAGTGTGTTAAGTTGTGTGTTTAAGATATGTTTTGAGAAGCATCAGACTTCAATAATCATGAATAGGCCGATATCTCATTAAAGGTAGGGTAAGTGATTTTCTTTGGTTAAAATAAGTGTTAAATAGCTATATATTCTGATAGTACTCATTGCTATAGAGTGTTCAGTAAAAGGAGTCTCCTTGTCTCTCCACCTCTTTATAAAACAGAACATGCATTTTCGTTTCATTTCCAATTTTATTCAATCAGGATACAGATTAAACAAGTGAAATTGGAAGTGATGACACTAAGAAATGAGCAGGCAAAATTGGAACTGGAACACTATAAAAATTAAGCTTAAAAATGGGTACTTTCTCCTGATTGGCTGAGATTTTGACACCTACTGGAAAATGTATTTTCTGTTTATTAAAGAGCTGGAGAGACGGGGAGACTCCTGTTACTGAACAAACACTCTTTAGCAATGATTACTATCAGAATATAGTGCTTTAACCTTTTAACAAAATACTTTTTGTTTTAACCAAAAAATATCACTTACCCTACCTTTAACAAAAAGATATCCAGACTTAGAATTTATATACAGAAATATTAACAGAAAAAAAGATATCAAAGAACAGTTTTGAGGAATTAAATCATATTAAAGTAAGAGTGAAAAGGACCCACAAAAAGGCTGCTCTGTTTTCTATCTTTGGGAGGCTTACATTATAACCAAGTTAAGTGTTCCTTTAATTAATGGAGAAGTGAACATGATCACAGATGACTCGATTCTTTTACCCCATTATTTTTTCTTCTACTTTGATCGACTCTTTATCGTCTCCTAGTCACATTTTCCCCATAGTCACAGAAATGAATATTGGGGATTTGGAACCACACAGCCAAATATTCCTACACTAAAATGGTAAGTTGCAGATAGACATGTCAGGAGAAAATTTACTTTGAGACCAGACTTGTACACCCCCAGGGTGTACCCTTTCATACTATTGGCGAGGTGTGGAAACTAAAGGGCTATCTTTTAAAGAAGATCAAGGATCTTTGATATGGTAGCAGTTAGGGGTTGGTCAGTAATAATAATAATAATTTTGATGGCCCTTTTCTAAGTACTCAAACTTACTCAAAGCGCTTTACAATGGTTCATTCATTCATACAGGGGGGGGACATTGGGACAGTATTAGTTAAGTCTAAATGAAACCATACAGCTAATTATTTTCAGGCCTTGAGACTATCAAATTGCACAATGCTGCTTAACTAACCTGTTGCAGTAGGAAAGACCTAGGGCAGAGTAGAGGTCAGGAGTTGCAGGGGTTCGAACTCCAATATTTTGCTGAACCCATCTTTCAGCGAACCCTGCAAGAGGACTGACCCGTGACTCTTTGGGTGAAGGTGTGATAAGACAATAGCCGGAAACCATCATGGGCCCCAAAACAGACAGATCTGCAAAGAAGGACATGTTTTTTGGCTTTTGCAGTGATATGAATGAAAGGCTAGTTATGATCTGCCAACCCTTTCAGTAACCACACAAAAAAGTAAAGAAAATGCACACTCACCAAGGGTAGTGCTCTCACCCCTGTCGCTACCATGTGCTCCTTTACCAGACAGTGGCGAATGTTTCAGACTGAGAAACTGCTGCTTCAGTAGAGAGCCTTTCTGTTGATCAAAGTCAAGCCGCTGTACAGGCAGATGGGTGCACAAACAAACTCAGAAAACAATTTATTGTCGAAAGTTAAACTTTTTTTCCCCTACTACCATAGGATGGTATACATTATAGCCAGTATGTTAGCCGGTCACAGGACTCTACCATCTTACAGTGAGTGAGTGAGGCCTTTGCCACTCATTTACCGAAACGCATTTATCCAACTAGAAAAAAGTGCCCCTTTTGCATTTCCTACCTTAAAACCCCCTCAGACACTGTCTGCCCTCCTCCCAGCTGTCTCCATCACTTTCAAGTGTAATCCAATCGTCTCACGGGCTTTTGGTGGATGGCCTTTTCTGGTGGAAGCACTGAGAAGCTAAATAATGCAACTCTGCCTCCTTGTCCCAACTCTGGATAGTCATAATGAGCATGGTTTGTCAATAAACTCGAAATGAGCCTTGCGCCATCCCAAGTTGGATCTATGCCCGCTCTCTCAATGAGACTAGGTTTCCCCTCAAAAGTCTGTTAATAATTTATGATGCCCACGTCAACAGGAATCATGCATTACTTTAAAACACTACAGCCACACTTTCTTCCGACTCACCTCACGACTCAATTTGATGGCAGCCTCTGTGAAATTATGCCTTTCCCTCTCAAAGGTCCTCCTCTGGTGAGTCAGCTCTGCCCAGCGGAGATGAAGTCTCTCCCACTCCTCGAGGGCATAGGAATCCTCCAGGACTGGCATGGCAGGCGTGAAAAGGCTATCCTACAAATACATATAGCAAAGGAAGCATTATCACTTTACAAGTCTAGAAATATTCATGTTGTTATTTGTAATGGCCTAGTATGTGTGGAAACAGAGGGAAAATACATACTTCATCAACCGGCTGCATTGTACAACACATTTTTAATGGTGTGGGTCTGCAGGAGGATAACCATCTATCCGCGTGTGTGTGTGTGTGTGTGTGTGTGTGTGTGTGTCTGGAGCTAATCTCGCAAACTGCTGGACTGATCAGTGCCAAATTTCTTGTGCACACTGGCAGTAGGCTAACATAGTAGCTCCACTTTTTCCCCACGTTATAATTTCCTCCCCAATTTACCCCTGTGCCACCTGGACGGCCCAAAACATCATATTTTCAACAACAAAAAAATGTTGACACAGTATAATTTAGCCTTAATAGTTAATATTGAGGTGTGTATTACATACAGCATGATAGAGGTTCTCACCTGTAACAGCTGCTGCTGTACTCTGATCAGCTCCTGGCTCGCTTTTAGCTCGGTTTCTAGCTCCAATAAGAGCTTGTCCTGATCACTGACCACACTGTTACCTACACAGACAAACCCAAAGAACACTTTCTCCTAAACCAGTATTTCACAAAAGATTAGTCATGACCTAATGACAAAAATCAGTAGACATGCAACAGGAATGTTTTCATAGGACAGCAGGGCAGGGCTATAGACAAAGCTCTTAACCACTAAAAACCTCCTTGTATGACAAATAGTGAAAATGGCCATCTACAGGTGTGTGATGCATTGTGAGCAAGTAGATCTATTTTCAATATATATATATTTTTCACCCAGTGCCAATTGCCTAAGCTGTAATCCTGGACGCTGCTCTCTCTCTGCCAGCCTGAGGAGAGCCCCGAACTGAGCTCATGCTTCCTTCAATGCATGAGGAGTGAGCAGGCCGCTTCTTATCAAGTAACAGGTGAGAATTCCCCCCGGTAGGATGTAGCGCGTGGAAGGAACACGTTATTCCAACCAGTTCCTTTCCCCTCCATCAGGCGCCCCGGCTGACCAGGAAGCGGCAGTATAGAGATCAGGATTACTGCATGTTTTTTGTAAGGGTTCCTACCCTATTTTCAATATTTTTGAAAAAGATCAACGTATTTGCCCAAAGTAGGGAAGCCAAATGTGTGCCTCAAGTTTGAATACTGAGAACTGTTTTACACACCCACCTGGGAGGAGGAAGTCTTGTAGTCTCTTCTGCACTTTCAGCCAACACTGCACTACACCCCCTGTCACATGCTCACCCAAGGTCAGCTCTGACTGGACTAGGCTCTCCTTATCAGTGTTAATGTGGACATCTTCCTCATCCCCGCAGTCCATGACAGTCTTTACAAAACAAAAATAACATTTGGGAAAATATAATTAATGACAAATTCACACTGATCGATTCATGTTTAATCATTTAAAAATGAAACGGTATGTACTGGTACTAATGGCTCAACTAGATGGTATGTGGCTCTTGATGAATAGTGTTACTACTGCCACATCCAGGCTGAATTGTAATAGCTTCTCCATCCACTCCCCACATACCTGCTGCATGTTGACTCTTACTGCGTGGAGTAAAGTGGTGATACTGTGCCGGAGCTTCATGGCCTCTCTGAGCTCTGCTCCTTGCCGTTCCAGCATCAAACGAAGTGCTGCCATCTCTTGCCTAGCTGTAGAGGTCTGAGAGGAGAGTCTAGGAAGAGGAAAAGAACACAGCTGAAGGTGTTCTAGTGGTTCCCATCCCTGGTCTTCAGGGACTGGTGGTTTTGTAGTCTGTTAGGTAGCCAATGGCATTCACCTGGTTTTCCAGGTCCTCGATTGGACAGCCAGAATTAAAGTTTGTGATAGAATATGATGGAATATGCTTTGTGCAGCTACATAATGTATTTGTATGATTCATGTTTTCCGTGTTTAGTTGACTAGTTCTTAATAAAACATCAGCAACAACCAGCCTACGGTACCTTCCATTAGGCCGGGCTGATCTGCCTGCCTTATCAGTTCTCCCTCTTCCTCCAGGTAGAAGGTTCAGCACCTCTATGGCTTGACACAAAAAAGGAGCATTGTACAGATCGAATATCTAAGTGGTGTGTGGAAAAAAAGCATCTCTACAATGTCCACAGGGAAAAAAGGATGTAATAAAGAAATGTGTTGAGTAGGTATGCATGAATTTGTTGATTGAGCTAAAGTATTAGTAGATGCTATGGGTGCAAGTCTCACAGAGGCCCCTCTGCTTGTGTTTGTCAGTGAGCTGGGACAGTCGTTCCTTCAGTCTGTTGCCGAGTTGTTCTTTCTGTCTCAACTCTGCCTCCTGTTGGTTACACTGCAGCTGCAGACGGGTACACTGCCAAGAGGAAGGAGAGGAGAAGAGTTCCTGAGGGAATAGAGAGCCATTATGCAATGTGTCATGTGCACAAACATGCACATCTTACTTTCTCCCTCTCTTGTTGCAGCATCTGCTGAAGCCTGGCCACATGTTGATCGCTGTCCACAAGTTTTCCCTACAGGAAGAAACCATTTGCTGCGTTTTTGGTTTGTTTGCTTGTATTGTAGTATCTGTAACCCTTTAGTTACAGATATGAATATCTCTCTTACATACCTCGAGTGAGAACAATCTGCCTCTATGTTCCACCCCGTCTGTTCCCACTGAGGTGCTATGGAAGACCTCACCCCAAGCAGGACTGGACTCCATTGCATGCCAGTGTAATGTCGATCTGAGGAAAAAGGCAAGATGGAGGGATGGACAGACAGACAGATGGTTAAATAGTGAAAAAGGGAAAGATACAGCAGGTAATGCACAATCTATGTAAAGCGCTTTGGATAAAAGCGCTATATAAATGCACCATTTACCATTTACAGCAGGGATATGTAACTGAATTATGACACAATAATAAAAGTGAGCCGATTGTTCTACGTTTGCACTGTGTATTGATCAATAGAACAATATGTTTGCATTTCAGTGAAATAATACTCCCAACCTCTCCTCTGTGGGCCTGGGCCAACTCTTCTCTAACCACACCTGCACACCTGGGAACCAGTGACATTAGCCATTAACTAACATTCACATGAAATACACATGTACCTGAATTCACTGTTCTGTCATTTTTTTCTTGTGCCAACACCTTTGAAGAACACATTAAACAAAAATATTACCAGGATTAGAGGACATTTTTTGGGTACCTTACCTGAACAAGTCAACTCGCATAGGTAGATGCGGCCATTTTATTTCCAGGTGATGGTATTTTGGTTAATGAGAATCTCAACATAACATGTGATTAAAGATGGAAATGCAGTAGTTTTAACAAATTATCTGTTCTCAAATAATTTTGCAGTGAGTGTCATTAGTGAGATTGATTGAGACTGGTAATCCACAAAGGAAAGCCAAACACCAGGGAAACTCAGTGATTCAGGTGAGCAGACCTTCAATTTACTGGCTGTAATGTAATCAGACCAACAGCTCATTGGCCAGGTGACATAAGTCTTCAACACTTGCCTTGCCCCTCCTGTTTTAAGTTGGCAAAACTTAACAAGAATGGCTTGGGAAAAAGCCAGCCAATGAGCTGCTTTTCAGTATCTGTCATCAGTGGTGGAAAGTAACTAAGTACACTACTCAAGTACTGTACTTCACTTCTAATTGTAAGGTACTTTTACTTTACTTGAGTATTTGCATTTTCAATATGCTATACTTCTACTCCACTACATCTCAGCGGCAAATACTATACTTCTTTACTCCAGTACAGTTATTTGAACACTTTAGTTACTAGTCACTTTCTAGATTTAGATATCAAAACAAAAGATTAAACAATTAAGCCCCATTTTAAACATTTGCAATCAGATCTGTAGATCTGCTATTTTAGAAATATTAAATCATTTTACTTTTGGTACTTACAAGTATATTTTGATGTGAACACTTTTGTACCTTGAATGTAAGCCTTTTACTTTCAACCGTGACCAACTGTTTTTACTTAAAGGGCAAGACCACTTTGTTAGAGGTTTGGGTTGTGTAGTTACCTTGCCATGATGTAACTCCAAAGGTGGACAAGAAATCAAAAATAATTGCGCCATTGATTAGAAATTGATAATAAAAAATATGCTCCTCATTGACTTACATTGTACAGTGAAACAGCTCTCAAAGTCACTCTTTTAGCACATAAACGAACGCAAACAAACATCACCAAACCCAGTAGTTTGTTTTTTTAATAAAAATGTTAACTTCCTGTTTGATTTTGCTATTCTTATTAGGAAGAAAACCCGGACTGGATCCGCGGATCCTGATCTTCAAATAGTAAAATCAGCAGGAAGTTGACATTTTTATTTAAAAAACAGTGGGTTTGGTGATGTTCTATATTGTCTGAATCAGCTTTGTTTGTGTTCGTTTATGTGCTAAAAGAGTGACTTTGAGAGCTGTTTCACTGTACAATGTAAGTCAATGAGGAGCATATTTTGAATTATCAATTTCTAATCAATGGAGCAATAATTTTGTATTTCTTGTCCACCTTTGGAGTTACATCATGGCAAGGTAACTGCATAACCCAAACCTCTAACAAAGTGTTCTTGCCCTTTAAGTAAAAAACAATCTGTGTACCTCTTCCACCGTCATGTACTGTATGATTTATTCTGCTACTCAGATCTTCAGCTTGATAGTGCAGGTGTAGCAAACATTTGGTGGCAATAGGAATAATTATGTGGCATTCTTTCAAATAGTTTGATACTCCAAGTGGGCACATTAACATAGACAATGCTCAAGTGATCAAAAAAGTAATTTAATAGTGTCTGAAAAGCCACCAACAGTATAAAGTATTAAGGCAGATTAAGAATTAGACATTTTACAGCAGGTTAACGCAAAAGGTGTAATATGATTACAGTGTTGAAAATGGTTAATCTAAAACCATCAGTGTATTTATTTATTTAGTTTGTTTAATTGACATATAAGATGTGATTATTTGCCGTTTAACAATGAGCTCATGTTTACTTTTAATTCAGATGAATGCATATGCGTCTTTACATTTAACTGTTTTACAAAATCGCATTCAGGCAAATAAAAGCAATGTCTTCAATGGATTGCACAAATTGCCAAATAAATACATACGTGTACATCAAAACAAAAGGCACACAAGACAAACAAATTGATAGCCATTCAGCATAATCGTCGCTGTGGCGCAGAAACCTTGTATGTCAAAACGTTTACTCTTAAGGTTATTTTAGTCACAAGCTCTTGGTACTTTTCATTCATTCAATATTTATAAAACCCATAGACATACTTAAACACCGTGACTTTCAAAATGTTGCAAAAATCTCCGATCTGCGACAGTCTCGTGTGACGAAGCAGGGGATTCATTTCCTGAAAAAACAAGTTAAAATATGGAGATACAAGGTTTCTGCCGACAGCAACGATACAGTAACATCAGATGGCATAATGTAGTGTCCTGCACTTGGTTAGGATTAATGTTCCTGTAACACTGATATCGTACCTCCTAATGTTAGGTTTGATACAACTACTATAAATGTTGCGCACTGACCGACTGTGCAGAGTAGAATAAAACGTCAAATGTATACAGTTTGTGTACCTCTGCGGGTGTGCATTGCATACTATGAGTGTAGCACTTTAAAAAACACATTTTGTTGACCATATTTGTCAGTTAATCTTACTCTACAGAAACATCTGTAGTGTACTGCAAAATACATAGGAAAAGCAATTTATACTTAGTACCAGCAGCCCTCATTCTGGAGAGCACCAGCTTTGTAATAGTGTTTAATTTTCTCCCAAGTGCTTCAAAACACCAGTACAGTCCGAGCCCACTGCATGGGTGGATAGTTAGGGCTGATATCATAATTATTTATCCCTGGGTAAAACAATAAAAGATTACTGAAATATGAACCGAGTGGCGATCATGATTTCTCCTCAGTTTTGGAATCTTTTTTACAGTTTGGCACTGTAGAACATTCAAAGTGTATTTTTTCAAACAGTTCGATCAGATAGTCCCAACCAAACAATTCCATGTCCCTTCATTCCAAAGGACTTGCTTACAGTGACATCACGTAGGAGTAGGACAGAAGAAGACAATAGGGTGGATAAGAAGCCAAACTGGAGAAGACTTCCATGATGCTTTCTGCTCTAATAATCTGCTTTGAAAAGAGAGAGTACACAATAAGACAACTTCCATTGTTTGAAGGGAAAATTACTTGGTGTTACTAAATGTCATTGTCATCTCATCATAACATCAAAGCAAACTATAAAAGAGAAACAGGCTCCAAAAATATTTCCCCAATTATCAGCCAGTGGCCACTGAAATCACTGTAAAGATCCCTAAATGACACTTACAGGTTCAATCTCAAAGTGTCTCCAACCATGTGTCCTGTCGAAGTGCCATCAAGACACTAAACCCAGATATGCTCACTAGCACTGTTACATGTCACGTAAACAACTAAAAGTAATACACCTCAAATGTACGGCGTAAGCATTATATACCTTAGAAGAGTGAGCAGGACTTGGGGGGTCTAAATGGATTATCACTGGAAGGGACTCCCACCAGAAGAGGGTCCTTCTGTGCATTTTGAAGACAGAAGTTTCTCAACTCAGTAGCAGCCTGTGACACCTAGAGAGACAGTCAGAGTTCAACTTTCTTCATGATATTACAGCATGCATCATCTGTTGATCTCAGGGCATCATATCAGAGTCCAGTCCACACACATTATTTTAAACGTGTGTGTGTGTGTGTGTGTGTGTGTGTGTGTGTGTGTGTGTGTGTGTGTGTGTGTGTGTGTGTGTGTGTGTGTGTGTGTGTGTGTGTGTGTGTGTGTGTACACTTTCGTACGTGGAAATCATTACCATTTTATAAAGGACTCCCCAACATAATTCATTGGCTATTTCTCACTCTGTTCCATTATGTAGGCTATTTCTCACTCCCACATATTAGACTGTTGGCCTACATCTTTTGCATAATATTTGCAAGCAAAGCGCGAGATGGTATTATATTACTAGCCTTGGATCAAGATCATCATAGATCATAGATGTATTCTATCGAGTTTGACTTTTACTTTCGTATCTATCGTAGATAATGTAAAATCGATAAAATACATCTCTGGTAGTCTTGATACAAGGCCAATATTATACAGTGCAAACGTTCAATAAAAACTTTTAGAACGTAGCTGAATATGAAATGTTAACTCTAGCTTCAATAGCTGGTTCGAAGGAAAGCCGGATAAGCCATTTGTTTTGGATAACTATTAAAATAATTAATTGATGGAACAATTAACATTTCTCTAGATTATTATTAGACGAAGAGACATGTTTTCATTTTTTATATAATAACAGTAAGCCAGCTGGGCATGCAAAAGGGATGATGATCTATAAATTGTTCAGTAAGTTCAGCGCTGGTGATGAGATGAACTGTGAACTTGTAGCGATGATCAGTGGTGGAAAGTAACTAAGTAGGTTTATTCAAGTATGGTACTTAAGTACAATTTTGAGGTATTTTTACTTTACTGGAGTATTTCTAATTTTCAGTCATTTTACTTCTACTCCACTCCACTACTAGCCATGGTTCACATGGCTCGTCATTGTGAGCTTGTAGGTCTGCTATTTTCAAATGATTTTTTTTATACATTTGAAAACCTGTGAAATGGGACATTCTGCATAATGAGTACTTTCTACTTTTGGTAGTTTGAGTACATTTTATACCAATACTTTTGTACTTTTACTCAAGTATATTTTGAATTCTGGACTTTTACTTGTAACAAGAGTATTTCTACATTGCAGCATTGATGCTTTTACTCAAGTAAGAAATGTGAGTACTTTTTCCACCACTGTCACAGGCGACAACATCATTGTTAAACCTATAAATGCGACAGAAACAGTGGAGTTGGTTCCATCGTTCCAGTTCGCTGCCCCCAGCTGCTGGCTTCCGCATTTCTTCTAAGTCAGTCAGTGTTGTTGACGAATCAATCCATTATACCTTCATTCTCCGGACGCTGGCCTCCAGTCGAAGCTGTTTCACGGCCCTCTGAGCGATGACCAGGTTGTTGTTGGCATTATTGTTTGACATGGTGGCTGTACTTGTACTGTCGGTCCAGTGAAGTTCTGGTGTAATGAGTCAAGCCTCTGGTCTAAAGTTGGAAACACATCTATCGAGGTCCCGCCCTCTACCAGAGTTGCCAGGTTTCGAGAGAGAAACAACCAGGTCTATGAAAACAAGCCAAAAGAAGCGAGCCCTTTGGTCATGGGTACTAAAGGGCCCTTCGCTCTGTAAACAATGGCTATTAGAAAATAGCCAATCCACAAGCGCACGTGACGCGTTGTGAGCTTGTAGATCTGCCATTTAAAAAAAGAAAATCTTGAAGAAAATTTGAACGACACAAATCTTGTATGGGGGGTCCTTGTATTGTGAATTTGTACTTCCATGTAGCCTACTGTTGTTCTGTTCTCATGTCTTACTAAATAAATATATCAATCAATCAATCAATCAAGTCCCTGGCATTAGACAAAAATGTATTAATATATGAAGCAAGACCAAATAAGCAACTACACTTTCGAAACAAGCCCAAAAAAACACAACCCGCAAGTACCAATATTTACAAGCAACTTTACAGAAAAAAGAAGCCCAAAATGGCTTATAATAAGCAGACCTGGCAACACTGAAACACATCTATCGAGGTCCCGCCCCCCACATACCCATAAATTGTTATGATTGGCTGCAGGGTCAATCCATCAAAAAGTACCCCGCCCTTTCCGTTTAATCCAGTAAAAAATTAAAAAGTAGAAAAAGAAAAAAAAGTTATCAATATTTACATTCCACAAATTGAATTAAAGACACATAAAATGAAAATAATCAAATATAAACAGACACAATATAATACAAAAAGCACACTGAGACAGTAAATTAAAAAGGGAAGAAAACCCCATCCCTCCACAGCATCCAGGACCAACAATAATATGGAAAACAAAAAACATATAAAAATACTGGGAACGCTTATTTCATGTATTTGTATTTGTTTTTAGTGAGGACTGGCCCTCCAGAACAAAACTGCAGTGTATTGTAGCTTACATCAGACTTGTTTTTAAAAAAATATATAATTTCACCACTGAGTTAACAAGTTAAATGTGAAGGTTAAAGTTTGATATCACTTTAATGTCAAACAAGATCTAGAAAACTTGCTGAGAGAAATGATTGTGTGCTGTTATCAAACTCTGGATAATAACATTTTAAAGAATTTTAATATAAATTCACTAAATTCACTTTTATTTTGATTAAGATTTGTACAATTTACTTCATTTTGATTATATTTATATTAATAAAAAAATAAAGAAATAAACACATTACATTACATTACATTACAGTCATTTAGCAGACGCTTTTATCCAAAGCGACTTACAATAAGTGTATTCAACATAGGTAGGGAACGAAAACTACTAATCACCAGAAGTTTTAAGTACATTTCCTGCAAAAACAAGCAACCAAGAGTATACCTAGCGCTAAGGTAAAAGTGCAATATATCAGCTACCTACTTTCTTAAACAGATGAGACAAAAATGGCAAAATCAAATGAGCACGAGCTAAAACAAATAAGTGTATCGACTAAACAAGATCCAATAAAACAATACAAAAATAAAACAAGAGTTCGTACAACTAGTTAACAACAAGTAGGCCAGGCAAAGAGGAAGGATAGTGTTTCCTGAAGAGGTGGGTTTTCAGCCTGCGGCGAAAGATGGGCAGTGACTCTGCTGTCCTGACATCAGTGGGAAGTTCATTCCACCACTGTGGGGCCAGAACAGAAAAAAGTCGTGACCGTGTTGATCGACCAGAAGGACCGTTGAGTGGCGAGGGAGTCAGTCGCCCCGAGGTGGCAGACCGGAGTGGTCTGGCAGGGGTGTGGGCATTGACCAAAACCCGGAGGTAAGAAGGAGCTGTTCCTTTCACTGCTCTATAGGCTAGCACCAGGGTTTTAAACTGAATGCGAGCTGCTACGGGGAGCCAGTGCAGAGAACGGAGAAGGATAGTTGTGTGGGAGAACTTGGGGCGGTTGAACACCAGACGAGCCGCAGCTTTCTGAACAAGCTCCAGAGGTCTGATGGCTGATGCCGGAGCACCAGCAAGGAGGGAGTTGCAGTAGTCCAGGCGGGAGATGACAAGAGCCTGGATGAGCACCTGGGCTGTTTTCTCCGTGAGGAAGGGGCGAATCCTCCTGATGTTGTAGAGGAGGAATCTGCAGGACCGTGTCACTGATGCGATGTTAGCCGAGAACGACAGTTGATCGTCCAGGGTCACACCCAGATTCTTCGCAGTCCGAGTTGACGTCACCACAGCATTCTCAATGGTGATGGCCATGTCTCGGTGAGGACAGCCCTTCCCCGGGATGAACATCAGCTCGGTCTTGTCCAGGTTGAGCTTCAGGTGGTTCGTCGACATCCACTCCGAGATGTCAGCCAGACAAGCAGCAATGCGTGCCTCCACTTGTGTGTCAGAGGGGGGGAATGAGAGGATCAGCTGGGTGTCATCGGCATAGCAGTGGTAGGAAAAGCCATGGGAGTGGATGACAGCACCAAGAGATGTAGTGTAGAGGGAGAAAAGAAGAGGACCCAGAACCGAGCCTTGGGGAACCCCAGTAGTGAGCCTGTGTGGTTCTGACACAGACCCTCTCAGCATCACCTGGTAGGAGCGACCCGTCAGGTAGGATGCAAACAGGGAGAGTGAGGCATGGTCGAGTGACCCACTTTGAAGCCCGACTGGTTGGAGTCCAGGAGGTTGTTCTGGTGGAGGTAGGAAGACAGTTGTTTAAAGACAGCACGTTCGAGAGTTTTAGATAGGAAGGATAGAAGGGAAACCGGTCTGTAGTTCTTGATCTCAGAGGGGTCAAGTATGGGTTTCTTCAGGAGGGGGGTGACTCTGGCAGTCTTGAAAGCAGAGGGAAAGTAGCCAGACGTCAGAGAGGTGTTAATAAGGTGGGTTAAGAAGGGAAGGAGTTCAGGTGCAGAGGACTGCAGCAGAGGGGATGGGACCGGGTCCAGGGAGCATGAGGTGGGGCGACTAGAGGTAACAAGGAGAAGGACCTCTTTAGAGGAGAGGGGAGAGAAGTGGGATAGAGAGGGTGGGGGAGAGGGAGGAGGAGTAGATGAAGATAGGGAGGGAGGGGTGGAAGGCAGACAGGTGTGGGTAGTGCGCAGGGCATCAGCCGGGGGAGGAGTGAAGGAGGATCGGATATCGTTCAAATAAAACAGTTTTATTTGGGACTTCACCATCGTCTTTATTTATGATTTACTTAATTTAAATTTATTTTGTTTATTGATTACAAAAACATGAAGATAAAATACAAAATATAAAATGTAGGATAGTTGTGCGGGAGAACTTGGGGCGGTTGAACACCAGACGAGTCGCAGCTTTCTGAACAAGCTCCAGAGGTCTGATGGCTGATGCCGGAGCACCAGCAAGGAGGGAGTTGCAGTAGTCCAGGCGGGAGATGACAAGAGCCTGGATGAGCACCTGGGCTGTTTTCTCCGTGAGGAAGGGGCGAATCCTCCTGATGTTGTAGAGGAGGAATCTGCAGGACCGTGTCACTGATGCGATGTTAGCCGAGAACGACAGTTGATCGTCCAGGGTCACACCCAGATTCTTCGCAGTCCGAGTTGACGTCACCACAGCATTCTCAATGGTGATGGCCATGTCTCGGTGAGGACAGCCCTTCCCCGGGATGAACATCAGCTCGGTCTTGTCCAGGTTGAGCTTCAGGTGGTTCGTCGACATCCACTCCGAGATGTCAGCCAGACAAGCAGCAATGCGTGCCTCCACTTGTGTGTCAGAGGGGGGGAATGAGAGGATCAGCTGGGTGTCATCGGCATAGCAGTGGTAGGAAAAGCCATGGGAGTGGATGACAGCACCAAGAGATGTAGTGTAGAGGGAGAAAAGAAGAGGACCCAGAACCGAGCCTTGGGGAACCCCAGTAGTGAGCCTGTGTGGTTCTGACACAGACCCTCTCAGCATCACCTGGTAGGAGCGACCCGTCAGGTAGGATGCAAACAGGGAGAGTGCAGAGCCTGAGACACCCATCCCCTCGAGGGTGGAGAGGAGGATCTGGTGGTTCACTGTGTCGAACGCTGCAGACAGGTCCAGGAGTATCAGGACTGAGGAGAGAGAGTTCGCTCTAGCGGCATGGAGCGACTCCGTCACTGCCAGGAGGGCAGTCTCTGTCGAGTGACCCACTTTGAAGCCCGACTGGTTGGAGTCCAGGAGGTTGTTCTGGTGGAGGTAGGAAGACAGTTGTTTAAAGACAGCACGTTCGAGAGTTTTAGATAGGAAGGATAGAAGGGAAACCGGTCTGTAGTTCTTGATCTCAGAGGGGTCAAGTATGGGTTTCTTCAGGAGGGGGGTGACTCTGGCAGTCTTGAAAGCAGAGGGAAAGTAGCCAGACGTCAGAGAGGTGTTAATAAGGTGGGTTAAGAAGGGAAGGAGTTCAGGTGCAGAGGACTGCAGCAGAGGGGATGGGACCGGGTCCAGGGAGCATGAGGTGGGGCGACTAGAGGTAACAAGGAGAAGGACCTCTTTAGAGGAGAGGGGAGAGAAGTGGGATAGAGAGGGTGGGGGAGAGGGAGGAGGAGTAGATGAAGATAGGGAGGGAGGGGTGGAAGGCAGACAGGTGTGGGTAGTGCGCAGGGCATCAGCCGGGGGAGGAGTGAAGGAGGATCGGATATCGTTCAAATAAAACAGTTTTATTTGGGACTTCACCATCGTCTTTATTTATGATTTACTTAATTTAAATTTATTTTGTTTATTGATTACAAAAACATGAAGATAAAATACAAAATATAAAATGTAAATATAAAAAAATGTTTTTCAAGTAATTAAAATAACAATTTGAGGACTATATATGCAGAATATATTGCAAGACTGTGAGAGGAAAGAAAATTGCCAAAACTTAATGGTAAGTAGGTGTGTGTGTGTGTGTGTGTGTGTGTGTGTGTGTGTGTGTGTGTGTGTGTGTGTGTGTGTGTGTGTGTGTGTGCGTGCGTGCGTGCGTGCGTGCGTGCGTGCGTGCGTGCGTGCGTGCGTGCGTGCGTGCGTGCGTGCGTGCGTGCGTGCGTGCGTGCGTGCGTGCGTGCGTGCGTGCGTGTGTCTTTTCTGTCATAGGAATAAAAGAATATGAAAAAAAAACGACACTGCTGGATGTTACGACCCAGCCTTGGGGTCACCAGGTGCAACATAAAATGGACTTGCACATACCAACGAGGGAAGAAACACATGCACAGGCAACACCACACAGGAGAATACACCTATGACCCAAGGGTCAAACACGACACATTCCAAAATTGAATGCACTGGAGTCATTTCAAAATCCACTGGTTCACTCCACTAGATTGTCCCTTAAAGAGCCAAAGCAAAGAGAAACAACTCATTTAGCTCACTCTGCTGAAATGTCAGTACTTCAGATTCACATTCTTAAAATATATTGTTCTCGATACTCACAGGTGATTGGCCCAATGGTGAGGGGCTTGATGGGTACAGATCTGGAAACTGTGCGATATGTCCTCGTCGAGCAAACCTGTGCATGCCGAAGAATTAAAAACAAAAGCACACCGTTTGGAAAAAAAGTGTCACAACTTTCAAAACATCTATATTCATTGTACTTCACAGCCATCTGCATTGCTAATGACAAACTGTCTGAGACGGAGTAATGTGAAAATTACAGGAGAGCAAAAAAAAGAGAAAAAAAGACTTACAGGAGAGCAGGAGTAGGCCAGCTGGTCACACAGGTTGAGGCTGCAGTGAAGGAAGACATCTCTGTAGTCTCCCTGGAACAGGAAGAGCAGAGCAGAGAAACGACCCTGGAGGGACGTTCCGCTCTCATCCACTGTCACCTGATGACGGTCCGTAGGACACCTGGAAGAAGGAAGGGGTTTGGCTGTCAGTCCATGACACATGGGACTATTATATCCCTCCTTCTTTTCCTTTTAATTAAGGGGTTTTACATTCAATAAAAAACACTTAAAGAGCCGCTTATTTTCAACCTATCTTCATATAATTGGTCCTCACTAATGCTCATAACAAAAATAAGTTTTACTCTTTATGTGCCTGTACACAAGATGTAACATTTAAGCACAACCTTGAACCGTTAACCTTGAACTCATTAAGATGGCAACATTTCGGTCTACTTAGCTGTGGACAGTTCAGAAACTTGCCTACCAATGACATCATCGGTAGGCATGTTCAAGATTAAAAAAGAATATGCAAGAACAATGGCTTCTGTTTCAGCATGATAACCTTTTAGGAAGATAAAGGCTGTAGTTTATATTAGCTGGAATGCCTCCATAATGCATTGGTAGGCAGGTTTCTTAACTGTCCATAGCCCACCAATGCCACGAGGACGCAGAGTGAGTAGATGGAAATTGTGGCATCTTATAATGAACATTAGTGAGGACCAATTATAGTTTATTAGATTATTGTTTATTGTGGGCATAAACCTTCTGCTAAGGCTCAGGAATTAAACATACTTGTTCTGAATAAGGAAGTATCGCATGGGGTCATCAGGACTGGAGGAGTGAGTGGCATAGCAGTCATCCAGAACAACCACGAACCTTGGGTCCGACTCATCGACAGACACTCCTACATGCAGGGCAGAACCCAGTGGCAGGGTGACTTGGCCTGCTGGGTAAAGCTCTGTGTAGTTGGAGTTGTGGAACAAAGACATGGAGGCTCTTGCTTGTGAACCCTGACCTGACATGCCACCAATAAGCCTGTCAAGATAATAAGACAGTTGACTTATTATAGTTGAGTTTTCCACTATTCTGCATTTTTTAATTGTTGAATAATTTTAGTTTTGTTTGTGTCCCTTTTTATTCTGTGAACATGTTGAGTTTCCCTGTGTGTAAAATACAGATACACTTTTCATTAACCAAAGCCAGACAGGTGAAAGATATATCAATGCCAGAAATGTAACGCAATTATAGTCCATTACAAAAATAGCAGATTGACACTTCAATTCATATTCAAATTTCATATTAATTCAAATTCATCAATCAATTCATCTTTTGTTAACCATCTGATGTCCGTCATTATTACATAATAACATAATTCTGTACTGTGCTTTCCATTTTAGTGCAATGCAGTGCATTGAGAATGGCCATCTGCACATCTGGAATACAGTATATTAACTGTATTATCACTGTCAATTGCTTTTTAAAACAGGTTACTTACTGAAGATTTGGTCTGATGCCCACATTTAGGCTGGTCTCTGTGTCCAGAGGATAGCCACAGGAGAAGGGAACTATCATTGGAAGACTAAATGAGACATTATTTGCAGGGTAGACAAATAAACTGTTGGAGTAGATGGCATGAGTGCTGTTGGTCTGAAAGACAGAGGTTAACTGAATGATCAGTCAAGTGAATCATCGAGCCGGCTTGAAGTAATGTATCCACCAAAATAAATAAATTATAATAATAAAGAAAAAAACACCAGAAGGTGATTTAAAAAAACATGCTTAACTTAACCGTAATCCAGCCACAATGTAAGTTTCAATAACAACTATTATAATGCGAATGATTTTGATTAGAAAAATGGGACAAATTAAGCTCTATTATGGTAGCCACCTAAGCGAACTAGAACCATAAGTCATAGAAGAAGAGAAGAGTTTTGAGTGTCCATAATAAAACAAAGCGTCACACAGCCAATAAAGATAATCACGTAATAACAGCCGAAGAGTTAGCAGAAACATTCTCACCACCAGTGTGTTCCCACAGGCATCAGCCTGACGTGGCACTTGGTACCACACTGTCCCATCACGTACTGTGAAATCTGAGCACCGACGGTCGGCTAGGTGACCAGAGAATCCATTTAAACCAGAGGATTCTAGGCTAGCCAGTCGCAGGCCATACTGGATTTGGCTTCGGCCACATAAAAGATCAGATGATGGAGGGTGATGGGCTAAAGAGGAGAAAGAGAGGAAGATAATGGGGCAAAGAAAAAAGAGGGAAAGAAATTAAGTATTTTATAGTAGATGCCAGGAAGGTGGGAGAATATATAGGCAACGGCACATCCTTAAATTTGCACATTTGCATTTACATATATGAATGTCACTCCAGTCCAAAAATTAAAAAGGAAACTTACATTCACAAACAACACCAGCATCTTCACCATGACCACAGTTGTGTGAACCAAACCCTCGATGTCCACAGTCTGTAATCAATGTCTCATTTCCTAAACAGATCACATCGTCCAACCAGATCTGTCCTCTGCCCGGTCCAAAATATGCTGCAGATGTTGCTGAGACGGCCCTCCCACAGCCCAGTTGTCTACACACCACCTGGGCATCATTCAGGTCCCAGGCATCATCACACACCGTCCCCCACTGTCCACCATGGTAGATCTCTACTCTGCCAGAACAGGAGCTGTTCCCTCCATTCACCAGACGAATCCCACCTTCAACAGCTGTGATGTTGTCAGGTATCGGTATTGTGCTGACATTCACTTGTACCGTGGAATAAGTCGAGGGGCTTGGTATTGCTGTACTGTTGGCCACTGGCTGAACTGAGGAAAAAAAGGCTCTGTGAATCTACAAGTGTGTAAAGGCTCTGTTGGCACCAAATATATCTAGGACTGTCCCACTGATACATTTGTTGTACACAGTTATAATTAGCTTTACTGCAGCACAGTAATTGCATCTCACATATTTGTTGAGTATAAAAAAATGTAACATGGACAAATCTTCATTGCGTACAGTATTTGGTGTATGGTTATGCAAAATTTGCTTCATTTTGAGAGGTTTAAATTTGTGCACACAAATAAGATAATATTCTCCAGTTATATTATCACATGATTAGATTTAATTCAGTGTATATTGTATATGCATTTACCTTCACAGATGACACCAGCATCTTCCGTGTGACGGCAGTTGTGTGAACCAAACCCTGGATGTCTACAGTCTGTTATAGATGTCTCATTTCCTGAACAGATCACATCATCCAACCAGATCTGTCCTCTGCCCTGTCCAAAATATGCTGCAGATGTTGCTGACATGGCCCTACCACAGCCCAGTTGTCTACACACCACGTGGGCATCTCTCAGGTCCCAGCTATCGTCACACACTGTCCCCCACTGGCCACCATGGTAGATCTCTACTCTGCCAGAACAGGGGTTGTCAGAGAAACCATTCACCAGTCTCACTGGATAACCAGCTGAGAGAGAGAGTAAAAACATACAGTAGAATGTAGTGTTAATAGGTGGAGATTATGGCACAATCAAACAACACTACGTGTGCAGGGAATCTTGTATACATTGAGGTCAATGCAATTCTAACAAATGGTAAAACACAGAGGACACAACAGTTCATAATGCTATGTATTCATGTTTACCTTCACAGACAACACCAGCATCTTCTTGGTGACCACAGTTGTGGGATCCCAACCCTGGATGGCTGCACTCTGAGAGCTTTGATTCACTGCCTGCACAGCGGACATCATCCAACCAGATGGGCCCACTGCCCTGTCCAAAACCTGCACTGTGTGGTGCTGACAGAACCCTGCCACAACCCAGCTGTCTACACACCACCTGGGCATCATTCAGGTCCCAGGCATCATCACACACCGTCCCCCACTGTCCACGGAAATAGATCTCCACTCTACCAGAACAGGAGCTGTTCCCTCCATCCACCAGACGAATCCCACCTTCAACAGCTGTGATGTTGTCTGGTATCGGTGTTGTGCTGACATTCACTTGTACGGTGGAATAGGTCGATGGTCTTGGTATTGCTGTACTGTTGGCCACTGGCTGAACTGAGTAAAAAAAAAAGTCTCTGTGAATCTACAAGTTTGTAAAGGCTCCGTTGCGACCAAATATACAAGGGCTGTCCCACTGACACATTTGTTGTACACAGTTACCATTTTAGCTATCTAAACTCCATCTAGTAATGACATTCTTTACTGTGTTGCAGCACAGTAGTTGTATCTCACATATTTGAACAGACTTTGATTTAACTTCATTGAGTATACATTTTTTAACATGGACTAATTTTCATTGCGTTCAGTATTGGTGTATGGTTATGCATAATTAGCTTCACTTTGAGAGGTTTAAATGTGTGCACACAAATACGATTATATTGTCCAGTTCTATTATTACATGATTAGATTTAATTCAGTGTATATTGTACATGCATTTACCTTCACAGATGACACCAGCATCTTCCGTGTGATGGCAGTTGTGTGAACCAAACCCTGGATGTCTACAGTCTGTTATAGATGTCTCATTTCCTGAACAGACCACATCATCCAACCAGATCTGTCCTCTGACCTGTCCAAAATATGCTGCAGATGTTGCTGACAAGGCCCTACCACAGCCCAGCTGTCTACACACCACCTGGGCATCTCTCAGGTCCCAGCTATCGTCACACACTGTCCCCCACTGGCCACCATGGTAGATCTCTACTCTGCCAGAACAGGGGTTGTCAGAGAAACCATTCACCAGTCTCACTGGAGAACCAGCTGAGAGAGAGAGAGTAAAAACATAGAATGTAGTGTTAATAGGTGGAGATTATGGCACAATCAAACACTGCACAGTGTGCAGGACAACTTGTATACATTGAGGTCAATGCAATTCGAACACATGGTAAAACACAGAGGAACACAACAGTTCATAATGCTATGTATTCATGTTTACCTTCACAGACAACACCAGCATCTTCTTGGTGACCACAGTTGTGGGATCCCAACCCTGGATGGCTGCACTCTGAGAGCTTTGATTCACTGCCTGCACAGCGGACATCATCCAACCAGATGGGCCCACTGCCCTGTCCAAAACCTGCACTGTGTGGTGCTGACAGAACCCTGCCACAACCCAGCTGTCTACACACCACCTGAGCATCATTCAGGTCCCAGGCATCATCACACACCGTCCCCCACTGTCCACGGAAATAGATCTCCACTCTGCCAGAACAGGAGCTGTTCCCTCCATCCACCAGACGAATCCCACCTTCAACAGCTGTGATGTTGTCTGGTATCGGTGTTGTGCTGACATTCACTTGTACAGTGGAATAAGTCGATGGTCTTGGTATTGCTGTACTGTTGGCCACTGGTTGAACTGAGTAAAAAAAGGCTCTGTGAATCTACAAGTTTGTAAAGGCTCCAGTGGCACCAAATACACTAGGATTGTCCCACTGATACATTTGTTGTACACTGTTACCATATTAGCTAAACTCCATCTAGTAATGAAATTCTTTCTGTGTTGCAGCACAGTCATTTTATCTCACATATTTGTACAGACTTTCATATAACTCCATTGAGTATATATTTTTTTTACATGGACTCATTTTCATTTCGTACAGTATTTGGTGTATGGTTATGCAAAATTTGCTTCATTTTGAGAGGTATAAATTGGTGCACACAAATAAGATAATATTCTCCAGTTATATTATTACATGAGTAGATTTCATTCACTGTGTATTGTATATGCATTTACCTTCACAGATGACACCAGCATCTTCCGTGTGACGGCAGTTGTGTGAACCAAACCCTCGATATCTACAGTCTGTTATAGATGTCTCATTTCCTGAACAGACCACATCATCCAACCAGATCTGTCCTCTGCCCTGTCCAAAATATGCTGCAGATGTTGCTGACAAGGCCCTACCACAGCCCAGCTGTCTACACACCACCTGGGCATCATTCAGGTCCCAGGCATCATCACACACCGTCCCCCACTGTCCACGGAAATAGATCTCCACTCTGCCAGAACAGGAGCTGTTCCCTCCATTCACCAGACGAATCCCACCTTCAACAGCTGTGATGTTGTCAGGTATTGATACTTGTCCGGTGGTATAAACATCTGATTTTGTCTCTGATATTTCCATGTAAGTGGTCATTGGAATGATAGCACTGGACTCTGTCATTGGAAGGATGGCACTCGACTCTGTTATTGGAGTGATGGCACTGGACTCTGGAGGACCAGAGGTCTCAAGTGTTGTAGAGCTCATGGAATTAACGGAAGATCTTTCTGTTAAAAGTGGAAACAACAGTCAAGTCTTCAAAACCACCAAACAAGCTTTATTGTCAAGTCAAGTCACCTTTATTTATATACATACTGTAGCACACTTAAAAACACCACAAGTTTATCCAAAGTGCTTTCCAATCAAGATTTATTATAAGATGTATTTATATATATACAGAATATATTTCTAAACAATTTTACAATAACACTTTACCTGCACAGTAGGCTAAGTCACATCTTATTGGATCTACAAGCTTGTAGACATAGTAGTTTCCATAGCAGTTCTTGACATGGATGGGTTTTGAGTCAAATGAGCAACAGTTGGCACCCCAGTGACCACAGACATTGCGCCTTACAATTCCATCTGTCAGTCCAGGATGAGACTGTGTTATCCATAGAGGAGTATGCGTTCCACACAGATCTACTTCCACACACGTCTCTGGTATCTGAGCATTGCTTTGTCCAAGGAACAGGCGATACCATCCTTGCCAGTTGACATGATGGTCACAGTGTTTCCTGCCACTTCCGTTGTAATCAGTCGCTCTCCAGGCATCATTCAGTGCTGTGTAGTGCTCACAGGGATCTGCACAGTGGGAGATCCCATTGAGACGGATACAGTCCTCGCCTAATGCACAATTCATGTGGCCGCAGGAGAAATGAATAGTTCTGGAATTGACACTGGAGTACTGCCTGAATCTGGTACTGGAAGGAGGCACGAGGCACTCAAAGGAGCCAGGCGTGTTCACACAGATGTGAGGTTGGCTGCAAGGTGGATCAGGAAGGGAGCACTCATCAGTATCCACACAGCCTTTCTCTGGTGACCATTCATAGCCTTGGTAACAGCAGGAAGAATCACTGCAGAGCGTTACATCGTAACAGGTGAAGCCATCACCTACGAAGCCATCTTTACAGACACAGGAGACTGATTGGCTGAAAAAGGTGTCGCCTCTCTCTGTTTTGATAGGAGACTCCAGACATCTAGCTTGGTCATGGCATGCCTCACAGGTGAGCACAGCTGTACCTGAGAAAAGAATGGTTTCATTCAATGCATGCAGCACTTAATTTGGGCAGTTGTGAGGTAAAACTGTGAAAATATAATACCTGTCCTGAACATAAGTAAGGTGCTAATATTTGGATCATGATTCGTTAACCATTCAGCGCATACAAGTAGTGAATATGATGACTTCACTACAAGAGTTTGAGCTTTATTGAAAAACCCGATATTCACTATTGAATGAATAATTCATGACATACAAAAAGTTATTGGCAATATTTAAGCCTAATTACTGATTATATAATAACATTTTCTCTTACATTTGTATCATGATCACTTATCATTAATAATGTACAGTATTCTTCCCTAAATTGGATGAAACCATTGGGTCCAGTTTTTAATTAAACATTACTATTAAGTATGATATCTACTATATATCTCTTTTGTCATTTGTCAAGAGACAGGAAAGCAAGAGTAGAGATAATACATGGCACAAGTCATGAGACAGACCTGAAACCATAACATCAGTATAGGGTAACTCATCTAAAATGTGAGCCTCATACATATCTATCCTAATATAAAAACTTCAGAGGCAGTTTACCTGGGCTGTTTCCAGTAACAGTCTGTATGAACAGGACTAAAAGAGCACTTGACATTCTCACCATGGAAACCATCCTGGAGATCTGACACAAACCCTCTGAAAATATACAAAGAATATATTGTTAGACAGATTACAGCAATATAAATAGCATATCTGGTTCAATGCAAATGTAGAAAACTAATTACAAAATATGACCCAACATATGAAAATTACGCCTTAAAGCCATAAAATGCAGAACATCATTCACAGTCTCTTCTTACCTTGCAGAGGTTGTGTTAGAGATGCAGCCTGGAGGTGAGCATTTATAATACTGTTGGTGTCATAGGGACCATGCCACGTGACTAAAATATTTTAAAGAGCATGATGCCAAAGATTGTGAATAATTAACTTACTCATCCTTAGCGGATGAAATTGGCAAACAAAAATGACATATATTTCAATACACCCTGAGTCAATATGTCTAATGCTGCCACAGTCAATGCAAATGTCTTTTTGAAGAGCCAAACCCTCTTCAAACCTTTCAATACAGTAGTTTGCACAGTCTGGCCCCTTTTGTTACAGCATGTGACAGCTAATGTTCACTGCTTTTTTCCTGATGTTACTTTGTTTCAGTTCAATGATAAATAACAGAGGTTGTCTTGTTAATAATTCAATTATAGGCCTTTATTGGCCTGTGTGTGGACATTCCCCATGTCACCCCATGTCTTTGCAGCCTTTCTCTGCTTCATGTTTAACTTTCAGGCATTTACAAAGGGCAAATAGCTATTGTACTAAGCTTTCCTTTAAATTAATAGAGGGTGAAAAAACTGGACGGTTGAGCAATTTGGATCAATTGTCCTGTTGAGCACAATGTCACAAACCTGGACACAAGGTTGCACTTCATCAGCTGACCTCTTTTTTTCTTGACGGATGTGATTTGATGACTTTGAATGCCTGCCACTACTAATCATGATTTATTGAGAACATTGAGTTCCTTCCTGTAAATGTGGTGCATTTTTCCATTAGGTCCCAAACTTAAACTTCCTTATTTGTATTTTAGTGGTACAGTACAAGTGTATTGACATAACACATTCAACTTCTGAAAGGCTGTACTGGAATGGGGAATGTCTTTTGCAAACTTTTATTATCAAAAAGGTACCCTCTAATGTGATTCAAACACTGTAGTCAAACATAACCTGAGGTGATATAAAGTAGGTGAGGTGATAAGCAGCCCAATCACATTTAAAGCGTTAATCTCACACACAGCAATGTCCTGTTAATTTAACTCTGTCTAGAAATGTATAAATATAAATGGAACGAGGGAAGGGGGTGCGTGCATTATTGGAATATTTCATGTGACTGTAATATTTTTGTTGATTTCTAAAAAAGCCAATAACATGTTTATAAAAACTATTTTTATTTGAAGAAACATGTATGCCTGTCATGTGAAATAATCTTTTGTATCTTATAAAGTACACAATACATTTCTTAGAAATTGTTTTTATTCCATTTGAAATGAAGGGACTCCCAGATGATATGTAATTAAATGCCCACAATTACATAATGAAGTGAATCACAACATGGAGAAACAATTGAGCATCTTGTTAGTTCAAGCATTCTAGGCCATGTACAGTAAGCATTCTAGGCCATGTACAGTAGTCAAGCTCCTAGCTCAGATGGTCAACTGAACTCAGTGGAGCAACTATCCATGTCGGCTGATTCACTCAAGTAAACTAAAAGAGCATTTTTTTCCAAGTGGGCTAATGGAGGTAAACAACAGTGAATAAGTTATTGGACATTATCGATCACAATATAATATTTCACCCTTGATTTTGTTTTTACGTAGTTATATATTAGGAATATTACTATCTGCATCATTGGGCAGCTGATTCAGCTAAAGTCATAAGACACCACCACTTCAAACTGATCCACCGTGACATTCATGAAGTGAAGTAGTGTGAGAATTACAGGAGAGCAGGAGGTCATCTGGTCACACAGGTTGAGAATGCAGTGAATCAAGACATCTCTGTAGTCTCCCTGGAACAGGAAGAGCAGAGCAGAGAAAACAAAACCTGTTTTCCGCACTGTGCAAATAGATAATGTCTTTGGAGATGTGGGTTAAGGGTGCATTTCAAATTCTGGCCCTTGGTCACAGACTGAGGTCACACATGCTTTAACTTTTTACTTTGAAACGTTTTGCAATTTTTTAGATATTTAACTTTTAAAACTTAAGCCATAAAACTTTGTAAAGTCAAGCTTTTTTTCTTTTCACCTGTTTGCAGTTACTTCAACATGCTTTAACTTACAGACTCCATTTCAACATAAAAATGTAGAGTTATCTTAGGAAATGTGGTATTTTCAGCTCAGTGAATGCATTAAAGGAACACTCCACTCAACTTTTTGCTCATCAACATGTATGGTTCTCAGTGGTAGAAAGTAACAAAGAACATTTACATGACGTGATGAGTAATTTCCGCAAAATAAGGAATTAATTAGTAATTAAAGGTACTTGGCTCATGCGTTTTGCAAAAAAAGTTACAATCACACAATCTCTCTCTCTCTGTATCACAAACACGCACGCACGCACGCACGCACGCACGCACGCACGCACGCACGCACGCACGCACGCACGCACGCACGCACGCACACACACACACACACACACACACACACACACACACACACACATACACACACATTCAAAAATAGGCTATCTACATCCATATACACTGTGGCTCATTCATACTATGCCTCATCACATGCTATGCTACTAGTGGTGGGAAAGCAATTAAGTATATTTACTCAAGTACTGTACATAAGTACAATTTTGAAGTACTTTTACTTTAGCCTTTCAGGTGTTCCAATACACGCGCAGTGTGTGACGGCAATCGGTCCAGCGGTGTCAGAGATTAGCTGCGCACAGATGCACAGGGGCAAAAGTCAGGCCTGTCAGCCTGGCAAAGACTAATCTGAGTTCCCAGAAGTTTTCGCCAGCTCTGGCGAGGAAAGGCAAAGACCAATATCTTGGGTGCAAAGTTGACAGGATGGTGCTGGCGGAAAGGCTATGAGGTCACTAAAATGTTTAGGATTCGTCAGTGGTCTATTTGACCCTGACCCTAACCCCCTCCCCAACCAAAAAAAAGAAGAAAAAAAGCTACAAAAATAAAATTTATGAAATCTGTTTAGTAACAAACAGATCACTTACACAATTTCAATTTTGCACATTAAGCTGACAATAGCAGCAATACAATCTTTACATTAAAAAAAATAAAACATAATTAATTGTTGTACAATTGTTGCAAATTAGTATTATTTGTTTAACAACATAATTTAACTGCACAACAGCAATGCATGTAATTCCTTATCCATGTTGCATTCACCACTGGTAAGCTAGTCAAGATGTTCTGTTGGTCTTCCGGAAAAAGGTCTTGTGATAGATAGGGACATGACGATATCAGGGAAGGCCATGTGTTTCTTCCGCAAAAGGGTCACGTGATATGGGTGTGAGAAATCATGGAAGGGCAGGCCACGTCATGACGGATAAGACCCAATCAGGAAGCAAACGTGCGTCTGTGTACACCGTTCATTGCCGGCCTTTTCAAAACAAAACAGGTTCAGCAGTGTTTCCAAATGTCTCTGTTTCACAACTTCAAAAAGAGAGTTGTGTGGATGCTAGGTGCAAATGTAGCAAAAGCTAAGTTTTCAAACAAAAACATCTTAGTGTGGATGCTAGGTGCAAATGTAGCAAAAGCTAAGTTTTCAAACAAAAACATCTTAGTGTGGATGTAGCCTCAGTATCATTCCCTCCTGTCCTTTATAGATCCAGTTCCTACTCTTTCTCAGTCTGAAGACACTAAATACTTCAATAAAAAAAGGTTAAAGGTAGGGTAAGTGATATTTTTGGGTTAAAAAAAGTATTTTGTTAAAAGGTTAAAGCACTATATTCTGTAGTAATCATTGCTATAGAGTGTTTGTTCAGTAACAGGAGTCTCCCCGTCTCTCCAGCTCTTTAATAAACAGAACATACATTTTCTGGTAGGTAAAATCTCAGCCAATCAGGAGAAAGTACCCATTTTTAAGCTTCATTTTTATAGTGTTCCAGTTCCAATTTGCCTGCTCATTTCTTAGTGTCATCACTTCCAATTTCACTTGTTTAATCTATATCCTGATTGAGTTCTCTACCCTGATTGGATAAAATTGGAAATTAAACTGAAACTGAAACGAAAATGCATTTTCTGTTTTGTAAAGAGCTGGAGAGACAAGGAGACTCCTTTTACTGAACAAACACTCTATAGCAATGAGTACTCAGAATATAGAGCTATTTAACACTTATTTTAACCAAATAAAATCACTTACCCTACCTTTAATATAAAAAATGGAGCATATTCTCCTCATTTGTTAAACAAAACACAAGTTTGGATCTATACACTATTCACGTTTTAAAATTAGATTATATAATCAGAAAATTAAGACTTTGACAAAGGGACAAAAGCAGATAGAAACTGACATTTTGGTCCGAATTTGTTGTGCAATTAGAATGTTGTAATGTAATAAATCAACTACTATTTCAACGTTGTGGCAGATGCAAAACTGAAAACTTCTTGGTGGGCAGCTATTGCCATTCCTGTTGAACACCACTGTGTTCTGATTGGCCTAGATACACAAACTGGCGTCAATTGGTCTGTTGGTTAGTGTATAATGGTGCTGAGGGGGTTGTCTAAATGGCTCTGCAGTGCTGCCTCCACATCGTCTGCATGCCGGAGATCTGGTAGATCTGCTGCTAGCAGAATCTCCAGAACAGAAGGCTGAGAAAAGAGAGAAAAGACAAACAGATAGATATATGACAGTCAGAACTACAGAGAGAGGCTCATGTTGACAATAACATCATTATTATTGATGTTCCTCAACTGATACATTGCATGTCCTACTTTAACTGGAATACAGAAAAGTGAGGACCGGTAGCTGTACCTGCAGCCTGGAGAAGACCATGCTTGCTCCTCGTAGTTTGAACTGTCTCAGCAGGTCTCTGAGTTCGTTAACCACTGTGTAATCTATGGTACTGACATGATGGCAGTCTAGGACAACTGACCGTGGTGGAGAGGCTGGACGAGAGAGAGAGAGAGAGAGAGAGAGCACTTAAAGACAAATCAGAGACAAATCAGAGGAGGACCAGGAAGAACTATTCTGGTGTTCAACTGTTTCTTTTTTTTGCCATTGCTTTGCCACACTCTTGGCTTGTGTAGACGACCACATGCCTCCTCCGAGACACATGGCAGTCACCAAACATTTATTTTCAATTTCACCTGACAGTAAGACATTTTCAAGGCAACTCACTTCCAGAGGAAAGGCACACTCAACTCAAAGGGCAGTCTAGAAATATGGTCTCTGCAGATTCTTGACAAGTACTATACAATAAAGGAATTATGCACACTTTCTAATGAAGTTTTTAGAGGAAGGCCCACGAGCCGAAACGTGACCGTTTCTCTAGATTGACTACTGCTGCTGAATTAAAGACTCATTTTCCCCAGGACAGTTTCCCTCACCGCTGAACAGACGTAAAAAACAACCAGTAGGAGTCACTGGTGCAGTGACCAGGACAACCCCCCTGCCAGCTTCTGACCTGTGATCATGGCCAAGAGACTCCTGTTCCTGTTCATTTTCCTAAAATTCCTTTCGATTGGCTGTGCAGATTTTAACCGGAAACACATGTGAAGGAAGCTATAAGAAACTGAACCGGAACAGGATGTCACTTTCTGGAAACCCAGTGCTAAAGCTATGCACAGAGCCTATTCTGTTTTGTGTTTGTGCTGGAGGCATTGGTGCATATTGAACCAAAACCTGGTGAGCAAGTGTTTTACCTCTACTCCACCC